>NW_027176373.1:3296662-3554073 GCF_023349555.1 Cebidichthys violaceus
AAAATGTTTTCTAATGTAAAAAGTAAAAACAAAAAAATCTTGAATGTTAACATAAAAAAACAGACTCAAACAAACTCGAACTGGAAAGGATCTATTGTAATGTATTCTGAAGGTACAGTATGCACTGAATCTCAAGTGAGGGTCCTCTGTGGGTTAGCGCGTGATTGACAGAACATCAGATATACGACTGCCTCGGCATAGCGTGACCACCGTTATGTCAGATACCCTTTCTCACACTTCCAAGCTGTCTTGCAGCCATCCAAGCGGGTTTCATCCCAAGTGGCAGCATGAGACCAGGAGAGGCAAGGGTGACGCGAGGGACAGAGAGACAGAGGAAGACATACAGTACAGGGTGAAGAATGATGGAGGGAATGGTAGAGACGGGGGGGGGGGGATAATCCACTAGAGGTTTTGAATGCTCTCCAGAAAGAGCATTAAGAAGATACTTAGCTGAATCCATTATGCGTCTGCTTTAAATCAAATCATGTGTCCAGGTAATTGCTCTCACATTTGAAAACGAACATCCTACCTCCCTCCCCTGAATGCTTATTTACCCTGCCCCATCCATCTGAGATGTGGGATGGATGAAGTGGGAATCAGTTGATGATGGTTTAATGTTGATGATGCAATAAACAATATGAGGACGGTGTAACCAAAAATGGGTTGATGAGGCTAAATGAAGTATAATGAAGCAGATACAACAACAATGATGACATGGATGACAACAATGATGGTGATGATTGTGATGATGATGATGATGATGATGATGAGATTACATTATAAATGCAGGATTTACCCATTGTGCCAGTGTTTCTTCAGCAGTTTCCCAGTTACACACCGTTATGCATGAAGGCTCCCCAGTAAAATGCCATTGTTCTGCCGAGTAGCACCACTGGCAACTGTGAAGGATAAGTACTTTTCTCAAAGTCAACATGATATTTACTTTTGGGGATCCATTGGAAATGAAACCAGAGACAGGTTTAGAAAACCCAAATTATTTAAAATGTCAACGACTTCCAGGATATACTTTTTAGGCCAAGTTCACAGAACAACAGTAGAAAGCAATGACCTTCTGTGTTGGCAGCTACATAAATAAAGTGAGTTGAGCTGCTTCAGTCAGAGATGACTCAAGGGATGAGATACCATTGCTTGATACAATTTTGAGAAGAATTTTATGCATACTGTTTTATTTTGAAGGATTACCTTCTCCTGTCATTTCATTTCCTGCCCTGGTGTGTTTCTTAGCACTTTGGTTATCTACACCTGCCCTCAATTACTCACCTTTTGCCATTAGTTTCCACTATTTATTTACTCCTTGTTATTTTCCCCGTTCCCCGTCAGATTGTCTTTGTTAATCCTTGTAAGTTTATAGCTTTCCAGAATTTCCTTAGGTAGTTTTTACAGTATTTGACTTTGCCTTGTTCCCTGGTTGTTGGATTGTTACCTATGCTTTCTGTGTAGACTTGTTTAGTAGATTTGAACTGACCACCTGTGTATAACTGCCTGTTTTTGATCCCTACCTTGTATCCTGTGTCTCTTCGTTTGAGTCTATGTACAGCCCAGAAACGTTACTTGTGCAATCTTAACAGTAACGAATTGTGCAAAAGAGATTACTCCAGATAAATCAGTTTATAGTGCACACATCTTGTTTAATATTGTAAGTTTGGTTGTTGCTGTTTTTTATTGTTTCTAAGTTCACTTACTAGCTCTTTCAACTGTATCTCAGCGGATGCTGCTTGTTTAGTCTTCATCATGATAACAGTCAGTGAAAGTTGAACCTATCTTCCGTTGAACATAATTCCAGCTCAATGAAGAGTTTGTTAATATGGCCAAATGCATAATTTAGAAATTAATTTGTCATCGATAGCCACTCGAGGTGAGTATGACTGTCCTCTCTCTTCAGTTGTCTACTTGTGGGTCTGACTGACTGTAGAGGCCAATTTGCGATCCACATACTGTACTTTGGTGCAGTGTGGGCAGGAGTAAGTTGTGTCCGTTGGTGATGGTTGAGACTTTTTCTCTCTCTCCTTTTAGTGCTGTCGCTTTGTCTCTGCGGCGTGGCAAAGTCCCATTTCATGACACACAACTCCTTTCTGTAAGTTTTCTTCCAGGAGTGCCTCTCCAGCACAATGTGCTCCCATGTTGCTCAATGTGATGTGGAATGTCTTCAGATATTGATATTGTCCTTGAAATGTTGCTTTTGCTTGCCCGGGGCTTGCTGTTCTTCCTTCAGCTGGGAATACAGAATCTGCTTGGGGAGACGTGTGTTTGACATGCGGATGATATGGTCGGTCCATCAGAGTTGCTGCTGCATTTCTGTGGTGGGGATGCTGGTCGTGTTGGCTTCCTCTGATGTTTGTGCGTCTGTCCTCCCAGTGATCCTCAGGATCTTTTGTAAAGAACTGTTCCAGGGCTCTCTGATGCCTGCTGTAGGTGGTCCATGATTTGGCTCAATACAGCAGGGTGGGGAGGACAACGGCTCTGCAGTAAACTCGTGTAGTATATAACTCACTAGCGCACAAATCAGAATTTGCAACACACTGCAGGCTGACCACATTAGTCCTCATTCGTTCTGCTGCAAGTAAGGAAAATGACTGCTACAGCAAATGAATTACTCAAACCTTCAATGTGTGAAGCCCAAATTGACCTTTACATGACGCCTATCAAAGAAGTGTATTGCATAATTGAAAATCTTTGAAATATAAATGGACACCGAATCTCATCAACTTTCAATGTAGAACATCAACAGGAGGAGTGGACTCATGTACGGCTGAGTTCAGTCCAGTTCTTTGGCTTGATAGGTGTTTGTGCTTCACCCAGAAATTATCATTATCCCCCCCCCCCCCCACACACACACACACACACACACACACACACAATTGCCAACCCAATCCATTTTGAGCCAGGGGATTACTAGATTTTTGGTTAAAATATTATTTAATTTTTACTCTTCATACAAACACATGCTTACAATTGCAACATAATTTAAAGGAATCTCTCTCTCATCTTACACAATATCCAGTTATTTCATTATCTTCTATTATTATGGGATTTCTAACAGCATATTTTTGTACTTAGAAGAGCTTTCCAAGATGCACAGATTTACAGTACCAGCCAGTTGTAACAACATAAAGAAAAACGTGTATACAATCTAAACTTGAATACTGTGACGTCCTCTGCAGCCTTCAAAAGCATCAATAAATCGAAACTATGCCTCTATGACCTTGGCTCACCAAACATGAAAAAAAAAATCTTTGGAAGCCACACAAACGAGAATGAAGACTTGACGTCATCAAGCGACACCTCCTGGAGCTGTTACGTTCACTGTATATAGTGTAATTAATATGAGTTGAACATAGCAAGAGTAATAACTGAGACATCTGCAGCTCTATATTGTATAGTCGTATGGATGCTTTCAATCATTATATTTTATAATGCTGCATACATTTCCTTAAAGAAAAAGGAAGAAATATCAATCAAGGAAATGATTGTATTGTAGAGTTTACAGAAGAATGTTGCTGTTTGTTGGAATGGGCTGTCTGTATATAAAGAGCTGGTCTGGACAATTGTTGTTCCGCTTGGATGTTTTAGCTTCAAACTAACTTTTCAATCATGAGTGAGAGTGAAAAACTGCCAAATTAACAACAGCTTCGAGGATTTGTGAATGCAGTAGCTCATCTCATAAAGCTTGTAAAAATAAAACATAAACAGAGGTTTCACTGTGAACTCAAGCTACTCCCAAAGCGGAGTCTTAGACACTACAGTTTCACCAAATGCATCGCTTTCAGCCCAAGGCACTTTCCTTTCTATCTAAATTAGACACAAACCATGTTTCAGCTCCCCAGGTAAGAGCTAATGGCCTTGGGTTAGGCATCAGGCATGAAGACACTCCCACTGATCCAGAATACATTTGGCAGCTTTATAAACAAAAAACTCTTTGTAAACTCTATGATGTATCAGAGGAGTCACAGTATGAAATCTGTAGCAACTGATGTGATGTCGTATTGTCAGTAGGGATCTACCAACAAGAGCCGCTTTTTTGTTTATTTGCACTTTCTATTAGGTTTTCTCTACAGTAATTGTGTGTGTCTGTTATTCTCCCTTTTAAGTCATTTTTCAGGTGTAACTGTGGATTTCCTGTTCTTCATATCGCAGACACCACAGTACTGTTCCTGGTGTGTCTCCAAACATCGACCCTAGCAGTGCACTTCACCTCTGATAACTCTACTGGTGGTATTCATGCGTAAGGAGCCAAAGGATCTAAGCTTGTAGAGACATACAACACACGGTAGCTTTGCTGTCCGAGTACATAGAACAAGCCAGGCTGCCACTGGGGCTCCCACCAGTGCCTTTACAGGCCCGTGATCAGAGGAGCAGAAAGGGATATGTTTCCACGGACTCCCCACTGCTCAGTGAAGAGGGATAAAGGCAGGCTGACTACCTGCACTTACCAGGTTTACAGACAAATCTCAGGATGCACAGGGTGTGTACAGAGGCACTAGCAGGTTGTATAATCACTGGAGTTGATTATGTAGTGTGAAGACAGTAGAAGTCCGACAAACCCACTGTATGTTAAGGTAAACTGGTATTGTGGAATGTAAATGTCCAGGTCAGGGGTAAATGTTTAGTTAGGCAAGCCCATCCTCAAAGAAACACACGTGTTGTGGCTTTGAATGATTGCTAGCAACAACTATTTTGGAATACACTGAACATAAGTTCAGTGATGAACAGAGAAGAATTGCATTGTGATGCAGGAGAAGTTTCTATAGATGTTGGATACTGTATCTTCTCTTTTCTTATTTTGCCATGAACCTGAGTTACCATTGACTTCCATTGTAACTGTTGTGAATTCAAGCTGATCACAGATGCTATTCTCTTTGAAGAAATAGGCAACACATGTTTCAAGCCTACACTTTCAAGCCTACAGGGCAAGAGTGTTTCAGGTAGTCCATACAGATTGTGGACAATTTTGTTCTGTAATTTTTTATAGAGAATATGTTGAAAAAGTTATCGTCCATGGAGTTTAAGGTCCTAAACTCTATGGATGTGTCAACCCTGGCTGTTGTGTATCCTCTTAGTCAGAGACAAAATGTGAGGCCCCCTTCACCATGGCTGAGTAAATTACCAACTGTTGTTGTGAGTAACCAATATGCCAGCTATGCACAATGGGACGGAGTGCTATGGCCTTGGGTTGAACAAGATGTTATGCAAGCATTCTGACGGAGACGCAGAAAAGAGTAATGAGCTTTAGATACAGCCTTCTCCTACGCAATGAGTATTTCAATCCCAGGCATTAAAAACTACTGAGGTGTGTGCAGATGTACTGCACTGATTAGGTGAAGTAGGCCTCATGTTCATGAAAATAAAACTATTGTGCTGAATTATTTCTCCTCTAGTCCTTTCGAATGTCATTGTAGAGTGAAAGGGATGTGTTGCTCTACGCCAGGGGTGTCAAACTCATTTTAACTCTGGACCACATCAGCATCATGGTTGTCCTCAAAGGGTCGGTTGTAACTGTAAGATTGTATAAATGCAACTACTCCCTAACATATTGTTAAATAACTGTCTCTGCATTTGATTATTGTTTATTCAAGCGTAAAAAGATTGTACATCCAGTTATATAAATGTCAAATTATAGTTAAGCACATTTCTGTTATTATAACATAAATCCTTTTAATTTAGGGTTAAGAAGCCCACATTACTCTATCAAAGATCAAACTTTTAAAGAAAATAACACAGACAAAGATCATCAAACAAGTTATTACATTCACTTTGTTCAAAGTTATTTTTGTCCTCTCTCTGCATCACTAATGTCCCAGTCGTCGTCCCATTCATGCAGCTACATCCAAGAGCTCCTCACTGACGGTCAAGTCTGCCTTCAGCCTCTTATAAACACTGATAGATGATGTGTGATGTGTCCGTGTTGTCTGTGCTTTCATCAACAGCTAATGAAAAAGGCAAGTACCTGCTCGTCTCTTCAGCTAGCTGAGTTGTTAGATTGTCTGCTTGTTCCTGAACTCGGTCTGCGATGTTGTTTCTTCACAAACTGACATTTGTAAAAGTCTGAATCTGGTCGGAGCTCACCTGCTCACATACCTTTAGCATGCACTGCTTCAAAAATGCACCCATTTACCCATAGATTTCATGTGTTGTTAAGCCACGTTTAAAGTAATCTTCAATATACTCACAATCCATTTCTATGTCAAATGTAGAGTAACCTATAAAGAGCTGCTCCTATGACTGTTGTGTTTACATTTTTACTTTATATCTCATAATTTCGACCATGGAGATATTTTTATTATCAATTCAAACTTTTCATTTTTTTATTTTTTTTTGGTAATTCTTTTTATTTTTTTTGCTGGCATAAAACGAAGTAGCGGGCCGGATTCGACACCTGTGCTCTACGCCATGAAAATGATGTTTCCTGTGAAAGCCACAGTTACACTTCCATCTTTGTCTCTTACAGCTAATACTGTATGATGAATAGAATTTCATATTAAATGTTAGGCAGTCACTTAGCAGGTAATCTCTATAAACAGATTCTGCAAATGAATGCAGACTGTAGGCAACGGAACAAGATTTTAGTATCGAAAGCGTTCTGATTTCCATTGTCATATGAGTAATATTGACCAGTCATGTTTTAGCAAGCTTTGGTTGCATGCAGGTAAACAGTCCGTGTGGAGACCAGAAGAGGCAAAACAAATTGGCCGAGACGCAATCTCTGAACCCAGCAGCTGATTGAGGTATAAAAACCAACTCGTAAGTTGCTAATCGGACCGTAAACAATAACCTTTGCATGGAAGAAGAAGTCTTAGCTGATAGCCAATGAGTTCCCAGATTGCTTTGAAGGTTCAAAGATTTAATAGCTACTGGTTAAAATCATATTCTTGTATTAAAGGTGTTATATCATCCATATTATCCATACATATTTTTCCCACAGTTATAGTCCAATCAAGTCACCGTATTATCATGTTGATAAAGAATAATTAAAGATACAGTAATGTTCTGCACTCTTATCTGCAGTATTGTGAGCCACAGCCTTTGGCCACCATTACCGCTCCCTTTCGATATTACTATAGCGAAGTGAAACATAAAGAAATACATGACAAAAAAATGCCCTCTTTTCTTAATACCTTAGGTGACATGCTGTCCATCAGAATCAGAATCAGAATCAGAACCGTTTTCTTGCGGAATTTGACTTGGTGTATAACATTAATAGGGAAAAGAGTGCAAGGGTGTTTAGCTGTAAGATTAATCCTGGGGATGTAAGTGTCAGAGTCAGTAGGAGTCCCAGGCTTTGTTAATGACTCCAACTGAAGACGGGAAGAACGCAGCAAGCTACATTAGAGCTTTTTATTAGCTGGGATCAAAGTAAATATGAGTCTTTATAGCTATTTTAATCTCTTAAAAGAAAGAAAAAAATGGAAACTCAGGTCTATGATGAATGGGGGATGGTTGAGCATTAGTGTCCATCTGATGACAAAGTGGGCCTCTGCCACATTTTACAACTACAAAAAAAAGCAAATGGAAACAGAGAGTCCATCATGAAGGTGAAAATACCAGCAACACTTGCAATTTTATTTTGGTAAAAAATGTGGTGCAGTGAAGGCCACAGGCAGAAAGGCATTTGTATTTCACTGAAAAGTTATTCCCTACAGCACTAAAAGCATTGCTGTAATTTTCATGGCGTTAGCATTCTGCCAGGGGAACCGTTAATCTTGATGGCAACTGTTGTGTAATGATAGGGAGATTTACTTATGCTAGAATAATGTATCATACTGTAAGTACATCCCAAAGCAGATAAATATTTTGGCATGTGTGGAAGCATTTCTGTGATGCATCTTTCTCACGCTTCAGTTTTTTTTTCCTCACAAAGAGGCTTTAGAAAAAAAAGGAGACAAATTCCTGAGGGTTCAAGGCAGAAATGGCCTAAAATAACACTTCCCGTATTGCACTATCCCTCTGCTTTAACTTACTTGGCAATGCATGCTCTGCCTGTAACTTGCAGCACTCTCTTATTTTGGCATTTTCTCCCTCATATGTAATCTGTAGTATCTGCATCAGTGACTTTGGGCTCAATTGTGGTTTGTGCTTGATAAAGCCGTGACCCTGAAGAGAACACAAAAGCCTCAGAAATAATACCAAAGCTGAAAGCAGAAACTCCCTGTGATCTACCTTTGGGAGTGGAGATTATACCTGCTTAACGTCAAGCAGACCAAATACAGCCAGCTAAATTTCCCCCCAATCACAGTGGAGAGGTTAGATGCTGGCAGGCACCTCCCAGCCACAGTTCAGGAGCATGTGTGCAAGCCTCATGGAAATCAGAGAACTGAACTTGATTGTTACAGGCTTAGAGCAAATCCTTATGGTTTATTCAATCCATATACAATGGATGGTTTACTGAATCAAAACAATTTAGATAGAGCCAGATACATTGTCTTTTTGAACTTTGTTTCAACTCTGTAAAACAAAATAGAAAACTCCAATGGGACCTAAGATATGATATATATTTCATCACTTGGCTGATGAACTCTCACTTTGATTTTTCTACTCCCGTTGTTCTTTCAAGGCCATTTGTCCTGATCAAATAGAGTAGCTGGATTGGAAGGGAGCACACTGTTGTAGATTTACATTTTGTTAATTTCCACTGTTTTGGAGGCATTGTTTGGCTGTAAATATTTTGAATGAATGGTCTAAAATAGTCATATTGCATGTTACTTGAGACAAACTTTAAAAAGCCATCATGGTGTTAGACCATTGCAAACATTACTGTTTCTGTTATCCGTCAAAACAGCTTCTGAACCCTCCAAATATAGATCGGTTTACGGTAGTTTCACTGTTGATTAGATTGAACTTTATTGGCAGGTTCCTATGGAAACTGTCTAGTCTGCAAGCGGCTACAATGTATATTTCACTGCTTTACACTACGGCATCCTGCCTTACTGCATGTTGCCTGTGGCCCTATATATATATATATATATATATATATATATATATATATATATATATATATATATATATATATATACATACATCAATCATTCATCACATGGGCTTACTCAAGGAGTTTCCAGACACAGTCCACACACTTTACCAGGCTAAATGCAAACAGCGTGAGGGTAAAAGCTTGTTTAGTCTTGCCATTCTGACTGAGAGGTGATTGATTTGGTGGTTTGTGCCCCCTTCAGGTTGCAAGATCTGAGTGCCCACAAGTCTGAATCAGTTCACACCCTCTGCAGCTGCCTGTCCACAGTGAGTGGGCTGTTGGCGTCACATATCAAGCCAATTCTAGTGGTATTATCCCCCATGGTGATGACGTGGTTGTTATTCAACTGCAAACCTCCAGGCTCTGAAACGTAAGCATGAGCATTTTGAAAACAAATGTTGTTAGAATTGAAATGGTAAAAATGAGATTGGGGGAGGGCTAATGGTAGCATAGTAAGGCATGTTTGTGACCACATAGTTGTGTATTGGGAACAGCCAACAGTGAATGAAGCACATGTTCATATGCAGTTCTTATCCTAGGTCAAGGTGGTAAATTCCCCTAGGTTATGTGTTTCTAGTTGAAATGAAGAATAAAAGATGACAGAAACTGTGACAAGCTTGAAGATAAAAAAGCAAATCAAGAGATGCAGAGCTGTTACTCTTAACGGGGGCCCTCATTAAATCAGCAGAGAGAACCAAATGACTCAGCATGACATGTTGGATGAAGAAACAATTTCTAAATGGGATCTGATACGATTTTAAAGAAAGTTGTGCTATACAACAGTTATGGTAAATAAAAGGCTAGAGTCAATTGGACTGAAGATGAGCAAGGTGGAATCCAGTCTGGTAGCATTTCAAATGTGGTTTAAAAATGTTAGTAATGTCAGACCACAGAGAGTGCTTTCTCATGTTCACGTCCGAAAGCTCTCAGTGAGGAGGGATGTGTTTCTTGTGAATCTTTCAAAAGTTTCAAAAGTTGTTGTGTTTTTCTCCTACTGTTTTGGGTTTTTAGATTTGGATGTTACATCACAGTAGTCTGAACGCCAGACCAATATTCTTATATCCAATAGTGCTTACAGTAGATCATTCTGCTCCCACAGCTTGATGCTAACCGAGTGGGGCTGTGACAGCATATGTGTGGGTTGTAAAACTGGAATGATAGTGGAACTGGGCATCTGTGTGTTCAATGGTGCCATTATAGAAGACTATACCTCCACCAGCTCTTTTCTAAAGATGACACAACATATCATCATAGCCAGACTCACACATGCACCCTGTCTGCAGAGAGAATGTGTGCCATGAGAGATGAACTCATTATGGTTTGTTTTTTTTAAACAGGCATGTCACCAAACTAAGCCGTCACATGCCAGTACCGTCTCTGCCCACAATGTACCCAATCATTTTGATTACCCAAATGAAAACCTTGGGTGCTTTGTAACAGGCCGTTTTATATAGATACAGTATATATTATGCTGCATTGTAATAGATTTCATGCACTAAAGCCACTTGCTCAGTTTAACTTACTACAGATATTTGAATCAGGTTGGTGTAATATGTCTGTATAACACGCATTCCACGTGTACGCCAGGGGCCCTATAAGAATTATGAGTAAATGCCAGTAAAGGTAACTACATCCATGTACTTTCTCAATGTTATAAACACACACAAAAGAATAGGTTTCCTGAGGTAGGTCAATGCGTGAGAGCCCAGGTGCACCCGTGATATGGGGATGCTCCAATTTGGTTGAAATTTCTGCTGTGACTATTGGACCAAGTGGATCTAACCTGACATCTCTCATTCTCTCTCTCCCTCTTTTTCTCTCTGTTAGAGAGAGAGAGAGAGAGAGAGAGAGAGAGAGAGAGAGAGAGAGAGAGAGAGAGAGAGAAGAGAAAGAGAAAGAGAGAGAGAGAGAGAGAGAGAGTCTGAAAAAGAGGAACAGAGGTAGATTCTGCTGGGGATATTAACTGGCTGCCTTGTATCATCAGAATAAATGTTGGGTATGAGCCATATAGATTCAAATTAATCATCTAGTAACATGCTTCAATCTAATTATAACTCAACTGTGAAGGTCTACCACCAAAACAAAATACATCCGCATGGGTTAATTAACCGTAACAACTTAGTAGCCACTGGGTATAGCATTCTTCTAAATTACCTCTTCCATCATAGCTAGATCGATACCTCCTACTGCTAACCAGTATCTCTGATGTTGACGCTTGGGTCATGACCTGCATGGCTAGAGTCTCTGACAGCTGTGGTGATGTGGCTGCAGGGCAAAGAGTGATAGCTGGCCCTGGGGACTGAATGATATGGGACATGCATGTGTGTGTTTGTGTGTGTGTGTGTGTGTGTGTGTGTGTGTGTGTGTGTGTGTGTGTGTGTGTGTCTGTTTATACCAGTTTAATTTACAGAGTATGATGAGCAAAGCCTAAAATTCTATTTTTATTTCCAAAGTTGTAGATATGTAGAATATCTATACAGGGATGTCAAATTGAAAAAAAAAAGAAAAAATAGCATGCGAGGGCAAATAGAGGTTACTCTCCTCAGCTCAGAAGTGTTTTAACTGCAAAACTGTTAACTGTGTTTTAAGTATTATAGTCAGATTTATGAAACATAAAAAATGTCAAAACATGCCCCATATTACTATCTTGTTTTCGTTGTTTGGCTTGTGAAACCTATATCTTCAGTCAGAGATCTCTTGAGGTACACTATGGCCAGGTAATACACATTACAAACAGGTTTTAATAATATATTAAATATTACAAGACTTCCTTTCTTCATTGATACTGTTTTTGCGGCTGCTGGTTTACTCTCTTTTAAGGAGTGCTGCATGCCTGATGAAGCATCTGTCAATTTTCTTAAGATGATTAACCTACGCTGAGCCTCACTTGCCACAAATAAACACATGATGGTTATTTCAAATCAGACACAGCTCATCTTCCATGCATGTCACACTGAGGCGGCTACAATCAACTTTGATTGCCACAGTCAAATTTTAATAACTAATGTTTAAAAACAGAAACCAGACAATGGCCGGTTGTCATTCTGTGTGATTGAGTTTATCAGGCCTCAAACATGAAAAACAGTACAAAGGTTTAAGATGGCCGTCGCCTCATGAGACCATAAAAGTGATAATGCAGCATGTTCAACGCCTGTATGCCCATGGAATACATGTTTAGAGGGGAGTTTGGGCTAATGCACCATGACAAGACGATGTCTCGGCTAGCACCTGCTTGTTTCTACTGCGCCTGCTGCTTTCCTTGGTGGAAGCAAACTTGAAAATGGAAACTTGACAGATATGTCCTTGGGTCAGTCAAAACAGAAGACAGAACAATGCTGCTGAGGACATGTGATCTACTTTGCTCTTGTCATTTGCGTCACGCACACAGTCCTAACAAGCACCAAATTAAATCTTTGCATATGTTTGTGTTATTTATTTATCCTGATTTTCCTTCTCTCTTTTAAAGTAGCATTTAAAGACGCTAGACACTTGCCATTCAAGCATGTGTGTAAATAGATTGAGGGGGGGGGGGGGGTTGCAAACAGTTATTTATGAGACAGTGTGGGATTGGCTACCCGTCTGTACTTTAGATTATAAAGACATAGTTTGTTTCTCAAACATCCCCTCAAGGAGTCCTTGGAAAGAATTTACACCACACCAAAGCAGGAGCATTAGCATACTTATATAAGGATAATAAAATGGGTGAGAGCACCCTACGAAGGACTATGAAAACCTCAGTCAAAATATGTCAAAAGACTTGGAAAAGCTCATATATATCATTAAATAAATATGCATAATGACAAAATATAGATATGTCCTGTGGCAAAGGCTACTTAACGTCATTCAGTCACGCAATCAATTAAAGTGAACAATAAATATCAAAGTGAACTAATCAGCTCCTTTTTGGGGATGACAGTGTTTATTTATTTATTTATTGTCAAATCAACTGGGCCGTGGAAGGCTGTATCCTCTGATTTGAGCAGCAACAAACTGACGGAAGCTGTCCTTGGTGCTGAATGGTGGTTTGTTATACAGATGAAAACTAATAGAGCTGTCCAAGGTGCTGAAAGCGTGACTGGACTCGACTCAGGCCTGCGGCTCATTTAGGATTCTAAATAAATGTGTATGGCATAAAGGGACACACACACTCACACAGATATATACACACACACACACACACACACACACACACACACACACACACACACAATTATCCACCTAAAATGATTTGTCTAATTACTTATAGGGGAGTTTCTTTGAAAAAGTGTACTCTAAAAAGTCATTTTGGGTGTTCTTGCTCCTTATTAGTCTGCAACAAATCTAAGGACCCCAGGATGTCACTTAAGAACGTTTTCACATTATTTGGCAACAAGATTACTATCACCATTTTGATATTGTTAAAAATATGAAATATGAAACACCACATGAAACCTGAAGAAGGGTCATGGAAATTGGAGCAGAATGTGCCTTGTTCTTTCTGAGTGTCCGGCTTTCACTAGTTCTACCTTTTTATTCTAAGAGATCCCGTGGATAAATATAGATCTACTACAGTTACTCCAAAAGGGTCTGTGTGTTTCTATTTTAAGGACACAGGTACGCAGCAGGTGAAAGAGGATACTAGAGTAGAGAGAGGATACTGTTTAAACTAGTCCACTAATGTTTGGTTTCCCTCCATGGTAATGTATATGGCCTGAAATCACATGGTTGGAGGAGTTTATTACTAATCAGTCAATGTTGTATTGGAATTTGACTCACTGTATCCTCACTCATATGAAGTTCCAAACAGTTAAGTGATTTAAAAAAAGATATATATATATATATATATATATATATATATATATATATATATATATATATATATATATATATATATATATATATAGTACTGCTATGTAGCATTACAAAATAAAACCACCATTTTTTTCCCACTGTAGCACCAAGCTAATTATTTTTACCGTAGTCAGTGCTGCCCTGCTTCCGCTTGGTGAAACCACGCATGTGTTGATCCGTGCTGCAGCAACGTGCATCAGTTCCTCTCTGACCCCAGTGTTAATCTGCATTCAGGCTGAGTCTCCTGTTTTTTTTTTCAGCTGCTCGACATTAGAGTAGCATATTACTGGGGTTCGCAGTCTGTGGCAGTTTTTTAGGGCCCTGTTTAGACTTACGATTCGCCAACAGACACGCAAAAAAAAAAAAAACAAGCGACGCGAAATCAAGCTTTCTACTCGCATCGATTTTGTTTGGGCTGATTTCCTTTCACCGCACGTCCGCCTGGGGTCCAGGTTTGCAGACCCGCTACCGCTAACGTGCGTAATGTATCGTAGGGAGGAAACACAGTAAATAGACGGAGACGTCCATCTGCAATAAAGAGGAAACGAAGATGGTGATGATGGCTTCACCGAATTTTGCCTCCAAATGCTCGACAGCAATGGCGAAGCCTTCCCTTCCCCTGAAGCTGTTTCTCTGGGTGTTTATTGTCGTTAATCTTCCTACAAGGTAAGCCATCGATGCCGTCCTATGTCCTCTCTAAACCGTGATTCTATGTCGGCTTTTTTTGGTTTGCGTGTGCCTTATTTTAACAACACGTAATTCTGCGGCGCCTCCCATCTCATGCCAACACAACCCTGCTTTTAGTGGGATCCTGGCCGATTAGGTAGCTGATAGAATCTGATTTTATTAGAAAATACAAGGTATGTTGCGCGTATATAGCATCTTTAATCGTCGTTAGATAAGGGAGTGTGATAGACATGTTTTTAGATACCTACAGCGACACATGCACCGCATTACAGGGAGATTATTTATTTATTTATTTTTTATTTTTCTTTATAGAAAACAAAAGCGACGAACAGCTACAGTCTGACTTAAATATTCGGCTGTGGGAATCTGATGAATTAATACCGTGCAATTTTGCAGTTAAACATGTCTATTAACAGGCCAGCATCTCTCACAATATGTCCAGCGTTAGAAATAGCATAGTGGCAAGCTACTTTGCTTGAAGCTAAGGCTACATATAGTCCCTGCTAAGCTGTCTTTAAGGATCAAGTCTATTCTAAGGGCCAGAGCCTGGTTATTAAACGCCGGTGTCGGATGTGGCAGAACTCGAATAGCTTTATTACAAACAGTCGTTTGTAATAAGGACAACTTGAGTATGAATGAGGGTATGTTTCATCTCACGTATCTGAAATTAAAAAAAAAAAAGCATTTCAAAATGGCAGACATTCACACAGAGAATTCGAGTGTAAAGGCACAATAAGGACAAGGATAACACATATGGAGTCATCCTTGTCTTGAACACACACACACACACACACACACACACACACACAAAGGCAAAAGGACTGCCATTTCAGCTTGAACTGAGGTGCAGACTTGAGTTTGCTGAGAGAAGCTGTTTGGTCTTCCCCGTCAAGACATTATTCCTCGTGTGCTAAGATGAGAGAAGTCAAGAGGAAGGATGGCAAGGCTCCTCGCTTCGCTTTCGTCTTTTTGTGCTGCTGGAGGGTGAGAAATGGAGGCAGATAAATCGGACGACGTTCAATCACCGTCATGCTGATCGCAACCTCAATGCTCCCTGCCCCAGTGCCCAGGCTTCATTGTCAGGCCTTTGCATTTTTTTTTTTTTAATTCTATGCACAAGTAGTGTTCACGATAGGCTTGAGTTACCGCGACACCTTGCCCAATTGAATTACACCAACAATTAAGATATATGTGCAGGTTATGGATTTTATAAGTTGTGCATGTGTGATTGATACATTATGAATTGGGATGTGACAGTCTGGTGCTTTTTAGATAATCATACCAAGGCCAAATGAGAGAGCTATATGTGAACACCTGTACGAATGTATGTGGCTCAAAGCTAGTTACCCCCATCACAGCAAGATGTGTTCTCTTTCAAACAGTCCATATACAAGTCCTGTGTTCTGTATAGTTATTGAAAGACAGCTAATTGCTCGGAAAGTTGAATGAGACGTTATTTGCGATTCATGTATGAGACCTCTTACATAAGGCATCGCTCAAGGCCTCAGGCATGCTTTCAGTAATCTATGCTACATTGTGACTCATTGACAGTTACTATGTGTAGTGATGTCTGATTGCATCACCATACATGGACCCCAATGCACAGTCCTCCCTCATGTAAAAGTAGAAGATATGTATCAGCGAATGTTTTTGGCATATTGTTCCTTCAGTCAATAATTAGGCACCAGATGTAGGCCCAGGGTCCGCTAGGAGATTTAGTAAACCCGGACAGTATGGCCAATCGCAGGAGGAAGTGATGTCAGAGTGAGGAAGTGCTCTGCTCAGGTTTTTTTTTTATTATACCAAGTGATATTTGCTATTTGGTAAACTCACCTCCAGCATTTTAGGTTGCAGATGAAATGCATCATTTAATCATAATTTGGGACCCACTGCAATTTATTTTTGTATTAATTTTGTATTTTCTGTTTTTAACTGTTTTCTAACCATAACTGAACCAGAACTTATTTGAATACTAATGTATATTTCCCATGGATCAACAAGAGCCTCTATTGTTTTTGATGGACACGGACAATAAATATACGTACATGTGACATTACAGTAAATCAGATGTCAGGATTGTCGTTTCAAATTCCAATATGACATGCTAGTTTTTATTGGTGTCATTGAAGTCACATTAACTGTCAATAAATCCCATTTGATACATAATGTATACAGCTTCCTCTAATGCCTGACAAATAATACTTCAGTTCTTATAACCTGACATATATGAAAAATACAAAGCTTAGTAGGTTCAACAGAGTACTACTGGTGGTTAACAACATTATTTATTTATTTATTTTTCCATTTCAAGTGAAGAATAATCCTCAATATGGCATAGTTCCTCTAAATCTGTCAGGCTTTTATAACATCACTTCAGCATATTCCTCTGATGTAAAAATGTTGTGTTGTGAATTTATCTCTTGCCTCATCACCTACAATGTCAATGTTGTGTCAATGCAAGCAATGCAGGAATCCAATAAGGTAACAAAAGCATTACAATACCAAATGTAGTTGTGGCTTTAGATAAACATCAACAACAGATACCTTGCCAGCAACATAAACACCCACACAGTTATCTACAGTTGGCATAATTGTGTGTAAAACAAATAATGACAAAGTAATCTTTTTTTTTTTTTTTTTACATGAGACTTCTGGGTCTACAAAGTCAATTTTCTTACTAAAATTAGCTTGTGCTATGGACACATAGTACATTAAATGAAGATCTCAACTGATAAGAATGACTATAGGTTTGTAGTATTTGTTTGAGCTGCTGTAAGTGTAGATACATTGTGACAAATGTCATGGCACATCTGGTGCTAATTGAATAAATTGAACCTTGAGTAACTTGTAGCATTCCAGTTACCAAACCCAGTCATACTCGGTTATTAGTAAATGCAGTTCCATCGATTTAATTGGGAAAACTACAGCATATTAGGCTCAATCAAGCACTCATACACTGCTTCTTGTCACCACTTGGAAGGGGTTGAGGTGAAGATGACAGTCTAAGCTCATAGCTGCCTCTTGTCTTGTTTACAGTTAAGAAAGTCTGTCATATTAATCACCCAGGAGCATTAAGGTCGGAGTGATTTCAGATTCCTGGGATAGAGTTTTGTAAATTAACAGTGGTGATTACTCACATTTACTCAGTCCAGTAAGCACCACATGGAACCTGAAGAAGGGTCATGGATATTGGGGCATAGCGTGCCTTGTTTTTTCTGGGTGTCCTATCTAAAGTATTTTCACTATGGCTTTCACTAGTTCTACCTTTTTATTCTAAGAGATCCCGTGGATAAATATAGATCTACTACAGTTACTCCAAAAGGGTCTGTGTGTTTCTATTTTAAGGACACAGGTACGCAGCAGGTGAAAGAGGATACTAGAGTAGAGAGAGGATACTGTTTAAACTAGTCCACTAATGTTTGGTTTCCCTCCATGGTAATGTATATGGCCTGAATTCACATGGTTGGAGGAGTTTATTACTAATCAGTCAATGTTGTATTGGAATTTGACTCACTGTATCCTCACTCATATGAAGCTCCAAACAGTTAAGTGATTTAAATAGATTACAAACAGAAATGTCACCCCACCCAGAATTGGACCCTACTATCACTTCCTCTGATTGACAAGCATTTCAATCCACCACCCGTTAGACAGGATCTTAATCACGTATTCATATTTAATGTTGCTGCTGCTCAGAGTCTTTTTGTCAAACTTCCCATTTAAATGCTCTAAGGTATTACTGATTGGCCCTTTAACTTGATACACCACATTGGCAACAATACAAATTGACCTAATCTGCCTTACTGTACTTGATTGCTGAAAAAAAAAAAAACTCAACCTTGCATGCCAGCATCAACTTATTTACGGTATTCGGAGTTTAGCCTGTAAATACACTTGTTCTCACTACCTGAGGTCAGGTATAGTAAGCAGAGCAGGCTGACCATAACAGCTGATGTTAATTTTTTTGCAAATTGACAGCAAGATCTATTAATCAGAAGCACATATACATCAATTTTAAATAACTACATTGTGTTAATTAGTAAAAAAAAAAACAAGTGGCCAGTTCATTGTGTTATCTGGTTGTATTAATGGTAGCACCTGTGAGAGGAGGGTTGTGCTGTAGCAACAACGTGACGTGCACAAGTCGTTTATTGTGTCGTTGCCATAGGTGCAGAACCCATTTCACGTTGGTTGATAATTAGCCCGAGCGTTCCCTGCATTTGGTTCCTTTATTCGGTACAGTTGAAAACATGCAAAGACGATGGCTCAAGGGAACTTCATGTGTATGCTAATGAAAGGCACGAAGCTGTTTCTGTAGCTGGTATTGCTGTCATTACCCTACTTAGACCGTCTCATGAATGTGTAGAACTGCAGAAGATGGGGCACTTCACCGCTGCTTTACATGGAACCTGAGATGCGATTTTAATTAACATCTTTTTTGACCGCTCCATATAGAGTCGATGAGAGTGTTTATTGACGATGGCTCTAAATGTGAAGGGGTAGAATGTATGACGGTATCAGACGGTCCTCAATGAGATTTGGTGCGAACACAACAGTTAAGGCCAGTCCTCTCCATCATTACATACGCAGCCGCGAACATGGATATGCATGAAAAACAAACACTAATATCGGCGCAAAAATGCATAACAGCACGCACACATACATACACACTGGTGCAGACCTCTCTGTGGATCTTCAGGTACCGCATTAGTAGGCAAAACCTCAGATCTGCCTGCAGTGGAGAACACATGGCTCTTCCTTTGATCTATTTGTCTTTGGAGCATTTCCATATGCACAAAGTTACACTGCGAGATGAATGCAGCAACCTTTTAAAAAAAACAAACAAAAAACAGACGTTTCAAGTGCTTACACCCTTCTCTGCCCTGTTTATCTACCCATCTGTACAACTATACATCCAGTCTGTCAGTGCCAGAGACGGAGACTCTCTGGATTTATATTTTATGACATCCAGTAAGGCATGTCTAAAAGGATTCACCTGAGAAAAAATATTAAGATTTAATGTTTTAGGCACTAGTATTGTGGTGTGGATGGATGGCACTTAATGCAGTCTAAGGAAGAGTGCTGGTCAAAACATTATTCCTTGCACCCATCCTAAGAACACGAGAAAGCTATTAGAGCCTCTATCCTTGTGCTTTACCATTAAAACTGTCTTTTTCTTTTCTCCACGTCACCATTAATGATTCTTTATTATTTTATTCAGAAGTCCCCATTCTCCAAACCATTTGTTTCACCTTGTTTCTGATGCATTGTGTGCCTGTACACATGTGTGTGTTAATCATCAGTGTTTTCAGTCATCTGAGGCACAACGTCCATGTAATTAGTGTAGTAGGCCTCTCTTTAATGCGTAGGCATACAGGGAAGATCACGCACATAGGAGACAAGTATTGATTTGAATGAACTGAGATTTGAAGCAGACCATAAGTTAGCTCCTCCCTGTTTATTCAAGATATGAAGATACAAGTTATGTCTATACTTTTTTGAACAAGACATATTTTTTTTACATTTCAATCTGTCGTTTCAATCTTTTTCAATTCTTTTGACTCAACTGGTGCTTTTACAAACCTCTTGGAGTTGATATAGAGATTTTTTTCAATATCATTTGCACGTCATGTTCATGCTTTTCTGACTACTCCTCTCTTTCTGTCAGACACATAGCGTGCGTACACATCTCACCCCTGGCCTTCAGCCGTACACACCTTCCCTCTTACTGCAGACAACATCAAGTGTCCTTACACACTGTAGTCCTACTTGACAGCAGCATGTTGTTGCCAGCATTAATTGGCCCTAATGCATTGTCATACCTCCATCTTCTACTCAGGTCTCAGAGCTAAAAGAAAGATCTTTTGTAACGGAGAGACCAAACCATTTCAGACATATCATTTACCAAGATCACGCTTGTCTCTGGGAGAACAGGAAAAACAGCCCAGCCCTGGTGGTATTTGTGGTAGGGGTCTCTTGAGACGTCATTATCCTTTCAGTTTAAGACGTCTGAGGTGAGGAAGTAAACTTAGGAAAATTGGCTTGTGTTCTCCAGCTCTCACTGAAGCTTGTGGGGCCCTAAAAACCTAGTTACACTTTGATAAACAATTCTGCCATCAAGTTACCCAACTTTCCCATCTTAGAACTTTTTTTCACCAAGTTGGAAATTGAAGGAGAGCTTTTGCTGTTTTTAAAGATAATTGTGGAGGTTGTCGTTCAAACTCTGGACCTCACAGTAAAAGTTAATGCAATTCCTTTACATTTCTTTTGTCATGTTAATGAAATGAAGGACATTTTGAGAAGCAGTGGGTAGATTTTAGCTTTTACTTTTTGCAGTAGTGAAACCTAGCACTTTGAATGCTTGTCAAGCTATTAAGACTTACATTTACTTTCAAGCCTTTACTTGAAGAGATTACCACCTTTTTTTTTGTAAACAGTGTCACAGCTCAGTCAATCAATTCGTCACACTAGTCCTTTGTCACATACGTTTTTGGGAAAAGTTGGCCACCTGGATGGAAGCCTACAAATGTCGAAACATCTCACTTTTAAAGAGGGGTCATTATTGAACTTGTTTCAGTCTTGACAGATGAAGAAATAGATGCATCCTTGTGATGAATCTGTCCAGGTGGGCATCTAATGTTAAGAGTTGCTGACTACCTAACCACATTACTTAAATCAACCATTTGCAAGATCTCTCCATGGGGAAAAAGTTAGTACAAGGCTTCCGGGAGGACCAATTTAATGATGAAAGCAATGTGTCACATAGATGAGAGTGGCTCTCAGCTGGCTTGGTGGGGCACACTGATATGCAATACGATATGAAAATAAA
Organism: Cebidichthys violaceus; assembly: GCF_023349555.1. Lineage (NCBI taxonomy): Eukaryota > Metazoa > Chordata > Actinopteri > Perciformes > Stichaeidae > Cebidichthys > Cebidichthys violaceus. The sequence goes on from NW_027176373.1 coordinate 3,317,995, forward strand.
CCAGTGTAAAACTCAGATAATGAGTTATCTCCTTTAGATCAGCTAACTGCATGTCCCCTCAGACAAAGCATAATTCCCATCAGCAATAAACTCACTATATCTATTATATATCCTCTTAAATTAGCACATATTTACAAGCCTTGTGCCATTTCAGGCTGCGATTGCTTTGTGCTTTGGTATTTTCTGGATCTCTTAAGTGTTCTATGTGAGGAACCAGACTGAGAACCATGGGATTATGGGATGCTTTGCAAATTACAGTGTATGCACAAGATGGCATTGCTGCAAGAGCACACATCTCAGAGTGGAAAAAAACGATATATCTGGTACATAAAGGTGATAACGACTTTTAACGGGCGGTTCAACATGGATAATGGATTAACGATAACCTTATAGTGTGAAAAATGCATGTTCTGTATCACATGTGTTGCACTGAATGTGTATCATAGATCATTCATATATTAACCCTACAAAATGATTGCTTCATTTGACTCTTTTTTTTTTCTGTAACTCTTGTTAGCATTTTTCAGTAGTGCAACTACTTTGTTTCACAAGAAATCCCATAAAACAAAAATGGAAAGGGAAACTTAATCACACATATTTCAGTTTGTCTCTATTAGCTGTAGCGTGATGAAGAAAAGCCCTGAGAATATCCCTTCTGACCCTGTCTCTAAGCTCCTAATATTTATTTATAAAGAAAGCAGAGCACAGCGCAAAAAAACACAGCTTGCTCTTCTTTAAAAGAAATTATTGATTGAATGCATTTATTTTCTCTCTCCTCCTCGCAGCTCCTTCCAGACTGATGACGATGATGAGGTTACCAACAAGACGTGGGTGCTGACTCCCAAAGTGTACGAGAGTGACGTCACACACATCCTAAACAGCCTACTAGACGGATATGACAACAAGCTCAGACCTGACATCGGAGGTGGGTGCTGATTTTTCTCACAGATGATTCGATTAGTTGCAGAATCGCAAAGAAACACACCCACATTTACGGCCCAAATTTGCAGTCAGACACGTATATGCACTCATTATCTGACAAACATGCTCATACCCAAGCACTTTACACAATAACAGTAGAAAATATGGCGTATCATCTGTGATGTCACCTATGGATTTCTAAAAGGATCCTGGAGCCGGCCTTATTCTCACTTGTTGAAGATAATCCATGATTGTGCTGCAGTGTGTACCCAAACCCAAAATACACTCCTCTTACATCTTGCTCAAAATTGTCACTAAGAAATACATAAAATTAGCTAATAAATTAGCTTATTAACACTTTCTCCTTTTTTTTATTAGGCAGCAGTAAGGTGCACTCAGTATACTGCAGATCTCGCCACGGTTTGTCTGCAAAGAGCACTGCTGTATTGTGCGATTGAATGAATGCAACCCACAATTGTCTAACCCCTTGTCTAGACACCAAAAAAACACATCGTAAAACAAATTTCAATCAAACACAAAAACACATATGGGGATGAATTCAGTCAATTGGCTCGAAGTCGTTGTACAAGACATGTTATACAATCTACATTGAACTCATCGGCTGAGTGATGACAATGACACACCATCCAAAACAAGAGATCAAGTGAACCACAAAGTAGTGGCCAAGGACCGATCGATGACTTTCCTGGCGGATAATAATTAGAGGAATTGGATCTTAAAGGGGCAGTTCCACACAAAATCCATAATACATATTTTTCCTCTTACCCGTGGTGCAACGTATCAATCTAGATTGTTTTTGTGTGAGTTGCTGAGTGTTGGAGACATTGGCTGATGTTTTCTCTCAAACAATCCACACCTCCTAACCGTATCAACTCGAAGAAGTAATGCGCATCAGCTAGCTCAGTGGTGCTACATGAGCTAGCATTATTGAGGATGGATGCACAATTTCTTCTGTGCAGTGAAAAGTTTGGTATTGTACAAAGAAGATAGTTCCTACATGAAACGGCTCAAGGTCTGTGGATTATCTTGAGTAACTGGGTCATGATATCTGGAAAGAAACAAATACTTTTGTGGGGCTTTGAGCACCACAAGCCGAGTGCCACCTAGTTCCATTATTTTTCGAGAGAAGGCTGACATTTCTAGTTAGTCGGCATCTCTCACCAATGTAAATTAATAAACAGCACTAAAGGCTAGAGGAAAAATCATATTTTTTTCTGGAATTTGGGCACCCTTTTTTAATGAAAAAAAATCAGCCTTGAAGGAGCTGTGAACGCCTGTGATGCGTTACTTTGCTTGGCCTCTACCCTGATGGCCTGGAAGTACTTCATATCCTACCAAAGCCCAACAATTAAAAATCATGTTATACAAAGTAGTTGTCCCCGGGCGCCTGTCATGGACAGCCCACTGCTCCCTGATACGGGGATGGGTCAAATGCAGAGACAAATGCCCCCCTTAACGGGATAAATATAGTATAATAGACAACAGATACATTTTTTTAATTTAGCCAGTTTAAAAAAAAAAAACGCATCACTAGTGGCGGATTATATCACCTATAGCTATCTAGTTAACAATAATGCTGTGAGTTACTGGTCAAAAAGACAAAATTAAACTTGGCTGTTCCGCAACTGAATTTAGACCCGATAAAATACTATCAAACACCAACCCTAGTCACAGGAATAACATGCCAACACACACCAACTCAGATGGCTCTGACATGTTTATTGGACACTAGTAAATACACACTTTGAAAAGCATTCATTATTTCTTTAAGTCTACTCTACTATGACTCTGTTTTGAATTCTAAATGGCATTCAGTTTAAATCGACTCATGACTTGCTGAAGACTCAAAACAAAATGTTTAGGACTTGGACTCGACTTGGGACTTCATAGCTAAGTCTAGTGACCTACTTGTGACTTGCCTCACCTCTAGTGGTTGCTAGTAATGATGTTAGTCATGCCAACTGATACCCTATGAATATCTCTGCTGCAGATTGAAAAACAATTGGAATTAATGACTTTTTAAATTGCACTGCACTGGATGCTCTATTCACTGGCTGTATAAATTGAACATGGAGGATTGAATATGCACAGCATAGAGTTCATTGTTACGCCACGCTCGGTAGCACAAGGTGTCCTTGTGTGTTTTTTTCTGGTGTCCGTTCTATATGTGTGTTGACGGGCATCCGGGCTGACTATAAATAATGTCTACCTGTGACAATGTACTTGCACACATTACGGTCGGGGTAGCAAGCCTTGTCTTGTCGATGTGACAAAGAGACAAGTGGCTTACTCCCTACAGTTTGACAGACAGCTGGGCAGGGCTCCATTGTCTGCACAACTGCACGTATATCCTAAAGCCTGTCACGTCCATCTGCAAGAGCAGAATATATAGCTATTCAGTACCCTTGGATACTTGATGATTCATGGGTCAGTATTCCTGGTAAACTGGTTTAAGTCAGAACCTGTCACATACTCTTACAGAATAATAAAGACATGCCACTTTATATGCTAGCAGTGAATTGCTTCGCCATTTACTGTAGGGGCACCGGTTGGTGCTGTATTAAAGCAGCAACTGGTCAGAAGAGATTTGAATAAATGCCCTTGCAGGACTTTGCTGTTACGTTGCATGTGGTGTAGCCCCTCAGCTGCTAAGGCGCTCCAAACTTGCCTATTTTTTTTTTTTTAACACTTTAAGGAAATGTGCTGTGGTCTTTGTCACTGCTGCCTCCACTGTTAACCTAAGGAGGGACTATATGTGCTACCTCATCAGCTGCTTCTTCACACCTGCCACTGAGAGGTTCTTGCTATCCCACCCAGGCTTCAACTCCTACCTTGAAGGAGCACCAGTAGGCTTCTCTAGTGCGACAAAAAGAGTGCAATCCCTCACTGGCTTCCCCTCCACAAACATGGAAAATTATTTGAGGTGGAGAAAAACAACGACTAAGGCAGAGTACCACTGCCAAGAATTGACCCGATGCAGCTTTAAAGCGTGACTAATGAATTGTTCAAATTATGGCACAAGATGAAAGCAGCAGAGCAACATGGACGTATACAGTAAGTCTGTTACACTGCTTTCATGGTTTTCCCCTATACTGTACAAAATGTACAATGCTGCATATAATGTGTCACATTTCATGAAGTGCAGCATCTTTATTCTTAAGACTTTAGAAGTGGGCTTGTGCTTTAAATTGAAGAGCAGCTCAGATCTGCTTTGAGGTGCAGCATCAGCCCAGAGAGCCGCTGCGTAGCTGGGCGGCTGGCTGCCACCGTCTTAACCATCATCTTCAAACGCACTATGATCTCGCTCACTGGTGGTATTCCAGCTGCTGCCAAGTTACACAGCTACAGAGGGGTTATAATTAGCTGGCTATACTGTCATCTGATCCACCAACCAATCAACCAACCAACCATACCAAGGCAAAGCAAAGATTCTCCTCCACTCCTCAAAGCGCTGAAATGCTCTGGATTTAGATTCATTGCTGAATGTGCCACAGCCTCCCTTTGAAGTCCATTGTGATGCTCATTTAATTTTAATGCCCCTGGAGTCTACTGTACATATGAAAAGTGAAGCAAATAGGACACAGAGAGAGAGAGAGAGAGAGAGAGAGAGAGAGAGAGAGAGAGAGAGAGAGAGAGAGAGAGAGAGAGAGAGAGAGAGAGAGAGAGAGAGAGAGAGAGAGAGAGAGAGAGAGAGAGAGAGAGAGAGAGAATCCTTAATTCTTAAATCATAATACATCCACGGCTTTGATGGAAAGTCATTGCCTTCTAGAAAATAAATGCATTGCTTCATACAATTTACATATTTAGATATTTAGAGAGCAATGGAGAGGACATGAAGTTGTGCAGTGTATTTAATTAATAGGTCTAGATGATTGCTCATGCATGGAGCTATATTTGGTCATTCTGTGTGAGCTAATTTGATCAGCCATTCAGTAGGATGCCTGTGGTGGCTGTGTTGCATGAATTATGTCATCTCAGACAGCAAGTTAGAAATCTCAGCGCAGCCACTTAATGTTCACTGGCAACTTGGAATCATTTTTCCTTGGCATCTGTTTGTGCATTTATGAAAGACATCCACTTTCCAGTTGGCTATATAAAAGAATGAACCTTGTATTTATTTGGTAATATTTTATTTACGCCATGAATGTACATTTATATGGATTTCGTTTTTTACCAATAATCCAGTCGAGGGTTACATATTTTCTGCATCACATTTTCAGATTCACAATTCAGATTATGCAAACACAGTAATGCACTTATAGTCATAGCCGGTAGTGGAAGTCAACAATAGTGCATTGTGTGTGTGTGTGTGTGTGTGTGTGTGTGTGTGTGTGTGTGTGTGTGTGTGTGTGTGTGTGTGTGTGTGTGTGTGTGTGTGTGTGCACATGAGTTTGTTCAAAGATATGTGTGCAAAGGTGTGGGGGTGCAATGCACATGCATGTGTGCCTGTGTAACCCCCTTCTGTGTAACTATCTGTTACACTCACTCCTGCTCCCATATCTTAACCCAGACTCTCTTCTCAGACACAACGTCCAGTCATCCATAAAGATGCGCATTGTAGTGAAGTGCACGCAAGTGTAGTGATCCAGGGTGACTTGGAGGGTCTGACAGAGCATGGGTGTCTGTTTGACGGCAAGCTTTCAAGTTTCCTGAGCCAAACTGTTTCTGACGTCCGCCCATCTCACTAAGTGTAGGCAGCAGACACCAAGGTGTATTGCATGGCGGGCGGCGGTGCTCAAGCAAAGATAATTGATTTATACATGAAGATTGCAATATTCAATAGTTTAACAAAGGAAAGACTAGGACAGCTCTCCAATTTTCCTTTTTTTGATATTGCCACACCTTTCTTCAGCGTGTATTCTGGCAATTTCCAAACAATACACGCTAAAAAGGGCCGTCTTGCCCCAAACATCCATCTGTCAATATTAAAAAAAGTCAATTTGGAGTGCTGTCCTAGCCTTTTTATCATCTCCATTAAGGATCCAGCACCCAGTCTGAGTTTAGTGCTTGTGTCTTAACATTAAATAGATTACAATTTAACTGCTGCTTCTTTTTTTTCCGTCTCCATTGGGCTCAGAATTGTAGTGCTTCCTCAAACCTTTCAAGTCAAGATATTTACGAGGTACTTCTAACAGAAAAGTGCGTCACTGTGGGAGCGCCCGGCATCAGCAGGTCTGTGAGAAAAGACAGTAACTGATTGGCTATCAAGAGCAGCACACAGGCCTGAAGGATAGAAGGCTAGGAAAGGGATGGATGGGATGTTGCAGAGGGCATAAAGGTATTGTGGTAAATGGGATGGGGGTTTGGCAGTAAATACAGACGATGCATGTGGTTTTCTGACATTGGCAGGAGGCCTGTTTGAAGATGAAATTGTCCCTGCAGGCTCTGATGTCGTCTCCTTGCAGACAAAGGAACAAGGTTTTCTATTTCATTAGCGCTGTCTGACACATCTTACACCTGGTAAAACCCTGATAATGTAATACAGTGTCATTCAAGTAAAGTGGGATCATTTAATTTAAGTCATTTAATGTGAAGATTGTTTTCTACACTTTATGTACATATTGGCCCGATACGTTATAAAACATTAGACTATTTACTTGAAAGTTTTTGCTTGAAATATTAGCTTAATATGTTTGTTTAATATTATATAATGAAAGTCATATATAGTGTTTTTTTCATTTCCTCTATTGGATTTATTTTGATAAAAATCCCTTTTTTTTTTGCATTGCACATCTAGTTTTTTTTAATTCTGAATTGCATTTTCCCATTGTCTTTGATTGATTTTAACATGTGGCTTCAGTATAAAGATGCTGTCTCGTGTTGTGGATGTGATGCCTGATAAAGATCCATGACGAAATGTTGCATGTTCACTGAACTTGGTGCAATCTTTCAAAACTTTCTCATGATTTCATCATTTGCACCTGTCAATCAGGTGTGTATCAGATCAAACTTAACACGACAAAGCACTGAAAGCTAGCCGAGCAGTGATGCTGTCCAGCAGCTTCGCATTCACACTTTAACAACAAGGAGATTATTTCCCTTTTTTTTCTTCATTGATGAAGACAAAACTGAAAGAAAAAAAAATGTCCTAAAACTTGTTTGTGCATAATAAATAGTTGCTCATCTATAAAACTGACTTTCTTGTGCTTCTTTTCAGTGAAACCAACAGTGATCCACACAGACATGTTTGTCAACAGCATCGGCCCAGTAAATGCCATCAATATGGTGAGTAATACTAGAATGTTTTTTGTCAATAATCAGGCATAACTAATGGAGGATATTTATGAAGAAAATGTCTTCGGTCTACCTCCATCCTCGGAGCACACTTCAGCAGAGCAGATGCTTGCTGTCATGCTGGATTGGTTGGTCCATCTAATGACTATGTTGCCCTTCTGCCCTTGTAGTGTAGCAACACAATGCAGGTGTCAATCAGCTACTTAACTACTGCAGTGGCCTTTGCACCAGAGGGGATACATGCGATCCATTTCTTGCATCTGCGTTGCATTAAACACCTTCTTTTTTTTTTTTTTAAATTAGAAATACTGATAAGCAGGTGACCAATTGTGTTGCTCAACACACAAGCCAGATTTCAAAGCAGCATATTTGCAAATGGCTGTGCGAGTTGACAAATCCTAAGACGCTCACACTTTGCGGTTGCCAAGAATTACATCAGCGACAATCCGAGGTGTCACCTGTTCAAGCTCTTTGTGTATTCAAATCAATATACCAGCTTCTGATTTTCCTTAGATCTGGTTTGAAGATGAGGCTTTTTTTGGGGGGTTTTAATGGTGAAAGTGACACATTTGAATTGTGTACTGGTTGTGCTAAATGTAATTGTGTTCACCAACCGCAATGCTGTTTGTTTTTGATAAAGATTTCTTTAATGAAAGGTTGCATATAAAAACTTTTTCAGTTATCTACAAATGTATAACCTTACATTCTGGTGAAATACAGGTTAATAACCTTGCTATTATCAGGGACATGCATTAATATATTGCTATCCATTTTGTAAATCAGCATTGATGCAATAATAGTTTTTCTCATTATTGTTCTGCTAGTGTGTAGAGTACAAATGTTAAGGTAGCAATAGAATAAACCGAATAAAATCATGCTATTTTTTTAAACCGCTTTATTACTTTAAGATGCAAGAAGCTTTTTATGTCCACAAAGCCAAGTCTGTGTAGCATTTGTTTTATTACTCTTACAGCGATGCACAACGGTTTCAGCCAATATGAGTGGGAGCACTGCTTTTTTGTACAGCACCAGCTTCCAAAACTGATATGTATCAGTGTGGCCCTATTAATAAAAATAGCAATTTGACGAGTTGGAACTGAATTTCTGCTATCACTTTCAGATAGACACTTCGTACTCCATGTTTGTTCCTTGATTTCCATTGGTGATGTTGTAACAATGCACAGTAACTAATGAATTCGAAAAATTCAAAACTGAGGAATATTAATAGAATATATAGCTGTCATGCTGCAGTGACGACAAAGAGAACAGTTCATCTGATGGTGGAGAGGAAAGCATTTTTTTGTTGGATAGAAAGAAGGATTAGCAAATCAGAGTCTCTTGCAAATCTCACATCGGCGTTGTTTTATGTGTCATTGTTTTCTGTAGCACATCCCCGCTGAGAACCCACTTCCATTGTTATTCTGCAGAGCAGTCTGCTCTACATGGTGGTGGCGTTCCGTTTCACTTAGTCTTAGTTAAAACACCCACTCTCAATAACTGCAGTCACAGTGAAGTTGAAAGAAAAGCATTGATGGGATCAGTTAGAAAATGTGTTTTTGCACTCGCATAAGGGAGTCTGCGTGTGTGTGTGTGTGTGTGTGTGTGTGTGTGTGTGTGTGTGTGTGTGTGTGTGTGTGTGTGTGTGTGTGTGTGTGTGTGTGTGTGTGTGTGTGTGTGTGTGTGTGTGTGTGTGTGTGTGTGACGAGGGCGTCTCGCTGACATGAAACGATGACTGATTGCTTCACATTCATATGTGATCACTGTGGCTTGGCCGGTGCGGCCACACTTATGACATGACAAATGTGGTAGGTAGATTTTCTGAAGAGCACACGAGCGTGGACACAATTTTAAAATTCTTAATTATGCAGGACGAAGCTTTGAAATATGGCTAATTTGTAACAATAGCAGAACAAATAAAAATACAGTAGATGTTGAGTACACTATGCAGGGCACAGATCCTAAGGCATTCAATCGTTCTCTCATCATTGGATTCGAACTCTCTGCCTGTCCTTTGTGGGGAAAAAAAAGATGTTGAAAGGATGGGAACGTCGCCTGGTGAAAATGTTATTTTTCAAATCTCGTTTAGGACTCTTTGGCATGGATTTAGACTTTATTGTTGAGCTAAGCTTTGTCCGGAAGTTAATGCCTCTATGCCCTCTTGCACACAAATCCCCAGATTTTTTTTTTTTTTCTCTCCAGCTGTACTTCACTTTGAACGTCAGGGCTCAACCATTCCAAATAACAAAATAAATATGAAAGACACGATAAAGCCCTCTCACTCGCCGTGTCTCCTTTCCCTCTCACATTAGACCACATCTCACCGTAGCTTTTCAACTCTCCCCATGCCGCTTTTCATCCCTCATACGTATATTCTAACACAGCTCTTACAAGGACTGAATAGGAGACAGAAGGTTTTGTCAGGCTCAGGACAAAGTGCTGCCAAGGCAGCAGGTTATGAGGTTAGATAATACTTGAGCCAAACAAGGGGAATTATTAATTGCCCCGTTGAACATTTAATTTTCAGGTTGAGGGCTTCAAGATGGTCTTTTTCAACAGAACTCTTTGGGAGGGACAAAAGGACTTCTTGGCCTGAATAGAAACCCTCTTGTCTGAGGATAAAAAGTGCCTGCAAATGTGTTCCAGCATTAAGTTTTTGACTGCCATAGAAAAGTTCCCCTCAGACAGAAGAACCAGTGCTTTTGCAGCCCACAATTCGATTTGATCTCATTGTATATCACAGTTAAAAGCCACGCATTGGTGACAGCACTGGTTGTAAACAATGCTGTTTGCAAGGTTTTCCTGACGGAGACTTTTATCTAGTGTGTTATATAAAACACGTTCAGCTTTTAAACTGAAAGTTGAACAGAACAGTTGGGGTAAAAACCTTGTTTTGTCTGTCTTCAGGAATATACCATCGACATCTTTTTTGCTCAGACCTGGTACGACAGGAGGTTAAAATTCAACAGCACGATGAAGGTTCTACGTCTTAACAGCAACATGGTTGGGAAGATCTGGATCCCAGACACTTTTTTCCGCAACTCAAAGAAGGCCGACGCCCACTGGATCACCACACCCAATCGCATGCTTCGTATCTGGAACGATGGTCGGATACTCTACACCCTCAGGTAACATTTCAGGGATGTCTGCGATAACATATTAGTAATAGAACTGATTTGAGTATTGCTCATTCATCAGTCCAGCAGTTGGATTGATTGTGTGGCAGGATTATTTAATTTACTACTTATTACCATTTTATCCCATTGAAAGCTTAAATTATCAGTTATCATTATCCATACCATTTTGGATCCATTTAATGCTATTTTGTCTAAACCAAAAGATTAAAAAGTGCTTCTATTTTTAGATTTAGAGGATAATGGGGAGTTCAAAATCTGTTTACATAAACAATTAGTTCTAGTGCTCTCGGTTGAATAGAGCAGAAAACAATAGATAACAGTGTAAATGCATGGTAATTAGCCTCGATTCAACGATTTGAGCACTAAAACTGGACTAAGAACTAATGATAACTGTGCAGCATTTCATTTTTGATTTGGATTATTATCAATTTGTTGCCACCAAGGTGCTTCCATCTCTTCCTGGGATCCACCATAATCACTGTGTGTACTTTAGAAAGTATACTGCAGTACCCAACAATTGACGGCCTCTCTACACTACACTGATTCATCGTACTGATTATCCTGAACAGGCCTTGGGCAATTTTAAATTCCAGCATTTTAAATTTGACATTTATCAGCGAAAGTGAAATCTATCCTACTGAAATAGGCAGGAAGTTGTTAGTGGCAAGGGAACACTGTAACTACATTTCCATAAACTAATGTTTTTAGGCACTCTTACACAGCATATGGTTTGAAAATTTTTAATGTTCCAATTCTTTTTTTCAGTAATTTGAGTTTCAGAAATGTTTGGGAAGTTTCTAAAGAAAATATTAATATGTTGCTAAATATAGTAATTGCTTTATTGTTTAATGGCCCAATTTTGCCTGCAGAGCAATTGATTGGACAAATATAGTAGCCAGGAAATTACTGCTCTGATGGGTTGGAAGTACTACACAATGTTCAATGTTATTGGTTGCTCAATATTAAACTGACTGCATACTGGTTATGAGTGTGAAACTCATGAAGCCATCAAGAAACATGTGAAACGGGAGGATAGACTGAAGGGGAAAAATTAATTGTGCTTATTATCATGTTTTGCATGCCATCATAAATACACCGGACGTTTATACTGACACCACAATATATCATCAGTGATAATAAGAGAGAAAGTGAACCTTTCTGGAGTCAATCAAGCCGTGATGGATGTTCTGCTATGCAGAACACTACCCCTCCACTTCATTAATTTGTTAAGGAACTCTGAATTTAACCACTGGTTAATTAGGATGACCGCTGTGATTGGGAGGACAATGATACATGACAATAGCGGGTGCATGGATGGGTAAAGTCATTTAAGGTCATTCTCTCATTAAAGGGAAGTTTAATGACTTTGCCTTCAAACTCCCTCAAGTGTGAAAACGAAGAGACTCGTGTGTGTTGCTGTGAAAACCATCAATTTAGTTTGGTGAAATTCTAATTAATAATTCCTTGTGTTAATATTGATAAGGATAGGGGTGTGATTCTGACTTTAATGAATAAATAAAAAATGAATATATTAAATATATATATGATCCAAATATTGTGTATCTGCAGGTTGACCATCGATGCCGAGTGCCAGCTTAAACTGAACAACTTCCCGATGGATGAGCACTCGTGTCCCCTGGAGTTTTCAAGCTGTAAGTTTGGCCATATGCTGATCCCCTACTGTTTTACCTCTTCCTCTGTTTCATCTCAAACACACACGCTGTGCCCATGAACGAGCAACATATGAGCCTAGCGAAGACATAATTCAAGGAATCATTATGCAACAGGTTTAGGATTTCTTTCAGACCTCTCCAATCTCAAGTAAGACGAGTCACATGTGTATTTAGGGTTAACGTACTGTATGTATGCATGTACACTATTCACAGTATATATTGCACTCTTTGCCAGCTAAAATGCTTTCTTTGTCTTCAAAGAGTTCTTTAATAAATGAGGAAAATAAAACTATATGTAGTTATGTGTTACAGTATGACATATTTGAAGAAAAAACATTTGTTAAACCATTCATTCATTCATTTATAGTATATACATACAGTATATAGGCATTCATTAAGGGGATTTAATAATGGATGTCGCATTGCCAACTCGACCAAAGGCTGATTGATTTTCCCTGCACTTTGTCAATACTGTTCTAAAAGACATCTCAAAAAGTGACACAAATCCAAATGAGTCAGTCCCTCCGAATGATGAGCGGATGGGGGGTAAGTTATGCTAATGAGGCCGCTATGGATCTACAGAGAGATGCACCATGGGATATTCTCCAGAGAGAATGCTTTCTAAATAGCTCCAGAGCAACAAGAAAGAGAAAGCGGAGGGGTAGCAGGCCTAAAAATGGAACAGAAGCATTCATTTAAATTTGATGAAAGCCATGGATGTTTTCAGAACTTTGAAAAATCGCTTGATGTACAGTACATGAGCTCAATCAGAGGCAGGAGGCGGAGCACTGAGCAGTGTGCAGCAATGTATCACGCGGGCATATTTTCTCAACACGTGCCACACAGCATTGTAGATTTTTCCGGGTGCCTGAAGCTCTCTTGCAGCGGTTTTGGGAGAATGCTTTACAGATACAGATGATGCACCATATCATTTAAGTTTGCTCAAAGTGAATTCACAACATTGAGCTCATGGAGCATTGTTGTTCTAGCTTCCCAAAAGCACACTGAATCAATAATTTGTCCTGGATGCATTGCCTGCGAAGGAGCAAACTGCCCGCCTGCCTGGCTGTAATGTGGCAAATGGGCAGTTTCTTCCATCCCCTTCTCCTCTGAGGTTCAGCATTACTGGATGCCTGAGAGCACTTTAGTAATAAAGCCATTTAAAGTTCGAAGTGAGGAAGCTTCATGTGCATTATTCAAGCCACTCCGTTGTCGGCTGCACACAGCTCATATCTAGACTGACGACAACCTTTGCAGGATAGGGAGTTGCAGTTCCGAAATGTAACGTACTGTTAGTTTAAAGAAGCTTCAGTTTTTAATCCAAATTTGGATACCAGACATAAATTCAATAATAACAAATATCATTTGATTATGTTAATGCATCTGCATCGTCTAAGTGAAATGGCATTAGTAAGATTGTTATTGTAATTCTCACGACCAGAGAGCATCCTCTTGATGTAATACAATTACTGGAATCCAAGTCATAGACAGACGTGGATCAATTTTGAGTGTTTCAGCTTTCACTCCACAGATGGACTGCATATTTTGTCAGGAGTCTGTTATATGATGATTCTTTCATGAAACGGTTCCCCTCCAAGCTTACTGACTTTGTCTGTATGGCTCACTCTAAAATAGAACAGACTGCATCTATGCTTTTGTTTTATATTGAACAGTTTTCGAACACATTGTTTGTATAATGCAGAGAACTTCAAGTCTTAAGATATTTCCTTAAAGAAATGAATGTTTGTGTCATTTCTGCACCAAGCTTCTCTCCTCTCCTCTCCTTGTGATAAAGCTCAATGTAACTGTGTTCTCCCCTGTTCAGATGGCTACCCCAGGGAGGAGATTGTTTACAAGTGGAAAAGAAGCTCGGTTGAGGTTGGGGACATTCGCTCCTGGAGGCTCTACCAGTTCTCCTTCGTGGGCCTGAGAAACACCACTGAGATCGTCAGGACTGTCTCAGGTAAGAAAATGATCTATGCTCGTTTCTAACAAGCAGCTTCTTTAAGAAAATAAATTTAAAAAAAAAAATCATTCTTCAATAATTGTTCTTTGCCAGTGGCACATTGCTTGTGTGATAGAAATGATTTCTTGATCAGTGGGGGCTGCATGACACAACATTCATGTCGGGCATGATATATTTAATCTGATGGAGGCAGGAGCATGCAGGCAGCATCACCGTAATGTGATGATATGCTGAAATTTCATTCACGAAAATATGAGAGGCAGTATTATTATTATTATTATTATTATTATTATTATTATTATTATTATTATCAGGCTTAACCATGCATGCCAGTGACTCTGAACACGTTATGAAGTAAAGTCGATGTCTCTCTGACTCTCTCAAAAATTGCCATTCCTCTTCCAAGTCTGATCTGTAAACAATCACTGTTGATCCAGACTGATCTGATGCAAGGGGGTTACAACAAGAGAAACAAGAGACATGACTCTTGATGTTTTATCCACTTTTAGTTCACACTTCTTCAAGTTAAATCCATCATGGCTACCTACTGCATATAGCACTACCCTGTGGGATGGGCAGACAGATGGTGTTGGGTTTGGTGCACTTTTGGCGCACACAAAATGCAAGTTAAAGTTTTGATATGACTTGTCTTGACTATCTCTCCCCCCCGTTTTTTGTAAAAGACTCTCGGTGGCTTTTGATTATGTACTGTACCTTACGGTTCAATTGTGTTAATTTTGAGAAATCGTCTTAGTTTTGTAGCCACTTCTGTCATTAAGAGTATATATTTCATTCTTTCTGAGCCAGTGGGCAACATGACCTACAGTACAGTTTGTGGCCTCTACTCCAAAGATTTTTTTATATATATTTTAACAAAATTCAGTTGACCAGGATTGAATTCTGAGGGTGGGTGGGTTTAAGTGGTGCCTATGAAATAACACACAGACAGGGATAATGTGCATCATTCATTATGTTGTACTTGCTGGATTCCATTCCGAATGAATGCAGGAAGAGGAATGCTTGCTTGAGGAAAAACAGCTGCTTTTCCCTGACAGTGTTGATGTTTCAGAAGACGGCTACTGTGTTTGCATGCATGCTTGTTTGTTTATGTTTGTATTAATGAGATATCGGTATGTAACGCTCTGCAAGGGATTGTTTAGGCTTGTCTGTGGTGTGAATCAAAGAAATCCTTCCTGCAGAGATTAACTTTGGCCAGAGGTGAGTTCAAATCAGCTGCATTATCCGAAGGAACTGACGATGGACATTCAAAATAAGGGTTTATTATATCCCTCAAGTATCCTACTGTTTGATCGATTTGAAAGAAATACTGCCATTTCCGCATTCGTTTAAACCTGGACATTTTGAGATGACAAAGAAAGAAAGGCGTTTTCCCTATAAACACCAATGTAAAAAGTTTATTTTTTATTTTTTTTATTCTCCAACTCAATCTCCTTTTTATGAGATAGTCAATTCACCCTAGTCTTTCTGTTATGTGAGTATTGATTAGGGGGAATGGATGTTTTTTGGCCTTACTCCATCCGTTTAGAATGTGCTACAGGCTGGAAGGTTACAGAAAGTAAAGTCATTGTTTCAGACATGTGACAGAAGGGTCGTTATTCTTGCTTTCTTTTGCAGCTCAGCATCTAATCATTTAGTATACTGCTTACCTTTCACAATAAAAGCCAAGTCTGCCTTGTGAGAAGCACGTACGTTAGCTACACAGACGAGCAGCAAAGAGAAAAAAACAACTGTTTACAGTTTTGAGTTTGATCACAGTACAATTTTGATGCGTACACACAGGTAGATGATACGTTGGCCTCTGCAATGTAGTTTATTATTCCAAGTGTTTCAACAGAAATAGTCATATCACACACATGGACTCGCAGGCCCTGGTTACACTTGTCTTTTCAATGCGACTGCACTCGCGCACACAGTAGCCATGGGAATAACTGAATTCACCCAGTCGTTCTGTAATTCGCCACAGTTCAACAGAATGTCACTGACACATAGTGCTAACACACACACACACACACTTACACGGTGCATGTGTGTTGTAAAACCCGGGTGCAAGTTGATTTAAAAAATGTTTTTTTTTAAAAACATGCTCTTACATTTTCCTTCTGTTTCAACCACAACATGGTCAAGTGACAACATGAAAAGGCTATCTGTGTAGGAGGATGAGCTGTGGTGGAGAATTTGCAGCGTCCTCTGACTCTCCCTCTATCTGATCTGGTTTGTTATTTCCACAAACAGCCATCTGGTCTCTTGTCAGAGCAGAGAACCTTGGCTGTGGCGGAGAGACCTCTTGTCTCATTTTGCAGTCAGTTTGGGTATCTGACCTGCTTCAAGATTCACGAGCACAACATCTGTCTCAAAAAGCAGTCAGTTGGGGCCTTATAATTACCCCGTCATCTCAAGTACTCGCCATGCAGTGGGCAGCACTCCTGAAAGGTATGAAAATGTAGAAATATTCCATAATATGCTGTACCATCAGCAGCTACTTTTGTACATTTTTATTGCAGACAAACATTATTAAAAACATAGTTCCTGGTGATCTAGATATTTTCAAACTAAATGCTTTCAAACACTATTGCATTTATTTGTTCTTCAGTAAATTCATTCAAAATCCTCTTACCATTTTCAATTTTGTCTTGTCTTCTGCTATTACCGACAAATATATATAAATAAATATCTTAAATTACCTACATATAGCTTTGTTTCCTTATTTCCGGGCTTCTGCTTTCTGTGAAATGTACAAAAAATAGTTGTTTTGGTTTTTTATATAAAGGACAAATGATCTTTTTGGTTGTTGCATTTGCACTGAAGGGGTCTTGTTAGCGGGGGGGGGGGGGGGCTGTAGACCTATAGAGCAGTGAGAATGTCCTTCAACCAGACAGCCCTGGGCTCAGGCACTCATCTGATGGTGTGTACAATACTGCGTTGTCCACTAGCAAGACTCTCTCAGCTAAGAGTTCTTTGTCCAGCATGGAAGGTTGTAGTTGGTTATGGTTACAGATATTCTTTTTAAAAAAAACAACTTATTTTTCACAGTATTCCAGTCCAAGCACTCTCAGCAAAACTGAATTGAAATGGGTCAGGTGAGGTAACAGAGGGACATATAATGCTAAGCTAAGCAGACAGGCAGGCAGTGTGAATTGGCCCTATCCAGGCAATGAAGGCTGTAGCAAATAGTCAGAGGAAGAGATTCCTTCTCATTCTGTGAGACAAGCCAGTGTCTCCCAGGCTCAACTTGAACAAAAAGACTACTCCCACATTAATGTGTCTGTGCTCGTATTCTCTGAGTATCTTTTTTACATTTATTTTTTTATGAAAAGTGATGCATGATTAAAGAACGATTGAGTGATATTGTAATTAAAGGGGGTGGGGGCGATGACAAGGAATCTGCTGCTCTCATCCAGTTGTGTTGTAGCTGTTTGTAAAGGCTCTGTTGTTGTTGTTGTTGTTGTTGTTGTTGGGTTTTTTTTTTTGGGGGGGGGGTTCGCTTCCTTTTCACAGCTAGTGTCCAAAGACTTGGTCTCTCAGCATGTCACTTCACATCAGAGCCACCTGTACTGCCTGGAAGCTTATACCTGCATTTACAAACACAGACACACATGCACACATTTGGATGCACGTACACAATCGCATACAAAAAGAAAAAAAAGAAACATTCACTGCCGCTTGTGACAAGCAAGGACCCCTGAAAGGACGCCAGTGGACAGAATAGAGAGAAAAAGAGATGCAGACAATTTTGAAGGTAGGACAGCCAAGGCACTAGATACACTGAGTTAACCCCTCAGTGGCTGGGTTAAGCTTGACGCTGGGAGCTGTGTTCTCACCCATCTGCCAGGCTGGAGTTCAGGGATGAGCATCATAGTGCAGACAAGGACAGAGAGAAAAGAAAGATAACGCAGGGGAAGAGCAGGAGAGGAAAAATCACAGAGGGGTGACAGCAATAAAATGGAAAGGGATGGTAGTTGTGGCGTTTTATTGGTCCTGCAAAGGGAAATTGCAAAACAGAATCCGTTTTGCCAGTTTACAGAGGTCAAGTGTGTCACGATGTGCGGCTTTGGGCAAAATGTGTGGATTTACCGCAGCTTTATATAAACTTGTACTCCAGTTGGATTATTCTTTATTTCTCACACAGATTACCATCTAGTTGACGTTTGTGTATATATTGCATGAATATAAAGTAATGAAACCTCCATCGCTATTTATCAAATTTGATTGAATGTTTCAAAAAAACAGCACAGCTGTTTTCAAATGCTTTTCAAATTACTGTACTGTTACTCACCAAGGGTCTGCTCAAGGGGGCATTACCTGACCGGCCATTATTAATCCACTCGACGAGGGCAACTTCATCCACAGGTGCCTTGCCCGTGTGCATTTGTTTCCTGTCCCCATCACTGGCAGCCATGACTGTTTCTCATTATTTGAGTAGACTACACAGAGGAACACAGAGTTTCGTTGCTGCATCTCAATGGCTTGTTTTTGGCAGTTTGTCATAAGCCTTGAGGAGACTTCGTTTTTCATTGCGAGAAAATGATTTTCTTTGTCTCGCCATGATTTCAAAGTGGCACGCAGCATCAGCCTCAGGTAGCCAGCCGGTAGCAGATGGGTGCTTACAAGGCAAGGAATCATTGAAGTTTATTAAAAAAAAAAAAAAGAATTTCAGTCGACTCAAAATTAAAACTCTTACTGGAATTATTTAAACCCCATTTTGTTTAGGACAGACTCTGCCCCAAGCTTTTTGATCCATATAATTGGTTTAACACTAACCGTGATCAGTATAGGCGGTTCACACTGTATTTTAAATGTAGTGTTGGAGAGTAATATATACACTGTAGAATACATGTAGTGACTTGAATTTACTAACGCACATTCAGAGCTTGACAAAACTATTTTTTGATATTTTTATAGCACCTTGAACACCAATTTAGATCCAACAACAGCGGTGTGGTTGCATTAATACACTATAGTGTTTGATGGATAGAGAGGAGGTAAAAAGGAGAACCAAGATGAATGAGTGACTTGTTTTATCAAAAAATGGGCGATTAGTCATTTTGTCTGTTGTCTGATTAATACAGCCAGTGTGGTGCATTTACATTAACTATCAAGCACTGCCACAGGGATCTCTCCGAGGATGTTAACCATCTTCCCAGCACATTAGTGGAACAAATGAGCTTAGAAAAGCACTGATTAGATTGCAAAGAAGCTTTTCCTATCCAGCATAAAGGGAATCAATGCCATTTGCTGTCTTTCTTTATTGTTTTGTTACTAGCCTCACTTTTCTCAGCAGTGGATTTTGTAAGGGTTTAAACAGGACTTGTGCTTAATTTGTTGTTTCAGCTGAGCACAAATGTACGCTATGTGCATCAGCCAGCAGTCCTACATATCTGTGTGTTTGACAGTATTCAGAGTGCTTTGGTCCGCGCCCGTGTCCATGAATTAATGCATGCTTCTGTGTCCATTTGCCTGCATGCACATTTCAGTGTGCGCTCTCCACTGGATAGTGGAAGTCTTTTATTTTTTTTTTACATATTGAAAGCTATTCTTAGAGTGACCTTCCAAAAGCCATGCCGTGCTGCCCTGTTGTCTCTGTGCGGCCGCCTGTGTGATTCAGTTTGAGTGGAGAACGCCCAGGGATACATCAGTGGCCCTCTACAGATTACGGAGCTCCACAGTTTGCAGATGATTCGTTGATGGGGCGAATCTGGAGGCATTGTGGTTGAAAGGAAGTGGCCCGGCGAGAGGAGGACAGTCAGCCAAACAAACACATGAACGCCCATGCACACGGTATATATGTGTGTGTGTGTGTGTGTGTGTGTGTGTGTGTGTGTGTGTGTGTGTGTGTATATATATATATATATATATATATATATGCACACTCACTCTCTGACACGGCAAAGGATTTCCCTTATAGCATGGAAGACTGCATCTTTAGGCTCTATGCTGCAAATGGGGAACTAGACCATAATTGAATCCTCAGCTACACAAACACACTCTCACACACGACTAGAATAGATACAGTTCTGCTGCGATGCAGTTCTGCTGCAACACAATTTCCTCCATCTTCCTTTTCGATATCACATTTGGGTCCATATATTTTATTGAGGGTCAAGAAGAAAACCATTGTGTCCTTGGATAACATTTCAGTGTTGTGTCAGGAGTATGTAATGATTAGTTGGGTTTCCATCAATGTTGGTATGCGTTACTATTGCACTGCCAAATCAAAAACAGCTGTTCCCTTAAAGAAATCAGCTTAAAAGAGAGGTGGAACAAACGTGTGACAATATTGTTTTGGCTTCAGGAGGTTTGTGAAATCCCCCAGCGGTAGTGTGGTAACGGGCACACCACACACCACATATGAGTTCAATAGCAGAAATTCAAAGCAAATTAAAGGGAAAATGTTATCAAATTTCTCGTAAAAAAAAAGATGCCACCGAGGCAAGGATGCTTGTCACCACCTGCCTGGTTTAATCAAGAGAAGATGGAGGGAGACAAAAAGCAATAAAAACAAAATCCCAATAACTTTGTTTTTTATTATTCTTTTTTTTATTATTTCTGAGACATTGCATCCCTGATCAAATAAAACACATGTGAAAGCTCAAGCATATTGTGCAAAATGATTCCAGTTTCCAATGCATACATTGTCTTGATGAGTAACGCTTCATTCTCGGAATGATTCACAAAAATGTAAAAGGAGATGCTATATGAGATTTAGTAATATGCAGATGCATACAGAGCAGGTAGTGCAGAATACCTCACCCATGACTTTATGCTGTATATGAAAAACAGCAAATCAAATTTTTTTATCAGATGACAATCACTCCATTTTTGCTGAAGGAAAGAGGTTAAGAAGCACTGAAACCATCATCTGTTGCTATAATAGCTTCACTCACTCACTCACTCACTCACTCACTCACTCACTCACTCGTTTTTGTGTGTGTGTTCTCCCTCTTGCTTCTGGGTGATAGTTGTGATGGGCAGGAGCGGGAGGCTAAATGCTCTGACTCAGCCAGAATCCTCCTTTTGTGAAGCTAAATACCAATTTACACTCCTCCCCATTCCTTCTCCCATCTTCCACGCACACACACACACACACACACACACACACACACACACACACACACACACACATCCTCACCCGCCCCATACACAGCAACAGTATTCACATTTACACGGGTCTGCTCTATACAATCCTTCCTCTTCTCCCTTCTTCACTGCTCACTCTTGCAAAAGAGATGATTTTTATTTAGCTGCCCCTGTATTCCTGTGTCCTATTTTTTTACAACCTCTCTCTCTCTCTCTCTCTCTCTCTCTCTCTCTCTCTCTCTCTCTCTCTCTCTCTGTCTCTCTGTCTCTCTCTCTTTATTTCTCTCTGTGTGTGTCTAATAAGCTAGTAATTAAAATCTGAAAACAGAGAACGGTAATATGCCAAAGGAGAAGAGATTGTTTTGGGAAAGTAGAGCTCATGTTCTCCTCTCCACCCGTCTTTGTGGTATGTTACATTGTTGGTGCTCTGTACTCTTAATAGATGTCTGTTGTTATTGGAGGACATACCATAAAGCTCACAGGAAGACAGTGAGGGTCGAGAAATAGAATAATATTCAGTGTCAAAGGCAGCCCACTGCTCCACTCCTACAACGTACTTCAGTTGTACGGTAACCTCCTGCACCAATATGTGAATATAACTGTCCTCATGATGTATGTTTTTTTTCGTCCACATAAAGGACACCAAAGTCTTCCACAGCGCAACGGTAGGGAAAAGAAGCGAATGTTCAGCCAATACCAAAACGGGTCAAAGCTGTTTATGTCCTTCTTGACTTCTGCTGGTGCAGCTGTCGTTCTGAAACATCATTTTTACTTCATGGTGTTGAAGCACTGAAGGGGTTGATGGGGTTGGACTTGGATTTTGACAAGGGGAGAGTGAGAGACTTTGTAAGCCTGAAGGTGCAGGGAGGGAGATAGTCTCTCTCTCACACACACACACACACACACACACACACACACACACGTACTGTCATTTTTGAGAGATGTGCAGAATGGGGTACTTTTGAAATCCTACATTTTACCAACTATTACTACAGCCTAAATGGAGTTTATACATGTACTGCTCGCATCTGCATGCACACACAAAGTGAACTTTAACTGTCTCTTCTTGGTACTCTGTTGACACAGACAGAGCTGGTTTAGAGGCTAAATGCGTTCAAAGTTGATGCCACTCTGTGGAGCAATTGTTCCTGGGCCAAAACCTCATTGCTCATTAACTGTTGTAAAGTTTGGTCCTCGATGTTCTTCTCACTCAGCTTATTGGCCTTGTGTAATATTCTGCATCCCAAGGTTTCTAAGTAATTAGCTATAAGAAATGAGGAGAGAGTTGTGGAACATCTTGTGTCTGGCTGGCTGGTTAATACATGGCATGAGCATAAATCGCAGAATTGCAATACAAGCAAAATGAGTTTCCCATGAATCATAATGACACTGTGCAGCACATCACCTGGATTCTAGGGAAGCACTAAATGCAGTTAAAAAAATAGAACTTAGAATCGATAATATGCTGCATATTATGCTAATACTTGTCAGAGATGCTACATTGTATCAGAGGCCTGTTTCCAGTAAGTCTCGTTAATGTTACAGTAACATTTAATACCATGTCATCTAAGCTTGGACTCGGAAATGTGTTACCTTCAATGAAACTGTTCATGAATCTGTATGAGGCAGTGCATTGTTAATATTAATGCTGGATAGCGAGGATCATGCATGACGTTCGGAACAAAGTGAACATTTGCATATGAGGCTTACTGCTCTGAAAATATCAATTTCTTTAAGTTGGCACATGTTTTTCTGGGAGTGCTGTTTTGGCAAAGCTTTGTGATTATTGAGGTACTTAAAAGAAAATGCTACTTAGTGTGTGCATGCCCAGGCATAAATCAGGGCTATAGTTTTGGGAAATTCATTCAGTGTGTTGAATATGATTAATTTGATTTCAAAGCTTGAAACCAGGGATCCAGAACCCTAATCTGTAATAGCACTAAGCCATTGGCAATGAAGTGGGGACCGATTGTCTTAGCTTATACAGTGTTTGTCTGAGCTCATCCATCGAAGTAAGAATACAATTGCATTGTTGCTATTGTAAAGATCAATACATGGTGCCATTAGGACGGAAAACTTAAAGATATCCTGTAATAGTGAGTCTTTTCTTCTTCTTTTTTTCAGTGAGCACATATGATTCATTAAAGTAGACATTCCAGTAAGATGAAATATAGTGAATGTCAACTGATTCCTCTTGGTATATGTTGTGCGAAACTCAAAAACACCCAATCTAATCAATGCAAAGTGACCTAAATCTTCACAGCTCAATAAGACCATATCGTTGAACAGTAAAATGTTCTGAGACATCATATCATCACATGACAAAGGTATGATAGTTGTTTGAATTCTTAAATTGTTTCTGGTCAGTGTCCTGCAGCAGGTGTGCAGAGTAGAACAATGGAAGCTAAAATGTAAAATGATTCTAGTTGAATCACTCTTGTTATATCTCTGAAAAAGATATTCATACGGTGCAAGATATTACTGAGAACAATGGTAAATATTGTCCACCCATTTCCTTCTGAGTGCTTGTCTGAACTTGTACAGTCATCTGTTCGTCCATCTTTGGTTTCAGGTTGTCCATTATATTTTCACACAAATCATAGCTGAACGGATCCCCAATAGGCCCTCCGGAAAGCTTTTCGTCTGGTGTGCTCATCTCTGGTTTTCTTTCACTGCGTCACACACAGCATCGCATTCTTCTCTTTGCAGCTCATCTGTCCTTTTGTCACCTGGCCAAAATAGTTAAAACAGAAAGTCAGACTAAAAAGGTGATGTATTAAATATGGGGAGAAAGGAGAGTGAGAGTTGAATTTTATAAGTTGGAGCTTATGTAATGAGTGTGAATTGCATCTCTCTGTGACTGTGAATAAGAAATGATGAAGCCATTTTCAGACGAGTTAAGCTGAAACACGGACAACGCACTGAGAGAGAAGATGAATGCGTTGGCCTGTTTTTTCATCATGTGACGTAGTAAACTCACTAATGCAGTTGTCTCCTCATATCTGTAGAGAAGTAAAACAGTTTAGGCGAGGAGAAAAAGTAAACAAGATATTTGTTTGTGACCTGAAAGGGTGGCATTTTTTTAAGACGGTAGCCGCAGCTGGAGGGGAGGGAAGAACTGCCCCATGGTCTGTGTGGTAAATGCTTTGTGGTGAATAGATTGATTACAAACTTATATGGTAATACGCACCACTAAATCACAATCACATCTGGGCCACAAGGTGGCAACAGCCCAACCCTCCCCCTGCATAGATAAACTAACTTTTAAACATGCTTTCCTAACTTTTCCACTTCAAATAATGGCAAGGAAACCAATTTGGCAGATTCTCACTACGAGTCATAAATCCTATAAACAGCGTTGCTCTCAATAATTTCAGAGCTATTAGTGTGTCGTAGAGAGGGATATTTATCGGTCTCTGTCACATTCAACACAATGTTAACAACAAGGCAATCAAACTCTGCAGACTCCTGTCTGGAGTTTAATCATGCTGCTCTGTTCCCGCAGTCACTCACCATGACAATGCTGTGCTTTTTTTCCATCTTGCCACCCGCTGTAGGGCAGCAATAGCTGCAGTAGCCTGTGGAGGCAAAATGCAAAAACCATAGTAACTAGTTAATCACTGGCATATAGCTTCTAGTCATGTCACAGGAACTGGTGAGTTAACATTCCCTGTAAGTATTGTTGACCCTGGCAAACAGCCGTGGCATAACCCTGGTCATTAGCAAAGCTCCTGTCTTTCTCACCAACACACACGCATACACACGCATATGCACACATGCACAATAGCATCCGCTGTCACCCCTGATTTGGTTGACCCTTGACAGGAGAGGAGCTCAGTATGACAGCCTGTCAGCAGCCCTGCAATGTGTCTGGCTCGTCTCCCTTCATTGGATGGCCAGCATGTGCCTCAGGTCTCCCCTGCCCATCCATATCCACACCAATTTACAGCCTGGCTGCCAGCAGAACCATATTCTCATGTGACAGTTTTTTTCTTTTTTCTTTTTTTTTTTCTTCCCTGGTCAGCAATCCTGAATTTCCATGGTTCATTCCCATGAAGTCCCCTGTGGCTGTTCTGCAATAATGTACAGCCACATTTGGATCAGCATTTCCTCTCGCAGCTTCAATACTCTCCCGTCAAATACAGAATGTTGTAACGACATCTGTATTCTAATAATAATAAAACATCCACTTTTTGTGTGTATTTCCACCTCAGTAGAAGGCTCATGCTGGAAGAATGATCTTCTTTTGTTTCCCCTGCTCGTGTGTGTGTGTGTGTGTGTGTGTGTGTGTGTGTGTGTGTGTGTGTGTGTGTGTGTGTGTGTGTGTGTGTGTGTGTGTGTCTAAATTCTGTTGAGTGCGTTGTCTCTGCGGCTTTTAACAACAAAGTAACACAATTCTGATGAATGATCATCCCCGCCAAGTTTTTATTGCTTTTTTGTAGATTACATCAGCTTGTAGTAAATCGCTTTTGCCGAGGAAATGTGTGATCCTAATGAAAATACTTCAAACCATATCTTAATGCAAACAATAGATTTGAGTTGTTGTCTGCATAGTTGATTTCTTACACAGCTGTCATCAGCATTTTTCATTCATGAAATATAAACAGAAAAGGAGCGGCTCGACTTGATAGCGACGTAATTACAGCGAAAAGAAGATAGGATTGGAGAAATTTAAACTTTTGGTAATAGAGAAGCAAAGAAAAGAGGCCAAACGGGAGGCCTTCGACAGAGATCCGATCTCTGAGTGTGTTTTTGTTACTGAGGGAAATCAGCACATGTAGTTAATTATGAAAGACTTAGGACTGCAGCTGCCTGTAGATCACAGGAGATGTGGGTGTCGTTGGATACATGCGAAAGGCTGTGAGATCATAGCACCATGTATGACAGCTTCTTTATATTCATTGTTGATCTAAAGAAGGTAAATTTGACCTTAGCGGTAACACCCTTGAAGAAGAGAGCTTTTATATAGACCCTGTGAAGATGGCGTGCGAACGCTCCTGTGAACACGCCCTCATCTGCTGGCGTTGACAGATGGGGTGTTCGAGCTGAGGTTGGTTTGAGGGCTCGCGTTAGGATGAATGCAGGCACGAAGGCTTGGATGCTTTGATATCACAGCTGCAGTCGTATGTGAAATAAACAGGGACCTTTCATCCCACACACAGGCGTCGAGTGCGTGCAAGTGTGAACCGTCATCTAACTTGCCATACAGCACTTTAACGTGCAACTTGAA
This sequence comes from Cebidichthys violaceus, assembly GCF_023349555.1. Lineage (NCBI taxonomy): Eukaryota > Metazoa > Chordata > Actinopteri > Perciformes > Stichaeidae > Cebidichthys > Cebidichthys violaceus. The sequence continues at coordinate 3,344,269 of NW_027176373.1, forward strand.
CAAAATGTACACATTTGAAACAAATTCAAGAGGACACGTTGAATCTGAAATAATAAAAATCAGGTTCAACTTTTTTATCATTTAATCAATTTAAAGCTCCTATGTGCAGTGTTATTAAATATCTAACTTTGGCCTCTCTTAGTGGTGCATTGTTTTCATTGCCTGATATCAGGAAATGGTTTTACGCTATATTCAAATTGTGAGCGCCGCTGCTAAAAGTTCACACGATCAAAATACTCTCTTGTTTCACCGAGTGCGGGTCTTCCCCTGTCGTCCATGGTCGCCCATCGCCCAAAAGCAGCCAACCTTAGGGAAAAGTGGAAACACAGTCTTGGCAATGCACATTACCACATGCTGCTACACCCCCACCCACCACACACACATGAACTGCACTGGTATTCAGCCGGGATTGTATACTTCTTTTACAAACACAAACATATGCCATCCGAATATTTTAAAAGATCGAAGAATCAGATAAGAATTTAACAAGTTAAGATTGACTCAAACAGCCAATCAAATATAAATAAACAACATCGAACACGGTCCACTAATTGTTTTTGGGATTGTTTATCTTGAACTCTTTGCTCCCCATTCTGTAATGTTGTGAAATCACTGCCAGACACTTAAACCAGTGAGGGAACTGGAAAGCCTTTCGTATTGAGTGGAATCAGGAAGTCATTAACAAACTGATGCATTATAGAGTCATAATGGCAGGCAGGCTGATACAGATATATCAGCCTGCCGGAATGGAGGGCATCGGTCGATAACAACTCCTCAAAGTGTCTTCCTGGCAAGTGCTGTGCCCCGTAATGAAACTAGCGAAGAGATGCATAAGCCAGGAGGGTCTTTCGCCAGCCGACCTCACCCCTGTGGTGGCAATCCCATTATCATTAAGTGTCCGAAGAAATATGAAGGAGGCTTCGTGTTGCTGACCGAGCTGAAATAAGTGTATTAACCGGCAGTTTCTCAGCTGTCAGGGGTCTCGGTTTTAGGCCCCTGCTAATGTAATGTTAATAAAAAACAAAATAGTGGGCTGTGGGACCCCTGAGAGCAGCCTTCATGTATCTCCCGTACTCCTACAAACCGAGGCGGCGCACTGTAATATACCGTGCACCTGCCTGCATCAGCAGAAAACACACATGGTGATATGAACAGTTATGGTTGTGCTGCTGAGGTTATTGCACTTGGTTTATTTAATGGTGCTATCAATGGCTGGGTGAACAGAGGTGCATGGTGGGATGAATCTCACAGACTTGGTCCCTATCCAGGCACTACGTGGACTTACACACACACACACACACACACACACACACACACACACACACACACACAGAGTGCACATCTTAGCAGAGATAACACACACTGACAGTCTCATCTCATTCCCTCATTGTTTCTCATTAACACACAAATACCCAGATGTTGGCTGCTTTTCAATAAACTGCAGTATGTGTTGTGCGCATGAGGGAAATTATTAGCCAGCTGTTCAATCCCCAGCTGCAGAGACTATTCAATGTGCTGTGGGTGCCTAAACACACACACACACACACACACACACACACACACACACACACACACACACACACACACACACAAACACACACTGTAGATACATGGCTGAGAGAAAGTAGTTTTGTGCCCTGCATGTTACAAGCCATAGCGAGAGGCCAGGGGAGGTTTCCGACACCGTTAACAGTCCGATGTTAATCAATTAGCAGACAACTGACTGAGCTGGAGGGCAGCAGTGAACTGCCACTAAACCCAGGGAAACTGACAGACAGGTACACGGTTAGACCGCTCAAGAGGACAGTAACCGTTGGCAAGCATTGCTGCATAGTCCGGCTGGCAGGAATGCTGCTGGAATATTTTTGTGATGAATTTGTTCTTGTCTTCCTGTTTGGCCCTGGTTCAATTCACTCTTTTTGCTGAGGTGTTAGAAGCCCATTGTGTGTGCGTGTGGTGCAAGAGGGTGCGCGCACGTGTGCGTCCGTGCTTAGCATGCATTTTAAACCGGCAGGCCAGATGATCCATATTGTCAGGGTCAGGCCTATCTGGGCTCAGCTAACCTCAACCTCTTAACACCTAACATCTGCTGGGGTCAGACAGCCAGCCAGCCCAGGGATGGCTCATCATCAGCTGGACGCTAGTGTTCATGGTCCAGCTAACTACTGGCAAGAGACGAGGGTTTGTTTGAGAGAGAGAGTGTGTGTGTGTGTGTGTGTGTGTGTGTGTGTGTGTGTGTGTGTGTGTGTGTGTGTGTGTGTGTGTGTGTGTGTGTGTGTGTGTGTGTTTCCAAGCAAGTCGGGCTCTAAGCTCTCTCTGAAACTCTCCGTTTCATTTTAGATCTCCACTTGCCTTGGGCATACATGCTGTGAAGATTTTGGTTCCACAACATTACATATTGATCAGCCCATGACTTATCAGCTTGTTTAATCCATGCTTGGTGTTTCTGTGTTAACAGCCTATCATAGCAAGATAATATCTACTAATACTTGAACCGTACTTTTTTAAACATCAGTGCAGGGCGCTGTTGGATTATTTTGTCCTTGTCTTCTAGGATGGATGTGAAAATGAATACTCAAGACTAATCACTTTGCATTTTTTATACTAAAGTAATAAAGTAAATTCTATCCCATAGAGACACTTTACATCCCGTATGTTTTGTGACATATTCCACATGCCCTTACTCTGTCTTTCTTTTCTTATTTTTCTCTCTCCAGGAGACTATGTGGTGCTGACCGTCTTCTTTGACCTAAGCAGGAGAATGGGCTACTTTACCATTCAGACCTACATCCCATGCACCCTGATTGTTGTCCTCTCCTGGGTCTCCTTCTGGATCAACAAGGATGCTGTACCTGCAAGGACATCATTAGGTAAACGGGAAAGGAAAACTTTCAAGTCATTTCTGCCGCACGGTTTTTACCAATTGCTGTACATACTGAAATCAGTTATACAAAAGAAAAAAAGGTAATTTAGCAAAAATAATAAAAAAAAGATAATTTTCTTTTAGACCCCACATCCCTCTCCTCTGCAACTGCTCATGAAGCCTTGACAATGCCTTTGCTGTAGTTCATTTTTATAATCATTCCACTTCGAAACACATCAAAAACCCTGTGGTGGTCAGACACTACCTCAAACTGAAAAGCAACCTGCCTAAGCTTCCTCATTTCCTGCCCTTCTCTCCTTTCCTTTTTTCCTTCCTCCTCCTCTTTTCCCCTCTGAGACAGGGCAGCTGCTTACGAATCTAGTTTGTCTTGATTAGAAAAGCCTATCCTGGCACATATGTTTTCATACATGCCTTAATGAGGCATTAATTATGCAATACAGCAGGGAAAGTGCAGAGATGCAGCCTCAGCAAAATAAGAATGCAGGTGGCCTCCTAACTGAATGCAATAAGGAGTCACGGAATGAAAAAAAGAGGTCAAGAATGAGGATTTCAAGGAAATGTATCAGCTTTTTGAACTTGCCCTTGGCATCCATTGGACATCTTCAGAAGTTCATTCATGATGGAGTTGGCTACATATTCCTTGGTCAGCTTTCCATTTGGCCCCTTAAGGCTCTAAATCCTGACCTCAAGTCAATGTGATGGGATGATTAGCGAGCATAATTCAATGTGAAACAATCCCTGCAGGAAGAAACCCTCTTTCTACCTCACCAGCATCGTTACTTTGCCCATCATTAATCTGTCTAAAAATAGCTTGTTTGGTTTTCCCCCTGCTTATGCAGCTCCAGCCATGATTTGCAGTCTAAATAATAACACTTCTAATTCCCTGCTAAAATTGTACCAAGAGTCAAATATTTTAATTTCCGTTGAAAGATGATACAGAAGGTACAGGAAGCCAGGTGGTTAGGAGGCGGATTAATGCAGATGACATAATTCCTAATCCTTCAATGACATCCAGAAATATATCAATTCACTTGCAATACTGCGATGTTATTCTTGACTTACAATGACGTCTTTCTGTCGGCAATGACTTTAAACATAAATCATCTCCTATATACAAGGCGGTACTCTTGTATGAGGGTTGTGATGTTGCTATTGATAATAATGTTATATCAGTGAATTTATAAACGCATTTCACCTCGCCTCGCCTCCATCTACAGCACATCATCATTAGAGACAGAGTGCGAAAAGGGGGAGAGGGTTACCAGATGGTGGATAAAAGAATCTTGTACGTCAGTGTGATGGTCAATGGCAGCTCAACCAGTAAAGTATGTGGATCAAGGGGACAGCAAAACAGCTGCTCACTCCGTCCTTATAGGCGTCTAACTGCAAGAGCTTGCTATTAAACAGCAAACACTAATCCTCTTTAATTCATATATATATATATATATATTGTGTGTGTGTGTGTGTGTGTGTGTGTGTGTGTGTGTGTGTGTATATGTATGTATGTATATATATATATATATATATATATATATATATATATATATATATGATACATATGATACATATAAATTACTTTTAAGTCACAGTTTGTTATTGTTGAGCAAAATAAACCTCCAGCATTACATTAGAAAATAAAATACCAGAAAATAAATATCTCACCTTACATCATATGAATATGATATGCATCTCCGTGAAAATTTGAACTACACTGTACAGTGATTTTTGTTTTTTGTTTTCTCCCCTTGGCATGTGCGTTTCTAAATTGGAAATGTACGTCATACGCAGCACTTGGCTATAAGTTTTGAGTATTTTAATGCATTGAAAAAAAACTGCTTCTCATCTGTGAAAATTATTGAAAACCTCCACTCCTTTGATCTCCTCTTGGACTTTTGCTCGTTTCAGCTTCCCTCCCAACTGCGAAACTATTTTGGGGAGAATATCCTTTTGGTGACAAATGCGACACTATCTTATTAACTCTTCTTTACGCGTCTGAATAAATGTCTGAATAAATCTGTGAGCATCGTGCGGATCATGTTCAACTTCACAACAGATTTACGAGCACATGAAGTACGGCAAGATGATTATATTTGTGTTATAACTAAAATTGTGTTGCCTTTTTGTCAATATTATATTGTACAGTATGGCAACAGATACAGTAAAACACAATATAAAACATTTTGATGCAGGGAAATTACTATTTTACAAAAAAAAAAACTTAATTATGGAGCATTTTTAGATGAAATAAGAATTCAGAGTGTATAAAAAGTACAGAAACTGAACTTACACATTTCTTTTTTGTTTTGAATAATTTTCTGTGTTCCCTCCGATCGCATTACCAGGAATCACCACTGTGCTGACCATGACCACGCTGAGTACTATTGCCAGGAAATCCCTTCCAAAAGTTTCCTATGTGACTGCCATGGACCTGTTTGTGTCAGTCTGCTTCATCTTCGTCTTCGCCGCACTTATAGAGTACGGCACGCTGCACTACTTTGTCAGCAACAGGAAGCCGAGCGCCAAAAAGGACAGGAAGAAGAAAAACCCGGTGAGCGTCTCTCTGAAACTAATTACAGTGATGTTTTGTTTTTGTTTTTTTAAGAGGACACTTTCAGAAAGTTTGGTCAATTTCTCAATGTAGCTACAAACAACATTTTTTTTTTTATTTCTATACTCTATCTTTGTGTAATATCTTTACAGTATCCTTTTATTTAGGTGAAATGTCAATTTCTCCTGACTCTCTCACTGTCCCTCCCCCACAGTATTACACTTCGGGGATTAAGTCTTGGAAAAAAGCTAAACACTGCATTCCCAAGGGAGCCTCTTCCCAGGGGCCACCACACAAATTACTCAATGAGCGAGGCGTGCCGCTCAAACCTTTTCCTAATCCGCCACATATCTGTTACACTTGTAATTTAGACCCATGTCACATGACAGGAGAATTGCAGTCATGTGATGTGAGCCTTAAATCCCCCAAGAGATCATGGCAGCTTGGTTTGAAGGGACATGATTTCTCGTCATGTATATGAGCACTTATGGAGCCGAGAACATTTCCTCTCAACAGCAAGACTAGCACTTAATCAGCTAGAATAGAAATGACGATTTTGCATGACATAAGTGATTAGTAGACAAATTAACAACTCAAAGTCTTCTTGTTTAACTGAAATCCATCTTTGTAGTCCTGTAATTTTTTTTTGGGTGGGTGGGATAGGACTTGAAAGATATTAAACCTCTCCACTAAGTTTCCTGTGCTTGGATGAACAAGAGTGTTGAAGTGGAACTTTGGGAAAGTGAGGCGCTCTAGTTTCAGCCTCTGTAACTAAGGTTTCTAACTGACTCGTGGACGAATGAATGACTAATGAAGTGGAAGGTGTCGTGCCAGTTTGCCATCTCAGAGGGGCTTTTCTAGGTTCTCCTGCACGACTTGCCAAGATATAGGAAGGAGAAAGTATGCAAGAAAACGAGGTCTTTGACTGAAATTCATTTGATATTCATGAATTGTTAAAAGCATGGAAAGAATAGGAAATCGAGGAAATATAAATAAAGAACTTCAAAAGTGTATCTTACTTGTAAGCCGTGTTGGTTCCTTGTGATCTTCTTCTTAAGATGCAGAGGGATTTTCAACAGCAGATGTCCTCCTATCATTTTATTTAGTTTCTTCTAGATTACCGTCATACATTATCACAAGGTGTATTGTTACATATTAGACTTAATCTCTCCAGTGTGGCATCTGTGACATCTTTCCTAAGGTGATGTTGGCATAAGAATCATGTGAAATACATGTATCCCACCATGCATCTCCCCCTCTGTATGTTCATAACATGTACATCTACAGTATAATTCTTCTCTTTCCATTTTGAGTTAGCCAGTAGAGTGATTGTAAATTTCACACATTATCTTGTGTTTACTTTTCTTTTTATTGATGTTTTCTGTTCTCTGTTTACATGTGTTCTTTGTTTTTGTTTGTTACTCTCTTTCAATTCCGCATATTCTTTGTTTCCTGTCTGGACAAAAGCTCCTCCGGCTCTTTTCCTCAAAGGTATATTGCCTGTGTCTGACTGCATGTGTCTGCTGCATTTTGGCTCTTTGAGCCCCCAGCACCTCACTGCTTTTCTGTCTGTTCTACAGCAGATATGCCTCTCTTTATTCCCTCTGTATCTACCTGCATTCTTCCTCATTAGTTAATAAATAGGTATCAGAGATGACATTAAAAAGGAGCGCTCTGCAGTGCACAGTGCGGAGGCAGCCAGCCTCTTCCTTACTTACGTACTTATGGAGTTTTTCAAATTTAAATAAGCATCCCACACATCCCCTGTCCAGAGGAATGTAATAGTCCAGGCCCAGCGTGGACTCATTCTGGCTCCCTCTGTCCTCTTTCACTCTTTGTTGTTGTTGTAACCACAGTGATCTAGCAGTAGCTGCAATAGCTTCCTGTTCCTTCCCTTCTCCTGCCAGTAAATCTACCTGTGTGTTTGTTGGGCTTCTCAACCTGACGCTTCCTACAGAGTCAGCAGAGCCTTAACAGACTGAAACAGACAACCCCTGCACGGTTAGGTCTAATTCGAGATGGAGGTCCGTTCAGAAGATACATGCCAATCTTTAAACACACAAAAAGCATCCAGGGTGGGTGGGAGCTAGCAAAGATCTGAATTTCATCTTACACACCATTCAAGGCAAGAAAATCTTCTTTTACACATAGTGTTCCGCATCAATATTGTATTGGGAGCAATCATTGTACGGTCAGATCAATTTGATTTTCAGCCTACACATGGGTCTAAATGTACTGCTGAAGAATCCACCTTTACTTGTACACAACCATCAAATATTCAATTTAAGTCAGATAACCAAGGGCTCCTCCAGCAATGATCCTGAATGATTCTGCCTTTTGTGGTCTCTGAGAGGTTGTCTAATTTCAGCCAGTTAAAGTTGCCAATGCCACTGTGTTGTTTCTTTGTCGTTGTTTTTAATTTATTTCTTGCTAACACCGACACAGCACAGCCCAGCTTGACCAGGTCATGTGGCAGGATGCTGTTAATGCTCCTTCTGCTTGAGCTTCCACTGCTCTTCCTCCAGTGCAACCAATCCCCTTTGAGAACTGAGTCATAACCTGTTCTGCTAATCGCCCCATTACCTCAACATGCATTAATACGGACAAAAATGGCGAAACTAACTCAAAGGTTGTTTTGTTTGTGGTTATATATCGTTTTCAAAGGGACCACAGGTTTGTGCACTAGTGCTGGTCAAGACGAGAAGTCGTAGGGAATGAATAGTTCAATCAAGTTTAAGTATGTTTAAGCTTGTTTGAGAATGCATGCTAACAGATCATTCTCAAGCTGAAACTGACCAATTTTATTTTTTGTAGCAAGCATGGCTATTGTAGATGCATTAAAATGAGGCCAAAAACATTCATGGAGACAGAGTATTTACGGTTTTGTGCACTTTAAAAAAGAACTTATTAACATAGAGCATTATAAAGACAATACATAAAGAACGAAATGACAGCTCCTGGTATTTTTTTGAGGGAAAGTGGTGATGTGAAATTCTTAGAAGTTGAACTTTGCTCAACGCACTGTGTCATTTTTAAATGATGAGCTTGACACTCTAGTTTATCAGCAAGGTCAAGGAACCTCTGCCAAAGGGGGTGGGGAAGGTGGGGGGGGCATTTATCCTGCCAAACAGCCAGAATTCCAATTTGTGCGAAGGTGGCATGGTATTTCAAGATAAAAGCTGATGAAAGCAGTCTGTTTGAATACTAATTGTCTCCCTTTAGAATGACAGGGCCACAGACTTACTGATGTCCTATTTTAGGAAGAAATAAAAGGCATATGCCCTCCAGTGGTGAGCACAATTTGAAAAGGAGGTTTGTTTCAACCCATTTAGTGACAGAAAGAGTGGGCTGGAGAAATATTGAGCTGTGTACCGCACATCTGCCACCACATGCTCCTCCCTAAGCTAAGCTTAATGATGTATCATAAGCCAGTTACTACCTATCTTATGAATGCATTTCAGAAAGAAATGCTTACAGCATCCATACAGGTCCAAATTATGACATTTTGTTGAGTCACAGGGCGTTCGAAACATTTTAAAGTAGTGCTTAGAACATGTGACTCACAGTCATCTGTTTGCTACAGCGTTTTCACTGCATTTGTAAAGGTTCTCTATACGATATTCAGAACATTAATATAGCATCAAACAACTATTCGTATGTAAAGATTTAGTAATGTCTACCTGAGCAGAGAATGAAGTCGTGCTCTTCTTTGTGTGTTGTATTCCGGGCTACTCTGTGCTCTGTTTACATAGCAGTGTGGCTGCACGTGCCTTTTAGTGCATGTTAGTGCATGTGAGCCCCACTGGTTACACTCTACATCCTACTAGACGATAACGCCGTCCCGTCGTCATGGACGTGTAACGCCCACCTCCCGTTTCCCCTCAGGTTAACACATGTTAGCTCTGTCATCACTGCTGATGTTGTTTGCACTTTTAGTGCTCTTAGCACCATTCGCTGCGAGCCGCTGACTCAGCCGTCGAGGAACTAAATATGCTCTGAATTTCGTATTGACCTTTTAAATGTTGTGCAATAGCATAATAAAAAAAAGAATTAGGTATTGTCCAGCCCCAGCTTTAAAAAGTATAGCTGCTAAGTAAAGCAATATGGACTACTGTACTAAAAATATTATGGCTGCTTCAGCCGCCAGCCCAAAAGTGTAATCTGCATCATAGGTTCCACAGGGACGACTGACCCTTTGCCACTATGAGCCTCACTAATTACAACTACAGGTGGTAGTTATGGCTCAATTTGTATTTTCTGACATTGAAAGGGTCCATTGGCAAATTGAGGGTGCAAATTACATTTTGCTGACTAATGACAGAAATTGAAGCGGGAGACAGGAAATGGCAGCTGAAATTAGGTCCCCTTTTATGTCAGGGAGTTCTCAATTACGGCACTCTGGGGCTCTGACAGCTAACTGTGTCATTTTGTCCTGTTAAAAGCAGACACCCACGGTAGACATCCGTCCACGCTCGGCCACAGCCATCCAGATGAACAACGCCACGCACATGCAGGAGCGAGACGAAGAGTATGGTTATGAGTGTCTGGACGGGAAGGACTGCACCAGCTTCTTCTGCTGTTTCGAAGACTGCCGCTCCGGAGCCTGGCGGCACGGCAGGTTGCACATCCGTATCGCCAAAATAGACTCATATGCACGCATCTTCTTCCCCACTGCATTTGGTCTCTTCAACCTGGTCTACTGGGTCTCCTATCTCTATCTCTAGGCCTGGGTGGGTTTCCAGCCTTATCATACAGCTCATTTCATTCTACATATGCTCTGTGCCAGCAAGTGACATTGTGAAGGAGGGGACCCACTGAAACACCCACTGATTTGATTTAAAGCATTTCCTTTTAATTCCTTGAAATTTTAGCTATTTTATTTGAGAACTTTAACAGACATTGCAAATGTTGTAGCATTACATTTAACTGGTATGAAGGGGTTTGTAGATGTGTTGTGAAATCATTGATTGTGTAAAAGCAATTAAGAGGATTCATAAGGTTGTTTTTTTTCTGGTTTTATGATATGATTCTGGACTTTTTATTTGGAATTCCTTCTCCATTTCTTCACAATGGGTCGTCTACTAATTGCTTTATGTTAAGACAAATGCATCCCTTCCATAGAAAACAATTGAAATGAATGGCAATTCAGATCACATCAAACGCCTGAAAAAAAAAAGAAGAAATGTGTATCTTATCATTCCTTTTCACTTTAATTTTTCACTTAAAATACTAAAACACACAATCTGAAGCACTTTAATAGAGCTATGTTTGACTGTGATGCTAATTTAAGTAATTCATTTAAATATTGGCACAATTAAACATTGTATTTTTCATGTGTGGTCAGACGGAGAGACGATGCTATTTATGGAAAATGCTCAACTGTACAGACACTGTATATAGTTTACTATTACATAGTGGTTTACATTTATTGCATGCACCTTTCAGGCCAAAAATCAACATCTTTTATGGTCTTCTGTTGTTGGCTATAGAAAAAAATAAATAAAAAATGAGCACTGTTGATTAACATTTAAGATTTAATTAAACTATTTTCTAGAAAAATTGGAAAATGAAATGATAAAAATGTGCCCGGTTTATCCTTTTCAGTTGAGGAATCATCTTTGCATACAGGTAGGAGGATCAGCCCAGAATTTCAGGCCAGACAACTGGTTTAATTATTTTTCCTCACAGCTTTTAGCTTACAGTATAGACAACACTGACCTCTCATCCGCCCCTACATTTGCTGTTAAAAGAGTCCATTTACATAATGACACACTTTTGTTGTATTTTGGTTATGCAAGCTTTTACAAGAGAAACTGTACTAAAACAAGTAATGTTTTATTTTAAAATCATTGTTTGCCCTTTACATTACCAGAGTGAAAGCTGCAACAGTGTAACCATTGTGTGAGTTTCAAACATATCTACACTTTAATGTGAATGTCGATACAGACAGCTGTTGGGTATTTTGAAATCCCTGCAGTGGGACAGGATTCATTCTATGTGTCATTCTGTGAGCAACAAAACGAAAGCAAAAAAACCTGAAAAAAATATGAATTTATATCAAATACACTAAAGAACTTAATACAAGTACAAAAAAGTATCTTCTTAATTTGAGAAGAGATGTGTAAACTTTATTATCAAGCATCTCATGTCCTATCTGTTTTAGGAGAAACACTTTGAGAATGTAAATTATTACATAGTGAGGAAATTGATTCACTGGCTAAACATAATTTCATTATTTTTGTATTTGCTTTGACATTTTCCCTATAAAATTAGCTTGAGTGCCATAATATGAAGAGTGTGAAGCGAGTGGCTCACACAGTGAAAGCATCTGAATTGTAAATGTTGTGTATGATAACATGTAACGCACATGAATTACAGCCACTTACAGATTACAATTTTGATAGACACCGGTATGCAACAAATGGAGACAGTGCTTCAGTATAATTTGTAAACTCAAAAAGGAGTGGGTGTATATCACATTATGTAAATAAATTATGAACAGAAGAAAACACTCATCCTGCCCTTGGGATTTTGTATAAGGGTATATATTTTGTAATTTCAGCATTGTTACAGTATATCATCATACAGTATATTAGACTTATTGTATTATGCTGGACTGACCATGTAGAATACCTTGGGGGTAATGGGGTATTTATTTATTTATTCATTAATGGTATTTATTTATTTATTTTATTTGAAACAAAGTATTTTATGTTCATATAGCCCCTAAAAAGAAACACAGAATGCTGTCATTTATATCAAAGATACATTTTTGTTTGATGTGTCAATGGAGCTTGAGCTTATTTATCTTGTGTTTTCTATGTTGTGATCGATGTACACTACTCTCACAAAGGCCTGTCAAACTGTTATATCTGTTGAATTTGTGAGTTGCAACATTACCTTTTTTTGCAGCTTCTGAGTAGTTGACTATTTTCAGGGGGGGGGGGGGGGGACAAAAAACAGTTCCAAGCCACCAGAAGAAGAAGAAGAACATTTGCTTAAGTGACTATTAATTATATCCACCTTTTTCCACCTCCGCAAGGGTTTTCATTGGTCTTGGTATTTGCCATCTTTAATAAAGCATCAGTGATATTAACATATGCATTTACCAGATATTCTCATATTTCCTGAAGTTCTTTCCCTTTTGTATTTAATGGTGGCCCTGTTGTGTCCCGAAGCTGCCACTTAGTAGTCTGTCTTCAATGTGCACATACTCCATCTCTGACATCTTTAGGGACGTAGGTGTGTCAATAGCGATGTAGAATGGTCATCATCAGTGTTCTGTAGTTTAAAGTGCCAAACTGACACACATGCAATAGAGAATATGAAACTATAATATCATTTGTGAATCCACTTTTACTGCCTTATAGTAAAAACATATGCTAAAAGTGTGTGTTTCCTTCAAGGAAATGCTATGCAGCAAAAGTTGGCCACACCATATTTCCTCAGACATTTTTCTTCTTTTGTATGTTTTTTTGTTTGTTATTGATATGGTACTGATCCAAAAGCATCGGGACAATTGTTTGAATGTAGACCAGACCAATAAAAACGAACCATTGTATCACGGCTAACACAAAGACAGTTCTGGTTCTGACTGAATCGGACTTTATCAGGATGCTGGGTTTGTAAGTAACCAAGCATATCTTGTGTTTGGATAACAGTGTGCAAAAAAACAAACATACTATATGACATTTTATTATTTCCATCATGGTAAAAGTTTCTAATTTTTGTTATGTTTTTGTGTAAATTCCGAGCTATAAAGGCATGTTGGATATGTTTTCACAATTGGGACTAATTCAAGCACTGTTTCTTCTGGTCTCAGTCCTTTGCCTGCATTGACTTATTTTTGACAAGGTGATTTTATTTATTTTGGGACCCACAAATGAGACATATTATATGAACCGCACATGTAGATATTTTCCATTGTTATGTATTTTGTCAAACAGATGAAAACAAAATGATAAACACTGGATTTACGGAGCTCAAAGGTATCCAAGAACTAGGTACATTTCATATGATCCTCATACATACATTATGTTAGTTGTTCGTCATCTATGTATATTGAGTATTGTTAAAAAAAAAGAAAAAAAAGGGGGGGCACTGATCAATTCTGTTAGGGTCTGCATTATATACTATACATGTACTGGAAAAAAAATCCTTTTCATAAGGGAATGGCACATAGCTGTGGAATTTTACAATAAAATTGTTGCATTTATCACCGGCATAGGTTCATCATTATTATGTATTACTGTATGTGTACTTGTGGTTGTAATATTTCATTGCTATGCTATATTTTTAATATATATGTGATACCATGAACAGACAAGCAAGTATAATTTCTACATTAAAAAGCTTACTTGAGTAAAAGTATAGTTATAATTTCATACAGTTTGGTAGTTTAGCCCTATGGCTCCAAAACTGGGGGTCGGGATCCTTCCAAAGTGTCACTGGAGCCATGAGATGATTAATGGGTAGGGAAGAAATATTGTGAAATATTGTATAATTTTACCTTGTGGGGCCTAGCACAGGTGTTTAAATACAACAATGAGAAGTTTAAAGGGGATGTTGAAAGTGTTCCTTTCTACCCCTTTTTTTGACAACTTCTCAAGAACTCCGTTTGCTTAGCAGCAGACATTTCCGGCACAATTAGACACAAACATCAATTTGTAAGGAAAACCAGCTGGTTGTGAAGCAATATGACATTTCAACCAATGGGGGGAAAAAACATACCAGTCAGTCTAACTTAGTGTTTGCTAACATATCATTAGCTTGGACTGGTTCATTTTCTCCGATCGGTCATGTGTGTGAGTGAGTGAGTGAGTAAGTGAGCACCTCAGTGTCGGTCCACAGCTGATCTTGCATACTGCTGCAGCAAACTACATTATATTTTGGGTACCAGTCGTGGCTGCATGTTCATGGTCTGCTCGTGGTTGCCGTGACTCACACTTTCTGGAAACACATTCTATGGCCTTTTTTATACTGGTAATGAGTGCCTGCTGACTCCTCACTCACTACTCTTTACCGGCCACTAGTGGTAGCGCAACTGAGTGCATCGCCGACCCCCCCATCCTCTCCTCTGTGCCCACAATGGGGGATTACAGTTTGCAGTGTATAACAACTAATGTTATGGACAGACAGTGTGTTTGGCTAGCAGATCTGCCAGTACACGTACCTCTGCGGGTCACTTTTATTGTTTTGGACGGTGTATTTGTCTAACTGCTGAACGCTAAAGGAACTACCAGAACGCAAACTGTACCCTGATCACAGTTTGATGAGTTTTGTTGTTGGCCATATTATATGAAGTTTATTAAACAACGTTTAGCTGATTACTTCCATACATTTGCTTGTTTTTGAGTTTGAATGAAAATGTGTTTTACAACAGTGGGTTAGCCAATTTTTAGTTGTATTCAATCAATCACACACTACAGCAGTGATCTTTGCAGACGCCTCCCGGCACATATCTGCACTCTAATGAGCGCACCTTCCATGTTGTAAATTGGTTTGACCGGCAATTCAGGAGTTCAAGTTATAGACTGAGGTTGATCATATCAAACTCTCAAGAGTCTAGCAATGCAGTGTGTATGATGAAAAGGAGCGGTTGATAATAATAGAAGATAGATTAAAAAAAAAGATAGAAATCCAATGTTTTTATATAAAGAGGCTAAAATAAAGAGCTACAGAATTGTATAAGCACCACAATGTAGTAATACATAGTACAGTAGTACAGTAGTCACTGGCTTCCTCAAGGCCAACAACTGCTGATATACTGAAAAGTATTCTCCTCCAAAGTCAGCGCTGTACAGATAAATTACTTAATTTTATCCAGGCAGGTAAAACATAAAACATGCTCCAAGCAATGTCCTGGCATTGATACTAATATTCACAAAAATTGCAGAGTAGATCATTTACACCCAGACCGACTGCATGGCCAGTTACTAACATACTGGAACCTTTTCTCAGGCAACGAGTTGTTGAAGAAGCTGTAATTAAAGTAGACCACAATAAACACATTTATCCAATTTCGTTGTCTTTTGATGAAATGTCAAAGTGTCTTTTTAATTACATGGTAGAAATGAGGATGACATATTGAGACATTTTAATAGCTATGTCTGCAAATTGTCCAAAATGGACTGATCATTATTTTCCCCTTGTTGGAGCAAAAACACATCTAATTGTCCCGCCCTCCTCTTCGTCAGTTGGCCAAATCAACACTTTAGCACTTAGCACTTATCTTGATTAGCTGTCAATGTTGAAACTGCATGTTTTCTGAGGCTGAGGTAACCATCATCCATAAAGTTTTGTAGCATAATTTCAAAACATAATACTGAGTAATCTGATCTGTTTTATGGAAACAGCTAAGCACATTCGTTTGGCATGAATTAACTCTACCAGAAGAATGTTTTCATTTCAGAGGACATTTATTTTTATTTTTATGTAGGAATAGCACAGTCTGTTCTAGCCTCGTCCAGTGACTCTCTTCCTTCCAGGAAAGTGCACTCGAACCAGAGTGGCAGTTGGCTGATGGGACCCTGTGCTGGCACCTCTCCCTCCACTGGGCAGTGTGGCAGCTGCAAAGGACAGCCATGTGAATCCCTCTGATTATTACACAACCGTCTGCAATGTACCACAGCACAGAGCTGTCACAGCCCTTTCATCAGCTGAGGTACAGGCTCTTCAGCGAGTACAGAGCTGGGATCGCAGGGAGTCCTGCATGAATTATGAAGTCTGCACATGGCTCACTTTTAAGGACTTCACCCTTGTGCTTTCATCACTGTGCGCACAGAGATATCCAGAATATGCATATACTGCCTCCTATTTTAATCATTCCGCCTCGGTGATGTTTTCGGGTCTCAATCCATCTGTTCCATATTCATGGATGCAATATCTAATAAGAATTTAGTGTTCAAAGGTCACCGTGATCTCACATCACAATTTCCTGGTCAAAACTCAATAATTAATTTGTAAATCATGACAAAATTTCACACAAATATGTGTAGAAAATGATGAAGTGATAACATGTTATACCCAAAAGGTTGAAGGTCAAATTTACTGTAACATCACAACACCTTTCTAATGCAGGAACAGGAGAAGAATGGAAGGTTGTGACCACATTTTACATTTGGTTGCATACTGAATCGGTGACTCTAATCTTGGTGCCCACATTGAAATTGTCGTGATTGTGTAGATCTTCTGTGCTGCCGGGTTGAAAATATGTGTGAAGCATCCACACATAAGAAGGCAACTTAGTGCTGCTTCTCAGCAGCCCACTGCTCCCAATTGGCTAGGGATGGGTTAAATGCAGAGGCTAAATTTCATATATATATGTACAATGTATAATGAGGATGATAATAAACTTTAAGTCATGACTTTCGAAATGCTATACTATGAGTTTTTAATGTCTTTTTTCGACATGCTATACCATGGGTATTCAATTAAAATTCACCGAAGTCCATTTCCTCACACAAAGGTCCGGAACGCCACAATAATGTCTAACTTGCGCAATGATTTAGTACCATATGTATTGAAGTAGCCGAACAGTTAACGTCTATAGAAAGTGTAATGGTAATTTTTTACGTAGTATATATTTCTACTCAGTATATTGTATTCATGCATAAGTAATTTTGCTCTGGACTTTGTTGAACTTCACCGTGTCTCTGTTGTGCAAAAGAATAATTCTCCCTTGCCTGTTCACATAGATAACTAACTGTGTTGTATGAGAATGTTCCATGCCAAGGCCTTTGGGCTGCTTGTTTTGGTTGCTGGCCGTTTGTTTTCACTTGTTGTTCCTATCAGTCTGAGACCAAAAGTCTGAGACCGAGATGTCTGTAACATCGGCCATCGGCCCCCACCTTTGCTCATTCTGTATAAAGAAAGCTTGTTCACTTTTTTCAAGGTTCTTCCTCACTGACTGTACGCATTCTGTTGTGATGATTGAACCTTCTCTGCGCAGAGAATAAATACTTAAAAGACAACCTGGTTTTTGGTATTATGTATTTCAGCATTAGAAGACTCACGCAAAGCGGGTATAGGATTTTTTTCCACCACAAAAGTGCAATTGAGTAATATCTCAACAATATTTATTGTCAGTTTTCAAATTGAACTGGATGAATTATAATTAATAATCAAATACATGAATTTAAATAAATTAAAATATGGACTGGATTAAAAAATTAAATACATAACAGAAAGCTTTTAAAAATGGTGCATCTTAAAATAAAATACTTAATTTTAGAAAGATGAACTGAATTAACCTGCAGGTTTAAATTCAGTTCATTCAGGTGTGAAGTCGTGTCACCCAAAAAAGCCACAATATTATATTCTTATCTTCTAAAAAGAGAAATTTGTGTGCAGGGACTTTATCTGTGGTTATTGAAACCACTTGTTTCAGCTCTATTCTCTATTCCTCTCAGTCATAAATAAGTCTATATATGTAGTATAGCATGTTGAATAAAGTCATAGTATATTATGTCAAAAAAGTCATAAAAGTCATGGGATAGTATCTTGATGAAAATTTGTAAAAATAAAAAGTCACAGTATAGAATGTCATAAAAAAGTGATAAAAACGTGATAGTGTAGTACATCGTAAAAAGTCATAGCTATAGTTAGCATACAGTACACGGGATATATATATATATATATATATATATATATATATATATATATGGGATAATATATTGCATTTGCAAACATAGACAGCTTAACAATGTAAAAGGATAATTTGTGGAGTTACTTGCAACAGCTTAAACTTTTGTTGTGACTTGTTGCATGTATGATTTAAAATATCTGCAATCTGCAAAGCAATAGACACAATTGTTTTTTGTAATATACAGTGTTATTGCATTACTGCTAATGGGTCATAATGTGTGGAGTTTTGTGAAAACTGTGCCATGGAAAACATAGTGAATTCATAAAAGGAGACATTATCTGCCCTTGAGAATAGAATAGAATGCTGGATGGAACACGTGTGTTTTCTGACACGAATAAATTAGAATGTTGACGTGTCATCTTATGCATGAAGCCAGATGCTTGTGCAAATTCCTCCACAGAAAACACCTGGACAGGTCTGAGAGCAGTCCACGGCAAAACCACTGCTCATAATTTCTAGTAAAGTTGTATTTTATTTGACTGTGGTCAGGCTTCCTGGGGGGCTCCCCACCCAGCTTAGTTATGCTGGGATGGAGGTCACTTGTAGCCCTGGCTTCTCGGAGCCACTGCTGACGGTGAGCGTTTGAACTGTGGGGAAGACTCAGTCGCGCTCTTGAGGAAGTCTGCGTGCCAGTCTGCCTCAGAGCTCACTTCAGGCTTCCGGTGTGTCCGATGTAGGATGCTGTGGTAAGATACTCGCACCAAACTCCTGTCGTGTAAACCAGTAGCATATCTGACCTGTAACTTTGGATTCAGAACAGACTTTGTCTGCTACCACTGTTCGTAATTTGGCCCAGGATGTTTGGTGCCACCATAATGATTTAAGGATTACCAAATCCCTCCTTCAATATCAAATTGTTAACATTGATTGTTTACTTAGAATTAAGTAGACTTAGTTAGAGAGCTTTGCTTATAGGAGTGATATTTTGAAATAGAGTATTTATAATCATACAGTTGTAAAATAATTAACTATGTAAAATCTTGTGATTTACTCTTACTTCCTACATTAGGACAGTGTTTTCATGCTCTCATTCACTCACTCTTTGTGCTTTCTCGCCTCACACATTTCCATGGATCATGGTTATATCTGGACCCTGGTCCTTCCTCCTGCCATGGCCCTGCTGACTCCCACTGCTAATATCATTTTTATTATTACTCACATTACTATTTTTATTACCAATACCATTAACGCACATTGCTGACTTTGCTTCTTCACCAGAGTCTCTGTGCTTTCTCGCCTCGCAGGTTTCCATGGATCCAGGTTATACCTAGACCATGGTCTTCCCTCCTGCCATGGTTCTGTCATATGCATTGAATGAGTTGTAACTCTGTAAATGTTGTTCATTCTGTACACATGACATCTATTGTGCTTCTGTCCATCCTGGGAGAGGGATCCCTCCTCTGTTGCTCTCCCTAAGCCTAAGGTTTCTTCCTCTTTTCTCCCCGTTAAAGGGTTTTTTGGGAGAGTTTTTCCCGTTCCGATGTGAGGGTCCTGGGACAGATGATGTCGTATGTGGACAGATTGTAAAGCCTTCTGAGGCAAATGTGATTTGGGGCTATACAAAAATAAATTGAATTGAATTGAACTTGCCCCTACTGTTTTCAACAACTCCACAGAAGACACCTCCGCCTATTAGTGATCATCATCATCTCCCAAGTTATCACCTTCATCACTCCCTCCAAGGAATGCAACTTTCTGCATCACACTTTGGCCAGCAGTCATACATACACATACATCAAGACCTTACACCTCTTCACAAACAAACCTAAGCAAAGTTGGAATGCCAGCAATGTACAGCATGTAGAAACTACTTTGATTTGGTATTTTCTCCAAACGTAAGCTTTTTAGGAAGTGACGTCAAAAAGCCGCCTCTACAGTAGACTTTCTTTTGTATCATGTCTCTATCCATTTAACTTTTCTGTTGCTATTTGTTGACGCAGTTGAGCTATATTTCCTGGAATCATTAAACATTATATCTGAAGTATGAGGTTGGGGTGAAGTTTATTAAGTTGTTACTTGGGCAGAAGTCTTCACCATCCCACATACAGTATAAATGAAGGTTGCTTAAGGTTGTCTCAACAAAGGAAAACACTGGAGAGCAAGAGGCAGGGACGTGCACGTTTATTTCATTATAGCATATAGGTGAATGGCTGGCTGGCTTCTAACTCCAAATGGGATTTCATGGTATACATCATTATTTATATACAGTGATAGCAACACAGTGGCAGGTGGATTTGGATTTCTTACGAAGAAGTCAATTCATGCCCTGACAACAAAATAGAAGGTGGATTTTATTTTGAAGTCAAGTGACTAAGGCTGCAAGATTTAAGAAAAATATGTAATTGTGATTTTTTTTTTTAACTAAAAGTAATTCATATTGTGATTATTATCTGTTATTATTATCATTATTACCTCTAAAAGATGAATGATGCAGTTGCTTGTTATATGTGCAATTGCCAATTTAGCTCACATTAAGTAGGATATCGCATAACTTAATGATCTCTAAATATAATCATGAGATTTAAAGTGGTGTTATATTCATTGATAGGAGCTACTGTACATAATGCTGGTGCCGTTAGCTTAGCAGACTGACAAGATGTGTGGCTTCACAGAACCAAATCCCAATTGAGGGCTTGTGAGTGTTGGGTTTAAAACTATATGAATTGCTTAAAGTTTAACAGTCGGAGATTCCTCATCATTATAAGCCATCTGTCAGTCATTTAAAGTTACATACAATAAAAACAATAAAAATCACAGAGGTTGGTATTTCAGAAGAACAAAGAGTCAACAAAGTAAAGACACCAACAAGAACTTCATGTTGTTGTCAAGGCATTTATGTTTCACAGCAACAGTTGTCAGCAATGGCAAAATGCTGTCACGTTATAAAGCTGGTTCACAAATTGTTGATCACACAATGTAAAATTGTGACTCTTATGATTTGATAATTGCACACTAAAATTTCCATCTTGAAAGTATTAGTTTAGTCAGTATTAGATAGCATTTGAGTAAGCATTTAATTTTGCTGAAGATGGTTCTGTGTTGAAGGGAATCACATTTTGAGTTATTCGACAATACCAGACTTAATAATTACAGGAAAATAATGTGATTTAAGCAAGTTGAGTTGTATTTCATATGAATAAAATGTATATTTTGGAGCACATCTGAGCTAAACAGAACAACTGGCGTGATGCATTAGAAAACATTAAAAAGACATTAAGAAATACAATAGTAATAAAGGGGCATTATGTCTAAGATTAGTAGTCATGTATGGGAAATTAAAATCCATTCAACTTTTTTTTGTAGTGAATAATCCCACTTTGCTTCTACCTCCCAGAGCACCATGGACCCTGTGCATCTACTCTATTCCTTTTTCAGCATGCTGGCCCTGCAGCGACAGAAAGCTGCAGGTGTAGAGATGTTTAAATCTCTAATCTCTCACATTGACTGACTCTTCGCTGTGACTAAATCTGTGAAATTAGAACACTCATAGCTTTGGGTTACTCTGCAGATAGGAGTACAGTCTAGCTGATGTTGATTGAAACAGCCTAAACAAGTTTGGAGACATTCCTTATTTAGAAAATAGTTTGAATTATCTATTCTATTCTATTTATGGCTATAATAAAAGCTGTAATCCTTTTTGCTATGATTTCATCTATCTATCTACGCTCTACTTGCAGCACATACACATCAGCTCCCAGTGTCCCTGTACCACCTGTTCTGGTGTTTCATTCCCACTACTGTAGACTCACTGGTTTGGCAGGTATCCTCACATTTTGTTTTCCTGTGCATCTGCATCATCTTTCTGGATTTTTAATATTTAGGTCTGGTGAAATAATTAATGAAATAATACTGAGTGAAACATGAGACCCATGTCACTCTCATCGTTGTTTGCTCAGCATCGAGCAACTATAAGACATAATCAAAGCCTGATAAGTCAAGCCAATACCATTACCAGGCTTGTTTTGTTTGGAGATGAACTGTAGCAACGAGCTTTGACAGAGTTAATGGAGCGTGCAAACAGGAGTGTCCCCCGCAACAAAACCACATCACTTTGTACCAGGATATAAATTGTTGGAGAGAGTCAAATGTTCTGTGATGCGAGACATTTGACAGCTATTTATAAACCACACGCTCACGCACACACAGATTAAAAAAATGTAATAAAATTTAAAAACACATGCAGGATGGTGATAAGAGTGTTGTTCACAGACACAATAAGGACCATGGTGCACTGACCCTTTCCACTTGTATCCTCTTGAGCGTGTAGCTTTACAGCCAATTTAAAAAAAAAAAAATATGTGATGGTTTGGATGGTTTACTCCAAATTCATACCAAATTCTTTAAAAAAAATCTGAACTTCCATCCATTTTAGAATTACCAAATAGGGTTGAAATACAGATACCGTGACTGTAGTCAGTCAGTAAGTGTTCTGTAAAGGCATTTTTAGCTGCATGACAAATAACGAGGTCAAGCGCCAATCAATCATATATTTTTCTGTTCCCAGTGCTTTTTACCGACATAATGGCTAACATGATTTTTAGCCGAGTGCTTGAGCAACTTTTCAAAGGTAACTCTGCGACAATGTTGCTTTTTTTGCTCTTCGTGTGAACATAACATTTGGCATGAGAAGTGAGATTGGTTAGGGTTCGGGTATGAATGTCACAGGAAGCTAATCAGAGGAAGAGTAGGGCTTGTTAGGTCTTTGCTAAAGAAGGATTTGTAATATCGCTGGTTCCATCACTCTGGCGTGGTTACAAAAAGTTGCTATCCAAGATGGTCTCTTTATAGAAGATATTCCTGTTATACTGTTTTGAAAACATGGGGTCTTCAGCTTTCAGGATCCGTAATCAAACTGTGTGTTGTCCAAACTATGTATAACTGCAATGTACATAGTTTTAACAATAACGTTGCACAACTATAACCTTCATTAATATTTTTTAAGATCTTTTAGAGAGAATCTATGGAAACTTCCTCGTCTATCTACAATAATATGTTTGGTATCGCTGGAAACTAGAAATTTCAAGCTTAAAGCACCTAAACGTTTCGGATATATGTGTATATATATATATATATATATATATATATATATATATATATATATATATATATATATATATATATATATATATACACATATCCAACATATAGGACCACCAAAGGACAATGTTAAAGATCTCTCAACATCAAATAGCCTACTCATGACCAGCAATGTTTAGCAGCCCCATTCTTGTAAACATTGTACATGCAATCCAAAAGTTTGTTTTGAATATTGGCTGAACTGCCCTTACAAAGGAACCATTACGATGAGCATCGTAATGGTTCCTTTGTCTGGATATGAGACCAATTTTACACAGGTTATTATTCTGCCAAGAACATACCTGTTTTCTTCAGTCTGACGGTTATATTGTTCACGCCTGTACGCACTGTGAAGCTAAGAGGCAACGCTTGTTGTTCCCAGGAAGCCTACCTTGATGGCATTATCTACATGCGATGCACAACTCTTGTGTTTTACCAGCCTTTCTGAAAGAGGTTTTAAGTCTTTGAATTCACTTGCGGTTCAGACAGTTTCCTCTCCGAAAAGAAGACAAAGAAAGTAGAACAGGGCTTTTTTGATATGCTAGCAGTTAACCAAGTTTTCCTTTTGAACCACATCTTTTTTTTTTAAATCTTTTTCTTCTTGAGATACGATTAAGACATCCCGTCTCCAGGGGTAGAGTGCTAATCATAGTGTAGTTAAATAATCCACACAATTAATTACTAATGTTGTAACCTTAATTTAAGTACAATATCAGTCCCTCTTTAGCTAGCTTGCAAGATGTGTACACCCTTGCAGCACAAAAATCAACCAATGGGATGCCTCTAGGGGCCCTGGCCATCAGGCCCCACTCACAATTTGAAACTTCACGTTGAACCAACCAACCAACCGTTGTGCATATGTGCACATATGGTTTTTCGGTCCAGAGCGACATATGCAGTAGGGCCAGGTCTGCCGTGTCCCACCAAGTGGAAGAAGGCAAGCAGCATCAGGCACTAAAACACAGTGACACTCACCACAAAGCAATATGTTTCTAGAGAAGAGATTTAATTCAGAATATGATGAAAAATTGCTAAAATGTTATGAAGTAAAATTGAGTTTGCCATTATTCTGTCTGAAATTGAGAAAAGCCTATGACTTATTCTGTACAACAGCACCCTCTAATGGGGCCCTGCCCTGCAGGCCCCAATGCAAAAATGCTAATGCTTGGAGATAATGGTGACATTGCCTTAGAAATTTAGACTATAGGTCAGGATATAAACCTTATTTTTTTTAACCTTATTGCATTTCCATTTACTCAGGAATGGTAAAAAGAATAGATTTACTTACAATGGATTTATATTTCTTA
Organism: Cebidichthys violaceus; assembly: GCF_023349555.1. NCBI lineage: Eukaryota > Metazoa > Chordata > Actinopteri > Perciformes > Stichaeidae > Cebidichthys > Cebidichthys violaceus. Next base: position 3,368,730 of record NW_027176373.1, read on the forward strand.
GCATCTTGCCATTCAAAGGAGACCATGATATGCATATAAGCCATATGGTTGAGGAGCTCTTCCTGTTTCATTTTGTGTATGTTATTGTAGGCGTTTTGTCCTAGGGCTCAGTGTTTTAGTTGCCTGACACTTACCATATAGCTATTTACCAATTTCACTACCACCAATTCCTTAACATATTTTGCCTTTGAAGCAAGAATTGAAAAACATTGTAACTGATGAGTCAGCCATCTTGACAACAGGTTATTTTTTCTTTTCCAGCCGCTGCCATCCAGTAGCAAATGTATGGGCCCTAATTCAAACTGAGTCAGATTAATACTACTCGTACCATTTTTAAATGCAGTGTCAAAATAAAAGGTGGCCATCAAAAACACAAATACAAAATACGTCTTTGAGCATACATGGGTTGAAACACTGGCATGTCGTGGGCATGAAAGATGATGTGACAGGAGAGGCATGAAAGATATGTCTATACCCCACCACATAGACATTAACAAAACACACACACTAAACCACATGTTCAACTACCTTCGGCAACTGTCTATTCTAATCCATCAACTGAGTAAATCAGCTGATCTGCCTGGTTCAGTTTATGGTAACACAAAGGGTGGTCAGGTTTTTTGAATCACTATCACAATGCTCTGAGTTTTGGTGTGTTTTCAGTTTCACTTCATAAGGCATTTGGCAAATGGTGGGGAAAACCAACATTTTGGTGGTTAAGGTATTTTAGAAACAGCTTGTTAACAGTGCTTGAGTTTCAGAAAAATAAAACAATGAGCCTTAGCTGTTGGCTAGTCAATTAATGAGCAGCCAGTGAAGTTAGACTTTGTAAAAGAGCAAAAACCCCACATAGACTGAAAACACTTTCACTGTAGTGCAGGGACTAAAACGGCTAAATCTGTTGCCACAAAGGGAGCCATCCAGTGTGACATGGAGGTTGATTATGTTATGCTATATGATATATACAGTATACTGTATACACTGAATATTTATACTAATGTATTTTAAAATAAATTACAGTGGATTGTGTCCCAACACATTCAAGTTGCTGACAAAATTAAACTATGAAAGCAAACTATCCCTTCAGTGTGATTTTATCTTTATTATTATTTAATTATTTTGTCAAAGGGCAGTGTGTGTATTTGCATATTTGTGAGTGTTGTTGATATGTATGTACATCCTCTCAAATAGATAAATACTCCTAAATGTGTGTGCATGCGCTAGACAGCTGGTAGAGCACACTTCTCGACCATACCGCCCTTGACACTAACTCTCTCCACGTGACTGCTCCTGCCTGGGCTCCCTGAGGCAATGTCGCTCCAGCGTCAGACCTGTCTAGTCGAGAAAACTGGATCTCAATCTCCCCACAGGGCTTAAGACCCATGGTTGTGTGCCTTAGATATCTCTTCCACTGGCTGTCCATTCCCTCCAGGTCCCAGTGACTCATCCAAGCACACAGCTGAGTCATTCCCATAGGGTGCACAGAGACAAGACACAGGCACCAACATACTGCAAAAGTGTGTGACATTTGACTTATATTTAGAAATATATTTTGAATAGCTTCACTTCAAATTACATTTTGTAGAGGTTGAAATATTATATTTGGTGTAGGAGAGCGTATCACATTGGGGGAAAAAAACATGTTTGTCTAGGAATGGGTCAGTGGGTTAGCCAAGATATGCTTACCCACCGTCTGCATTGTAAGTTGTTTATCCAAAATGCCCTCCCTAAACACTCCCTCTAGGGCCTTTTGGAAGTACCTGAGGCATTCCCAGGTGACGTGAATCCTTTCCGGCCTGTCTGCCCTCAGGGTTTGGTCCCAGTTGGATTTTCCTGATCAGATGCCTGAACCAGCTCACCTGACTCCTTGGGTGACTACGCACACTGCCGGCAATCCTGCGCACATAGCTATATGGCCAATTTATACAGTACATTAGCTTAGACAAACATGCACACACTAACATATTTGGATCCACACATGGATTTCCTAATGAGCATCACATAATGAATGATCACCCTTTCAGCGTTTCTGTTCCATTAGGGACATCATCCATGTCTGCACACTCCATATACAATGGATACATTTCACACACATATGGTATGCAAACACCGTCATGCTCACACATACACAAACTGTAGACATAAGCACTGATGCATGCCTAGAAGTATCATCTATGTGATGTTTAAATGAAGACCGCCATCTTTCAGGAATTCCTGTCCGGCAATTTAGCAGGCCGGGGAGCACGATGAAGGAGATGGCATCTGGAACATTGGCTCTTTATACAACAGCTGGACAGTATATTCCCTATTATGTTGTATACGTGAGTATTTGTTAATGTGTGTGTGCCTGTGTTTAATTGTGAACTACACCACATGTGGGGACAATTTTTAAATTCCAGCCAGTTGATTTGAACTTGCATAACCTGGTACAAAATGAAGGGTAGTTTTGATTAATTTCCATTAAGTTTAACTTAAATGCTTTCTGTTTTTAGGAGTGGAACAGTGACTCAGTGGTAGCCTTGTCCCTGCACAGCAAAAAGCATCTTCTCCCAGTGTATGCATTGGTTTTATATGGCTGCTCCTCTTTCTTCCCCCAGTCTTAAGAAATACAGGTTAGGTGAATTGTAATCTCTGAATTGACTCTATATGTGTGAATATGAATGTGAATGTGCCCAGATTAATCTTTCAGTGGTGCCTGTCAAATATATACCCCACCTCTTACCCAATGCATGCTGGAAAAGGCTACAGCAACCTCACAACCCTGAGCAGGATAAGTAGTTTTGAAAATGAATGGACAGATTGACGTTTTCATTGGCAGATGCACCCTCGGGTGCATCTGGTTAAGATGTGTCAACTATGGTTACGATTGGAATTAGCCTAAAAGGAATAAGTATAAACTGAAGCAATGTCCCCTTAAGTGAGCTAAAACTGTGTGTTTGTGTGCATATGTGCAAAGGTTTGTGCCTCTTTTTGTCTGCTGCATACGTGCAACGTCTGAAATTTGTTACAAATTTTGCAAAAAGTTAAATCTATATGGTGATGAGACAACAACAACAACAACAACAACAACAACAACAACAACAACAACAACACCACCACCAAGGTCAACAAGTGACTCGCTATGTCCCCCTCATACGAATAGCATTATCTTGAAGCCACTGTCACAGTCATGAGGGAAACATGTTGTCAGCTGTCTGATATAATCATTCATAAATACAAATGTCACAGCGGATGTTGGGATGGGCACATCCTTTGAATTCAAATGACTGTCTGTGTCAAGTCGGAGGATAAATCACAGGCATCGACAAAAGGTCAGGGGTTTGAGGAGATTTTTTTTTTAATTATTTACTCTAGATCTAAAAATAAATCCACAGTCCTTGGGTGTTGGATGGCCTTTAGGAGCATGCTAAGGAAAGCCGCATTGACTGATGAGATTCCCCTAGATGCAAAAGTGAATTTAATCCAATTTGCTTTGATTCGTTACTTGATTTTTTTTCTGTCTCAATGTACTGTATGCTTGGTACTCAGTGTCGAAAAGCATAGTAACAATAATAATTTAAATAACTAGAAGAAGTGGGAAAAAAAAGGGATGAAGAGAAATGACTGAAATGAAAAAACTGTGAATTTATTGTGCAATAGGTAGACCTGAGATGCCTGCCTGAACCTTTTAAAATGAGTCTTTAGAGCACCAACAGATGGATATGCCAACTGGTATATTAAGGCTATTCAAACAGTGTAACACAACAAGCATTACACAACTCTAAAAACAATCAGCTATGACTCAAGCATGACTTAGTTTAATTGAATAACATCAGTGCTCTGCAGTCTGCCCATATGCTGCTTGTCTCTGATGTGAAATAGAGTGCAGATCGAAAAAGCCATAGAAGCGTGCAAAAAGGGTTTGGGTTTTGCACTTTGAACTTCATCAAACAGCTGTCCCCCCTCACCTTGGACTATAATGAACTGTGTGTGATGTTCGACAATGAACAAGAAAACAACAAGCATTCAACCCACCTCTATCAAGCATATTCTCCTCCTGCAATCAACCATGATAACAACAAAATCTGAGGGATGTCAAAATATAGCCTAAAAGCAAGCATGAAAATAAAAGAGTAAAAGAAGAGACAACTAAACCAAAAAAAAGTTTGAGGACAATTGAATGAGCCAGCTGTTAAAGCGTGTTTTGTCATGCACAACCAACAAGCATTAAACTTCAGTTCATGTTTGCATTGCTTGAAACAACTGAAATGAATATAACAGCCAACATTATATAAGAGAGGAAAAAACATAATTCTGCTGAAAGTCATTCAGAGTTGACTGAGTGTGCTTGCTCTTCCGCTAACTCTGATTACATTCATCTAAGTCCACATCCACACCTGGAAGCTGCCAGTTCAGCAAGAGTTTTCTACTGTTGATGAACACCTCAGCTGGAAGAGTTAAAGGTTCTGTGCATCACTCAAGGGCAAACGGTAAAAAGGGGAGTGTTTCATTTTATCAACCCTAATTCTTCCAGGCAATTCATGATTTTGCACTCAATGCTCTGACAAAACAACCAGCTATATCTAGCTGATTACATATACTGTAATACAATGCTGAACTGTCCGACAGTAGCAATTAAGAGTGGTTACAAAGGAAGCATATCTCCCCACCTGTCAGGAAGAACAAATATTTGTGTTTACGGCAATAAAGCCTCATATTTAGTCATTTCCCTCCTGGTAGCTGCAAAGTACAACCACAAGTGTTTATTGTTGCACCTCACTTTATGTTTTTTGTTATTTTATTTCTATTCTGTAAATCTGTAAAGCACTTTGTGATTAAGCTTGAAAAGTGCTAAATTTAAAAAAAAATATTAGTAATGCTACTCTAGTTGGCTACTTATCTCTATTTCCTTGTGTTCAACTACAAATGAAGTGTGTGTAATATGTCACAAGAAGCCTGTGAGTCCGTCGCTAATACCGGGATCAGTGTGTCCAGCCCAGACAGTTGAGGCAGCAGAGAGCTCTCCACCCGCTCCCTGGTGGCGTCCTGCCCCATTGTCAGCTGTCCAGGCTGGACCCACGGCGAGACTATGGTGGCATGTGGCAGTCCTACTGCACTCCGCTTATCTGTGACTGGATCCCGAAATGGCTGACAGACTGCTGCTGTACTTCAGGGCTGCTACTAACAAGTTAACTGTTACGTTGGCTAACGCAAGTAGCTCGCTACGGCTGGATAGCAAAGACAAACGTAAATCTGAAAAAAGGAAAATTTGACTCTGTTTTGAACAATTTGCATATAATTTCTTTCCTAGTATGATACCATCACTTTACTGCTAGTTCGCCACATCTATACAGTGGTAGAGAATTGAAGATGTCATTTGGAATTCATTATATATTCCTTTTGATTTTTTCAATATGTGTCACTCAAGTTGGCCTGATCGCCTACTGCAAACTGCTTTTTTTACCATGGACTTTTGGGACATTTTTACTCTTTAGATCTTTTTGAGCTCACTAGCTTTTGTACACGTTGAATAAAGCTGGTTCATCAAATAATAATCTACTCCTTGGCAAGTGTCTTGATCTCCTGTTTGCAGACATTTATGAACTTTACCACCTTCCAAATTAAATGACTCTTTCAGTGCAGTAGCAGCTCGAAATACTGGACTCTATGGTAATAGAATAGAAGGGAAATATTTGAGTCACTTGAAATAAAGCAAAGCCTCTTCACTGTCACCTTGTTGGTCAAGGTTGTGTTATCAGTCCATGAACAAACACTATTGGTTTTGATAGCTCTTATAGTGGTTAAACCAACAACCTATATGACTGAAAATGTAAGAAAGATTAGATACTGTTTGGTTAATGATCACCAGTGAGAAAACCTCAACAAAGAAGCAACGCTGTGGCTGACATGCTTGTCAGCTACAAAGAAGACTATTTGGGTAAGAGAGGCTGCCATTTAATTACCTTAAATGCCTTTTTTTATAACAGCGCTGTTTATTGTCCAGACGGCTGTCAAAGCTCCACTTTACCCCTCTATATTTGACTGAGTCATCTCTGATATTGAGGAGGAGAACAGTGAAGAGGGGAGATGAAGGCAGTGGACTCTCATTAATCACAAAAAAAAAAAAATCAGCTGACTCTCCCAATGGAGGGGATGGTTTTTTTTGTTTGTTTATTTAAAGCCAGTGATTAAACACTATCGCATCGGTTTATCCTCACAGCACCACTGTGTTTCTCCTTCTGTAACTCTACAAACGCTTTACATATATGCATTTAACTCTGTAATTAAAAAGAAGAAAGATTGTTAAAAGACGTTTCCTTCCACTTTGGGAAAAAAAATAATAGGTACTAGTGGCTGCATTGGTCTGTTGATACCTGAATTGTGTCTCTCCAATAGTATGGCTGGCTTTAATTGATTAGTTAGTGCTTTATTGCTGCTGCGAACCATAGCAGTAGGTACCTATCCTCTCGCCTGCTAGGTCTCTCAATAAACTCTCAAATATAAACAAGTGTAATATTTTAAAACGTGGTCAAACAGCTCTCCCATCTGTACTGGAATTAAACAGCATTAACCACAAGTTATTTTAACCAAGGTGTTCTCTACTACTGTTATATCATTTAAAAACGTACAAACTCACGACTGGAACATGGCTAAACGTGGCATCATATTACAAACAGCTAATGGCTACTTGCTTGAACCTCATTTAGTTCCTTCTCACATACTTGCTAGTTGGGTTAAATTTCAACCAACTCTCTGTGGGTTCCTGCAAAATGCAAGTAATCACAAACAGCAATATTACCATCCCTACCCCCTCTATATATAACTTTTTCACTGAAGTCCCCAACCATACGTTATCATGGTTTCCTGCATTTGTTGGCAGCTAAGGCTGAAGATGTGAAGGTGCATTTGTCTCCAGCATTCACAGCCGACCCTCTGGGATTAACATTCAGTACATCCAGAAGGCAGCAATGGCTTGTATCTGAATACCAATACACCTCTTAGATCCCTGTTGCAACCCTGGCTTTTAGCCACCTATACTACAGCTGCTGGTGGGTATTTGAGTGAACCATATCACTGCCTGTGTTATTGCTGGAGGCAAAGGCATTTGGAAGAGATATGATAATTAGCCCAAGTCAACAGTCTTCTTGAAGTTGTCCTTACATTGTCCTGTTCCCATTTTATGCGGGTAAATTGAATAATCCACGGCCTTTAACCACACCTCACATATGCGTGGGTCAATAAAAGGCCTGCTTTTACTGTAAAGAAAAGTACTCTTGTTCACCATTCTGACCCTAAATGCCACACACTGTACTTAAAGTTACTCCAAAGAACTCCCGGTGGACAAAAGAAGTAGGATTTCCGAGTATCAGATTCCCTTTAGCAAAGCTCTTATTTTAGTGCCACAGGGTCTGACAGTCTGCGACCACGCAGCCCTGATTCTCCCATGCATCCCTTCCTTGCAGCAGACACAGCATTGCGGCCTGGCCGGAGGCGGAGCTGCTACTGCCGAGCACGGAGCTCTCTACCTCCCGCCGGAGCTCCGACTGCAGATAGAAGGCGGCAGCGAAGCCGGAATCTTGGTCTGTCCACGATTGCTGGAGTCCGAGCTGAAGGTGTGTCTGGTGAACCTGCATGATTTCATGTTGAAATAGTCAATCATCTCGCTGATGGTCTTGTCTACTTGGGTTGGTCAAATAGAGGCATCAGTATTAAATTGAAATCACACACTTTAGTGGAAAAATAGCAGGCCTACAGATAAGCTGAAAGATGTGCTCAAGAATGGCCGCAATTAACCTTTGCTTCTTCCTGTCAGTGGTCTGGTTTGCTCGATTTAGCGAGCTAAATTTTGACCGGAACTTTGACAGTTACGCCATAAAATCTTAGGTTACACAATATAAGAGATATTGAAGTGAAAACACCAGACATCAGAGAAGAGAGTCCCTGAACCGTGTTAACATACAGACATACCCACCCATTAAAACATCACCTGTCTTGGCCTGAAGCTGTAGCCAACTAGCACAGCAATACTGCCTGTTCAGGGAAGCTGTCAGAAGCTTTGCTCCGCCCTGCAGATGTTAAGGTGTGTCTTTCTGTGTGGGTGAGGAAGTTCAATTCTTTCAGGGAGATCAAAGTCGAGCCCCTGGCACTAACAATCTGATGTGAGCAGCTGGCTGGTTGCCGCGACTGCCACTGACCTGGCTAAAAGTTTTCACTTGGATTAAGATAGATGGCCTTATTTGGTCGTTCTCTGTTAGGAGGTAGACATGTTAGCAAACAGGCCATCAATGGAGTGGCTAGCAGTGCAGTGAGCTGCTCCTGGAGGCCCGCTGCCAGTGTGAGGAACGGAAATTACATACATAAAATACAAAAAAATACAAAAAAATTGCGAAGGTAAGTTAATGCCAAGGCTAGCTGTGGAGCAAGTTCTGTGATTGCCTGGCGACCAGTTCAGGATGTACACCGCCTCTCGCCCAATCTCAGCTGGGACAGGCTCCTGCCCCCTATGACCCTACAAAGGATAAGCAATTACAGATAATGGATGGATAGATACTTCTGCAGCAGTAAAAAAAAATTGGCATCCCAGCAGCCCCATTAAATCTTTAAGATTATATTGCCAGTCCATTACAAAAAGAGACACGATCAAAACTTCTTCTTTTTCAAGATATCCTGACGTTGGACAAAGTTCTGGATTTGTTATATTTGGCACGACAGGACTCTTCCTTATAAGTCTCCTCATAATGCAGTATGCTTTTCCAAATATTTTATTAAACACTTTCTTGATGCTAACACCATGTTTGTTTTTTAACAGATAACTACTGCATGAGCACAAAGTAACAGCTGCAAACACCAGCAAGATAACTGGATTCATTTTCCCTCACTTACTTTCTAACTTTACTCACTGTTGCTGCCAGACGTCACTCAAAAGACCAGTTTTTCCTCCCTTACTCCCCTTCCTTTGTCCGGACACACAGACCGTTATCCTGTCCTGGTCATAAGAGAAGTGCAATTTTGTATTTTCCGTGCCAGTGGGATATCCTGTGGATATCAGCTCTCTTATTGTGAGACAAGCTTTTGTGAGTATGACAAAGAGACCTCTGCCTACCAGAGTGCCTGATCTGTCCTAATGGGGCTTGTCTGGATTTACAGAGGCTTTCAATTTCAGTGAATACACTGCAGTCGATTTTGAAGACATACCAGCTGGCATTGCAGAGGGACTGCCACTCCCACGGAGGGTAACACGTTAACACGGGTCAAATAGTAGTTAATAGTCATCTCTTTTTGCTTGGTAGCATAGTTAGAGAGTTGATTGGGTGGTATCAGAAAAAAATGTAGACAATGTCAGAGGTAAACACAATGGGAATACAAGTAATAAACGTCAAAGTAACTAAAGTAACTAAGATTCAGATGGCTTGGCGCTTTTGCAAACTTCAACTTTACAGTCTTGAGAGAGCATCTGTGTACTCTAGTGGCCTATAATACCACTGATCCAGCTAATCACCCCTCACAACTCACCCTTTCTAAACTAGGATTAAATTTGAAAACTGCGAAGACATTAATCAGTGACTGACAGGTGGGGTAAACAAAAGAGTCATGAGCCCCATGTCGGGGCAATAGACCAGGCACACCTTCGGTGTCCTAACGATGAAAAGAAATCATGCAGCGAGCAAGAAACCAAATTCTAGCTTTGCTCAGCAGGTGGAGGATATGTACCTCCACATTGTTGGCTTTCAAAAGACTCAATATCAGCCAACACTCCAGGAGGGAATTAATAATCATGAGTTGTAATCTACAACTCTCTTAAGGTCAGAAAAACTGAATTTATGAAGGAAAGCTGGTACACAAACATAGTCTCTCCTATTTTTTGCACTCATGGTAACTTTATCTTGCAAAATCAAAGCCACACATTATCCATCTATCCACTGTGCCCCTTTAATATTATGTATCGCCACTTGCAGTGCTTAAGTGTTAATGTACATGTATTTGTTACCTGCTAGTGTTCTAGTCTCTTCCCCAAAGCCTTGTCATTGAAAGTTCATTCATGTAACATGCAAATATTTATTGATTTTCTTTCTCCCAAAACCTGAACCTGAATACTGAGTTACTAAAAAGACAAATGTGAAGACTGGTACTGGAGCACGGAAGGCTATGCATGTGGTTGCAACAAAAGGCAGATGTAAATGAAAATGTATACGTCAATCAGAGAACACTGGGCTTTTTCGGGAGAGGGCTTAAAGAGACAGATGCTAGAACAGATTGTTTTCAGAGGATGAATACAGGTATATTCAGACAGACAGAATGAGAAAAATTATTACATTACAGCATGTACGCACGTTCTAGTGAAAACCCAAAATACAAGTATGAACCTGAAAATGAGCATGATATGCCCCCTTTAACATTCTGACTTGTCGTGACTTGTCGTGTCAGGCTCCTAAACGACTGTGCCCTAATTTGTGGATCATGTTGCTTTGATGTCATCAGTGACAAAAATCTCCTGAAATAGAGATTTATTTTATGTTAGGCGTTCCAATTGCAAGTGCACAATCTTTCAGCCCTCCATTGCCCTGGGGTCCCAAAAATAACATCTGTTTGAGGTGAGAATTGAGAGTGCCCTAAAATGAATTAGGCCCATATGGCAGTGTGCATGTTTGCCAGGAAGGCCAGCAAGTTTTCAGCTCTAAATTAAGAAGTGTTACATGATCCAAATTAACAACTCGTAGGAACAGGTTATGACATGCAGATGTGCAAATACGGCACGGTAACAGGAAAACATAATTTATTTAAAATCTGAGTCTAAAAATCAACTAATTCAGTTATAATAACATGTAATATTCATAAGTGGTGTGCTAAACACAACTGTACAATGAAGTTCTGATTGCCCTTTCTTGGAAAGAAGGGCAATCAGACATGTTTGAGCAAGTTTAACCCAATCATAATGTGAATCACTTCTTTAGATGTGAAAGCAAAGAGAACAATAAACCAAAGCATTACCAGTTGCTGTATCCACTTGAGTTCCCCCATGAAACTCAGTATTAACTATAGAAATCTTTACAAATACAAAGACCATGTCAGTTAAAATATTAAGTTTTGAACATAAAACATATGTTTTCTAAATGACAAAAACATTTTGCGTTGGCTATAGTAGTTCAATTGTCTGTCCAGAGCTCATTACACTCCAGAAAACACGGTTTTTGGAGTTGTAAAAATTAATTGATGAATTGATTTTGATGTAGTAGCCCTGCATCACTTTTCGAGGTGCTAGGTGATAAAAGTGTCCATTTGAAAGGTCTTTCTGACGGCTAGAGAGGAAGACGAAGCTAGTTGTGTTGGATTAGGATAAACGGTAAATCAGCACAAGAGATTTGTTACTTTATGTAAATGCTAGTAGTTGATAAGTAAACAGAAATACAGCACTTGCAAAAGCATAAGCCTACAAATGAAAAAGAGAGCCTATGCATGCATGACTATGACTATGCCTACATAACTTCAGTTCATATGTTGATGTACATTAAATAAGATTATTTTATTTAAAGACTAAATGGAAAGTCTGATTATATAAACCTGATTTAAGGAAAACTGATGAGGCTAAACAGTTCAGTTTGAAATGTCCCATGTGATAGAACATTACAAGAGGCTGCAATGATTATGTCATAGGCTCCATGATGGTGCAGTTCCATTGGTTGCAGTTTTTCTCTGTTCTTCCACTCCTTCATTTCTAATGAATGATAGTCGTTTGATCGATGGGCTTATTAGCATTCATAAACCCACTGCTCTCAGCTTAAAAACTGTTCTTACTGTGATCCCACATGATTCCACTACCACTGTTCTACACGGTTACCTTTTGTTTTTAATGTGGTATCACATTTTGTATAACATATACATATATGGGACATGAGATTGCATTCCAGTGTGAAATACAAATCTAATTTGTTGGACTGAATTCAGACGTGACTAAACTCAGAGACCAGGATTGTTTTTCATGGATTCTGATTGATTTCATGGAAGTTATTTTTATTCCAGAGGAAGTTGACTGATGGTCAGCATGGAACCAGCAACCTCTATGAATTCAATTAACCTATGGGTGACAGTTGGATTTTTATTGATTTGATTTGCTGTACTAAACGTTGCTGAAGTTAGTGTTAGTGTGGAGGAACAAGGGGCAGGGTGGGGGGGCATAATAGTGAAACATTGAGTAGCAGACATTGAGTTTGAGTTCAGGAGCCAGCAAGATCCACATCAAGACAAACCAACACTTTGAGAGAAACAAGTTTAAAGAGGAAAACAAAGTGCAAACCCAGCACCTGTCAGGGCTTTATAGTGGAACTAAAGAGCACATCTATCAACACCTAACACCAAAAGAAAAGATTACATATCTATTAAGTCTAATAAGGATTATTGAGCTTCAGAGAAAATGACTCAGGATCGGTCAGATTTAGCCCAGCTGGTGATTATCATATTGGACACAGCACTTACCAGCTCTTGAACAAAACAGAAACAGAAAAATCTATTTTCATTATATTTTCCATTATGAAAGTTTAAGGAGATGCTGTTGCTTTTTACAGCATGTTGATAGTTGTCAGTTGATTTAACAGATTATACGGTTTCATCACAAAATGATTTGCATTACTGCCCAAATGCCTCCTATTCAAAAAAAGCCTTGATGAATGCAAATGTATTATTTAATTGACAGTCAGAGTAAAAAAAAATATACTACACATGGGGAAAGACAGGGGTTTGACATGCAACAAAGGTCCATCGGGTGTCGTCTGTGCCTTAACCATTAGGTTGTGAGGGCACCCTGGATATCCAATACGTGTGACACCTCTTGTGTATTCACAAAGGCATACCAGCTATAAAAAGGCATTTTTATAATGCTTTCAACTAGGTACTCACATTTTTTTTGTTTATTAGTGCATTCTATCAACAACCCAATATGTAAATATATAAGTGAGCTAGAATATGAGTGACTGCAGAACAATCTACAGGGAACAGGATGTGTGGGGGAAAGGCACTGCTTCTATTTTCAACACCTACAAAGTTATCAAAAGTTATTCACTGGCAGCGTGTCAAAAAGAGACTTGGTGTACCTTCTTCTTTTTTTCACATTGACGTCTGGAGAATGACAGAATGAAATGCTGAAAGACAGATCAGGAGGCCTTCATTCTGAGTGGCTGCTGGAAATGGCACTGAGAAACAGGATGGCAGTGGTTGAGGAGAGAGCAGTATCAAACTTTTAAATGCTAGCTGGAAACAAAACTAGGAAAGGAAGCAGCTCTCCTGTGTAAGCTTGATAGGGCCTGGGAAAACATGGCATCTAAGACACCTACTTTCCCGAGAATGGTGTCAGGGGAGATGAGCCTCTCAAGTTTGAGACGCCAATTATGGGAAACCTTGTCTAAGCAGGTAACGAATGGAGCCATGCTCCTCGATGCTAATGAAAGTCCTAATTATTTCAGACAAAGCATCCGGGGTTGACATGGATGGTTTCTGAGGGCATTGACTCCCCATTCCTTTATGCAAAACATCGACAGTAGCTTGAGGAAATATCTTTGGACTGATGGGTTCCCACAGGGTGGCTAAGGATTGGGTTGCTATGGACAGATGGATAAATAGATCGAGAAAGAATTAAAAAGAGAGGTAAGGAAGATGGGAACGAGACCAGGTGTGGGCTGAAGGGATGCCAGGAAGGGCCCTCTGTCACCGGAAAAGAAATGCAATAGGAGTTAATCTGTAGTCATGAAGAGCTCTCTGCTGAGTTGCACTGAAGGTCCCTAGAGAGCTGTCATGCCTTAACCGCTGCTGTTGCCTTCTAAAAGCTTAATGCTGAGGAGGAATTAAACTGCTGTGTGTGTATGTGTGTGTGCGTGAGAGTTGGGTGTGTAACTTAGTCTGTGTATGATCTCTCTGTTTGACATGCTTGAGCAGGCAGAGCAAATAATCAAGCCCATTAACGATGACTTCCTCAATCACTTCCATTATTGGCTCAGTTGCCAAGAACTGAGCGTGGGTCAAATGACAATCCATTCATGAGCCTCAGAGGAAACCACACAATACTAAACAGATGAGCAAACAGTAACCCCGCATTCACACCATTTGTATCCTCATGTCAAGCTACTGCCTATGCTACACCATCAAGCTAATTACTAAGAGCTGAGTACTAACTATTGTATAGAACAGTGGTGGGTTGTAACAAGTTGTTCAGTAACATTTTACAGTAGCATAAGTAGTATCAGTTATAACTACATTACAGTCACTTGAATTACATTGCATTAATTTGGAAGATGCTCTTGTTCAAAGTAACTTACATATTTGCCCACACATTTTGTGTCTGGGACGTGATGGCCTGGTACAAGGGCTAGAGGCAGCCAGCCCCCAGCAAAAGCAATATGGACTCTGGTAAATCTAAAATTGCCACATCTACTTGTGTGTCTTTGTACCTGCATGGCTATAGCCTGCTGGTGGCTTCACTGTTGGGACAAGAGTTGGAGGTGCTGCATGTGGTCAATGGAGCTAAATTAGCTGTTAATGGTTGGTGATTAGCTCCGCTGGCATCTCATTTAACCACAGAGTCTTGACTTTAATTTCCAAGGCATCTTTAAGAGAATTGGATTGAGAAATAGTAAACATGGAAAGTAATCAATGAAATGTCACATATCATTAATTGGTTGCTCATGGAGTGAACAGATGGTTACATTGCATCAGACGCACACATACGCATACACACACACACACACACACACACACACACACACACACACACACACACAGTGTTATTGTCAGCACTGTGCACATCACTAAAGCTTATTAACGACATTAGCTATCAGTGACTCCTCACATTCCCTTGTGTAAAGTCTACCTCAGTGGTTCCAAGATTTCGCCAGAGATTTCCTTCTGGAGCATTTAACAGTTGACCTGGCCAGTACTTAGCACTTGTTATGTGTGCATTGAGTATGTTGGTGATTAATTAAAGCAATCTATCTGGAGCTCCAGAGGGGAATCAAGATGCTGTTGAAGAGATTAGTGGATGAAGAAGCTGTAGGAAGCCTGTAGCACTGCAGTCCCCTCTGGGTGAATACTGCTCAGGCCAGGAGGGAATACTGTATCATAGTACACCATGTCATTTCCTAGCATTATTTTTACTTTAGTTTCCATTTTAATTGCTATCTAATTATATTGCTATTTACATATACAACACAAAACAACAAAGCCCGTAGGCAGCAATGGTCTGCAAAAGTGACCACAAATGTGGCAGGTTTGTAAGACTTTTTCCAAACCAGCAGGTGAGCTGTTTTAAAATGTAAGGGCCTTACATTTTAAATGACAAAATCTCCTGAAGCACCATTCAAATTCCAGATAAATTAAGGTTCTGTTTACCCTGTAATGTTGTATATTCATGTATTAGTCACAGTCTCTCTTAGGTACTTTAAGAAACAACTGAGGGGAATTTCCAAGTGGGATTGCAGCAACTTTTCTGTGCATACCAGGTTCTTTTGCATGTCAAACATAGAGTGTTTGTGTAAGAGGCTGGCATGATTGAGAAATGTCTTAACTTGAGTCAATCCATAATAGATTTGAACAAAGCAGCATTGGAGAGGACTCTCATTTTATAGAAGTAGTGTTCCATGCAGGTTGCAGACCAAACAAAAAAGTGCAAAATCCCTCTCTCCTCTCTCTCCTCTCTCCCTCTCTGGCTATGCAGCAATCCCATTTCAGAGTTAATTCTGTTCTTGTGTCCTTTCATCCATAATTAAAATAACAAGCAACTAATTACTTTTGAATAATGTCAAGCCAGTCAGGCGGGTTGCACAATCCCTCTCCATAATTAAAGTGCACCCAACAGTTTTGGCAGACATTCCCCTCACAGCAACATCACTTTGCATTGTTTCAGTG
Source organism: Cebidichthys violaceus (assembly GCF_023349555.1). NCBI lineage: Eukaryota > Metazoa > Chordata > Actinopteri > Perciformes > Stichaeidae > Cebidichthys > Cebidichthys violaceus. The sequence continues at coordinate 3,384,597 of NW_027176373.1, forward strand.
AACCAGTGTGCAGGCCAACCCTTTGGAAAACCTTCGAGATATTCCAGGGCCTGAATGTCAGCTGGCTTTCACATGCTCTGAGCTTGAGTTATTTGAGGTTTGGAAATACAACACGCCTCCGTCTAAAGCACCCCGAGGGCAAAAAACATTGTAGCTGGAAGTTGTAGATCTTTTACTGTATGCCAGCCAAAGAATCAGTGCAAGGTTGACTTTGAGGAAGTAAAGGAAGACTGAATTAGTTGCACACTGTTTAGTGTTTTGAAGCGATGCTATCTTGGTGGCCACATGAGATGTTGTCTTACAAGAAAAACCATATAAGATCATTCTTTATTTCTATCTAGGAAAACACATTTCCACCCCCACTCACTCTGAAATAACTTCAAGAGTCTCCGTATAAATAATAACAAAACAGCAGCTCATTGAATATAGACATATGATGGTGTTCACATAATAAAGTAAAGATAGTGTGATATTTTGTTTTAATGTCTATAGTAGATGTAATGCCTTTACACCACATGATTTAAGCCTATCATTGCATGTCCACTCTTATAACGGATTGCCCCACTTTTACAACCTTACCACAATGCTGGAGCTTTAAAACATTGCTCCCAAAGACCGTGGGGAACACCCCGGTGTATAATCTTGCCAGGAAAGGCAATTTATCAGACGATATTGCATCTGTGTAGAGTGGGGGTCCCTAAGCTACTCCCTAGCAAGGACTATTGGGTTTGGACCGGTGGCAGAAAATGGGGGAGGTCTCCTAACTGATCTTTGCTCTGCCACAATCAATCTTACAGAGATCCCAGTGCTTCAATGGACACGGCTACACAGGGCCTAATGAAGGCCTCACGCTGCGCGGTGTCTGCTGCAACAAAACATGTTTATCTCTGTCAGAGTGTGCTGGGTTAAAGATTAGCGGGTGGATAGATGCTTTTGGAAGGCATGTTTTCATATGCTGGTTGTTTCACTTTGTTTACAACCTACCAGATACTATTTTTTGTTTATATTCTTTTTTTTTGTATCTGTTATGTGATATATAGTATAGTAAATAGATTAGGGAATTTCTGCCTCTCCACACACAGGAAGCCATGAGGTATTGTTGTTTGACTGTGAACTTTTGACATACCCATTAATAACTAATTACACTCTAGCCAGCATCCTCTTGTCATTCAGTACGTAATTGATGCGGCAACTGCCCAGGACGTCCTCTTCCGCCATTGTGTGTCTCTCCCTCCGCTGCTATATTTGGACAATGGTTTAAAATTAAATTGCTTATGTGCATCAATACAATAGATATACAATATATTCAGAGGTTTTAACATATCTGCATTTTCATTGTGTTGCTGTTTATTTGCTTTATGTTTTACGACAGTTTCCCATGGACTTGGCTGCTACCCAGTAAAAGTTGTTTTTTTATTCCGTGAAAAGCCCAATTACATGTTAGTCAGTTGGTTAGAGTGTGCCAGAGTAATTTAGTTTTTACCCCAGCACACTTACAGTATAATGATCTATCTATATTCACTTTATGTGACAATGAGGAACATAACACGAAAACTGGTGGAATATTATCGCTCCCAGCTACGGGTAGGCAATCACCCCTCATTCTAAACTGTGACTCAGTGTAAATTAGGTGATAATGACATTTACTCAAACTTTGATAGGCAAAAACCTGTTGGGATTACACCCGACCTTGTTGAATGTTGTCGTATTCTTGTCTTGATTATATGTCATCTTTCCTTACATTGTTGAATTGGATGGATTAGGAAGACTGACACTGTTGTATTAGTCACTAACCTGGAGACTCTTAGAGCCACATTTAATGTTTGATTTAATGTTGGTTCAGTCAACTGTAGCACTATGGCAGACCACACTTAAATTGTCTCACTGTCATCTCTGTTCTTCAGGACTAAAAAGAAATGAAATTCCATATTCAATCCCATTTAACAACAAAAGGCTTCTCACTGTTATATGTTCTTATACAAGGGCAGATATCTATTTGTGGGTCCTTGATGTGAAAAAAGTATGACTGTCAGTTTAAAAAAAAAACATGGGACTGGTGCTAACTGAAAACTTTCACCCTCTGTGTGAGTATAAACAGCTGTGGGAGAAGTGTCTAAGTGGTCTGCTGTAAGATGTCAGCTTTGTTCAAGGAAAGTAGGTTGACTTGTAGATGGAAAGGGCACTATGATTGGCAGACAGCTGTGGAGATTCAGGAGCAGGATTAAGACAATGTGCAGAGGAACACCATGCAGCTTTTATTAAAAATATAATATTAGAAACTAAAGTAAATATTCAGCTGCCTTAATTGTCACTCAGGTCCAGATTGACGTTAATTACAAAGCACGATGAAAGTAATTTGTTTGCAGAGCAAAACTGAAAATCCTGTTTTTCATTATATTTACTTACATACATGACTGAAAAGAACAACCTGGCTTTACATACAGTGCAAAAGGTAAATATACAGTATGACTCCATAGATATGTAATAAAAGAATTAGCCACAGGATAAATAAATCCACTTATTTGGCATGTCAAATTCACAAGCTAATATACATTCACGGCTTAATTTACACTAATCTATTAAATAATATAATTTCCCCTCATCTAGGATAATTGAAAGAGTAGTAATTACCAACAAAAACAAAGTGACATCTCCTTTGTGGGCTTGTGAAAAGCTGTGAAGGAGATTGCTCAATTGCTTTGTGTTAATGTCTGCTTGGTTCCTGTCACCTTCTAATTGGTTTATAGTGCTGATGGTTGCTAGTTACATTCAGTTCATCGCTAATGTTCGTCTGTCAGCGGCTGTTGAAACAGGGTCTGTATAAAATCCCAGTGCTGCAATGTCAGGATTTATTTTCTTGAACTTAGTGCACACAGCTCTCTAAGGTATACTCGTTCTTTTCTATTGCATTTTGTCAAATTAGTTTTAATTAGCTCATTCAGAATAATTCAATTGCAGTGTGTGTTGTTTTTCTTTTCAAATAAAGTAACCAGAAGCATTAAGTAAATTCAACATAATCCTTGGTGCAAGTAAGCTGCAATTTAAGTTTTTAATTTTTCAAGTTTCTTGGCTAAACTCCGTGACTTAATCTGACCTCTTTGCTTCCATAGTTAAGGGAGGTTGAGGTGGTTTTACCTGCTTTTACCCTTTCTGCAGCCAGGGTCTCATTATCCCCACCAATAACAGCCAAACAGACAGATTGAAGTAAGAACATTTTTAAACCCGTCAAATCCTCGCTCGCAGTGTCCAAGCCTATTAGATCCCTGTGACACATGGAAATGAGGTCATGTACTCTCTGTGGGGAAATCCTTATCCATATTTCTGGGATTTCTTCTCAGTGGTTGTGGGAGACAGAGAGAGAGAGAGAGTGAAAGAGAAAGAGGAATGGGGAATAAGTCCCAGAGAGGATCATTAAAATGTGAAAAACCCTGACCAACTGGTCCTTTCAGCCCTTTGCGTCATGACAAATGTTCTGAGTATATAGATCTGAGAGGAGCTCCTTGTTCCCTTCAAAGAGATGATAAATCTATAAAACTTTGTTCGCCGCTCACTACTTCATTGTGCTGCGAATATCCTTTGAGTGTAATATATGATGTTATAATTTCTATGAATATAAAACAATAATTAGCTTAAGCAAGGCCATGCAACTAGTTGAACTGCTGTCACCTCTGACTTTGATGCCTCAAGCTATTTCTTGTCATGCTACTACTGTAGGAGGACTGTACAATAATACAGCTCTGTGCCTTGGGAATATGGCCATATATTGTGTGGTGTAATGTGACCTTTTTGAACTGAAGAATGCAGATGTATAAAACTGTCAAAGCCTCTGCTCTGATACAGCAGAACAGATTGTGCAACAGCAACTATGCAACTCTTCATCAGCAATTATCAAGAACTATTTCATCCAAAAAGGGTTAACCTCACTGTAAAATGAGTCAGATTCTAAAATGTTTTTTTTAAATACTGGGTGTTTATATCCATCTAAAGCAAGGCCATGCAAATTAAATGGCCAGACTTTTGTTTGTAATCACTGTGATTACAAATGAAAGTCTGGCCATTTAGTTAAAAAGTCCCAAGTGCCAGATTTTAATGATATTGAGCAAATTACTTTACATTTTATTATTTTACTTCAATGTCCCTTTCTGTGGTAAAATAAAATCATTCCGCTTGCCTTGGCATCTAATGCTCTACAAACAACTTTTTTATTGCTCCTTTATACCTTTATGAAGTAGTCAACCTGTTTCACAAGTGATTGAAATGTCTATAAATGTTAGCGGGCCCAGAGAGAAGAGAGGTTTCCTTTCCAGGAACTGCATAGACTGTTCCTCTACTATATCAAACAAATCTATGCCTCGTTAAATTCACCAAAATCTGCGGCCATTTATTCTTTAATTAAAAGGCAAACTCAAAGATGCTTGCCCTTACTTGCATTAAAAGCTTTTGATTATGCAGCCAGTCATGTTTAATTCACAGCATATTTCAGTGTAAAAAGATACATTGCACAGTCATGAAATATTGAGAAGGCCCCAAGAGGCAAAGATCGCAAGCTTGCTCTCTCAAAAAGATCAAAAAAATGAGATAACACACCAGCGCACATCCAGGGCAGCGGTGTATCTTTTTGATCCTCTTATCTCATACTGCAACGCAACAACACATTTCATCGACAGAGCATGACCAGCACGGATGTGAGAGGAACTAATGCTCACAATGTAATGGTCATGCAGTCACACAAACACACATGCACTGTTGAGAGTTTAGACACCGATAAAGCTGCAATACACCAGACATACAAACAGAATCGACTTCCTGCTACTACAGCTGCTCTCTTGATTCAAATCAGATGCAAATTAGACTCAATAAAAGTGATATGTTCTTTGCTTCTGCTTAAAGAAAATATAAATTGCATCAATCATTAAACAAAGACATAAAAGTCATGACACTGCAGTATTTTCAGCTGAGGAAAAGGCTGCAGAGTTAACTGGTACAAGGGATAAGATACCGGTCACACATTGGGCTTCAATCAACACAATATCGATTTGTACTGTATGTGTGTGGTAATGTTAGGCTGTTACTACACACCAATTCTTAACTATAAGTGGAGATGTTCATCCTCTCCGCAGTTATTTTAAACTCCACGCGCGAAAGGTTTGTCATCTATAAGATCGCTTCGGCATAAATGTTTTGTTTTGTTAAACATGGAATAAAACAATTTAAATGTATGCAATGACATGAATCACATGTAAGAGAATGATACTGTTTCATTTGTCCATACAGAGGTAAATGTGACGATTCATCTTGATATGGATTTCAAGTCATGTCTCCCTGCCTACTTAGGGAGTCTAACATACATTTCAATGTTAAATTCATTGTAGCATTATTTCAAGGTTAATATAGATAATCTCCTGATAAAACTCACCCTTTTCAAGTATCACACAATAACATGTCTTATAAGTTATAGTTGATGGCATGAAAATAATTATTCAAACTGACTGTCGCATCACACAAGCGAATCACAATCTACCGTTTCATTCATGAGGTGGTTAAATAAATTACTTTCTTGTTACAGCTAAGTAATTCCCCCACTGCTGCTTTATCCATTTTACCTTGTATAATCCCCAGGTTTGATTATATCAACAGATAACTCTTTGGCAGGAGCCAATCTCCACATGGAGTGCTTTTTTCACAGAAACAAACTGATCTAAAAGCTTGCTTCCCCGAAATCTCCCCTGAAACTGTGTTTCAAAAGATTTTCAATCTAGACTGTGGAAACTGGCAGCTAGTTGGTTTTTTTTGGAGGGTCTAGAGATTATACCTGTCTCAACCTCTAACATGATGTAAGAGGAGGTGGGCAAAGTCAACCGTGGCCACAAAGGACATTAAAATTCCGTAAGACGAAAGTGACATCCGATTAACGTTGTTATTTCTCCTGGTTTAGTCTGACCTTTATTCAAAAATCTGACTGTAGATTTTTTGAAAAAGGAATGAGTTCATCGGGGTTAAACTGGGCTTCTGAAAGGTTGGGTCAGGAAAGCTTTTCATAAGGCTGCTGTTCTCCAGTCGTTCCCTCTGAGCTGAATGTTGAGTGAATATTTATCATCTGAGGATCCCTTAACATAATAGAATATTTATGAACTGTCCACCTGCTTGAATAGAAAGGATATTGTATGTACCGTATATACTATGTGTGTGCAAGTGAGGGATGGAGATGGGAATGGTTCACGTATTTCTACGTATGCCGATGATTTGCTAGACTACTATATTAATGAAGTATACTAGTTTTCAGTTAGGATTACAATGATTACGATGTGGCTCAATTTCAAGAGAATAGATTTCCTTCTTCAGAATCATTAACAATATAGCATTTTGGTTGATTTAGCATTCTCCGATTCTGCATCCTCCATTTTTTTTTACCTTTTACACTACACTGTTGGTCACACCAAACAGTGATCTTGGACATCTTGGCTGCTGATATTATGAAAAGTAACATGAATTTATATGATAAGAATCTCATCTTTCATTATGGTCACTTTAAAAAGAATGCCTTCAACGTAAAAAAAATAATCAAAATGCAAAGTAGGCTATGCAATCAAAATATTTTTTTGCAAACAACATTTTTTAATTGTTGTCGTCGTTAGGGAGATGACCCCCAAAAAGGTGGCTGGCTGTTTAAGTGCAAATATTGATTGTTAATACTAAACCAAGCATTCCATACTGTCCATCCCACTTAGCTTGTGACCTCACAAATGCAAGTCAAATACTTACGCAGCTGGAAAAGTGTCCCACAAAGACAAGACAAACTACCAAACCAAAGAAGCAAGTCCATTTTTTTGGTGATGGAATAAAAAAGATGGGATTAAAGAGAAATGAGTATTGCATCTATCAAAATGTTCTTTTAATCCAATTCATATTCATATTGGAATCCAAAGCTTCCCTCTCCATGTGTTGCTGTGAAATCACCAAAGATGCCAGCCTATAGTAACTTTTAGCCAGAGACGTTCTGAATGGGAACATGTGGAAATACTATGGTATGGAAAGTCAAACAGTCTTAATGGGGAGTTGGCCCTAATCCCTAAATTCCCTCACTGAACACCATTCAAATAATTAACATAAGAAAAGTCCAGGTCTTGGACAAAGCTCTTTCAGTTCATGCACTACACCTATCCTCTAAAGTCATTCAGCGTATATAGAGAGACAAAACGGCTCCTGATCCTGGACTCAGAGGGGCTGAGGCTATTCAATCTGACCCTGCCGTGTAGAGTCTGCTGATTGTTCCAGCGGCTTTAAGTCAGAATGGCATTAGCCCCTGGGAGGTGACACACACAGTCTTCCTCAAAGGCCACAAACAGGTGAGAAGACTTTATTTGGCTCTGGCCAGAGGGTGTCTGTCTGCTGACACGCAAGCAACTGCATAAGGACCCATGCACAAACACTGACACAAACTCACAAACTTCTGCATCTGCATGCACATAGACAATCTCTCTGCCTCTCTTTCTCTGTATCCCACGTGCATGTACAAACACATGCACACCTGGAATGAGTCAGAGCTGAAGAGGAGCAAGAGGTGGTTGGGAAGGACAAACTTTCCCTCAGGTGTCTGACTGTCATGGCAGCAAATGGGCAGCTCAAAACAATAGACTTGCACCCCTCATATTAAATCTCATCACAGTTATTCATCCTGAAGCGGAACAACAAATAGGACTCTGTTGTTTTGAACAATGATATGTCTAAAGGGGTGACAACTACATGATGAAAAATAAATCCTGTATTTTTTTTTAAGCATTATCTATAAAAGACTTTTTTTTCCATATTAAGATAAGATAAGATATGCCTTTATTGATCCCCAGAGGAGGAATTCAGGTGTTGAAGCAGCACAAAGGCAGAAATAAATACAGACAGATGAGTAAAACATCAAATAAAATTAATAATAATATTTAAATATACAACTATGATAAAGAATAGAAGTAAAATAGTAAATATAAAAGAGCAATAAAGACAATGTGGTGGTTAACAGCAGCGAGTCAGCAGGTCTAGTATATTTAAACAGAATACACTAGAATAATATATAATGTGAATAAGTAAGGATACTTAGTGTTGTCTGTGTATAACATAATATAAATATAACATCGTACGGTATAGTATAGTGGTAGTAGTATGAGAAGATAGAATAAAGTCATGATAATAATAATAATAAGTATAGTACATTGTCTAGAATATATATCACCCCCGCCCGACCACTTCGCTCTGCTGCCTCGGGGCGATTGGTTGCCCCGTCGCTCAGAGGTCCCGGCGGCCGATCGACCCGGTCACGGCTGTTTTCTGTCCTGGCCCCACAGTGGTGGAATGAACTCCCCACTGACGTCAGGACAGTGGAGTCGCTGCCCATCTTTCGGCGCAGGCCTACTTATGACTTCTGGTGACTAGTAGTTCTTTTGATTACTAATGTTGATGCACTTATTGTAAGTCGCTTTGGATAAAAGCGTCTGCTAAATGACTGTAATGTAATGTAATCAAATACATACCAAACTATATAGGATGATGTGTTAATTGTCAGGTTTATGGACTGTAAGAGTAATGTGGTAAAGCTTGCAGATGAGAGAATGAACTGGTGGCATACAAAGTCAGTGTTTTCTGTCTTTGTTTTGCTTTGGTTGTTACGTTATCCTCTCCCACTCTTGAGATGTCCTTGAGCAAGCACTTATGCACAGCCCCAGTGAATGCAGCCAGCCTCTGTGGCCAGACAAGGGGGAGCTCTCATTTGTAAATAAGTGTAACTGTGCATATTGAAAATAGGTCAATGCTACAAAGAGCATGCAATTTCTGATCATTATTTCTTTAATAATAACAATCTGTCACTGTTAGAAAAGAGCAAACACCCCAATATTTTAAAACCTGATATATAGCCGTTATATACCATATATAAATAACGGTATATATGTTATATACCATAGTATATGCTTTATTAGCTTGGAAACATTTCAGTATTGTGTGACAGTAGAGTCTGACAGCATGTCATCTGATTCTTTCCTGGGATTGCCCGTTGTCATTATTTACAATGTTAATAAAGCTTTTCTAATGGCCTAGTTGACTGCTGCTCCTCATCTGTGTGTAATCCATCAAAGAATGATGGATTAGAGAAACACAAACACACACACACACACACACACACACACACACACACACACACACACACACACATGGATCTACACCAAAGCACAGATGCTATTATGCAGGCAACACTAAGATGAATAATTCAGTCTTTTTAATAACATTTGATTGTTTGAAATGATAAAAGCTTTTCAATATCATTATATATTACTACACCCGCTATTATAGTGCAGACACATATTTGAACACGTGCACACCCACAGTGCTTCCTAGCTTAATCTAATCTTAAATGTCAACTTCCACATCAGCAGTGGGAGGGGCTCTTTTTCAAACTGTCATCACTGAGCAACATAGCAGAGGGAGGTGCAAATCTTCTGATTATGAGAAATACATGAATGTATATATGCTATCTGAACACATCTGGTGAACGTGTTCCATCCATCCATCTTATACTCCATCATACCCTCACTTAAGAAGAAGACCCCAAGACACTTAAATGACCTCACTTGGGGAAGCAGCTTGATCCCTACTTGGAGGAGGCAATGAGTGCCATCGCCTCATTTAAGCAGGAACTCAAGTAGGTGGACCTCTTGTTTGTTGGGGGAGGGGAAGCAACACATGGGAACTCATTTGGGGGTTCAGGAGTATCTTTACACTTGCATAGTGTGTGCCACCCCAGAGTTCAGTTCCTGTCCAAGAGTTTGGTTCCAGAGCTGTGGCATTGTGTAGAGGTGAGTCCACCAATATGTATTTGGTATCTCTCCACCTCCTGGACTAGCACCTGCTGCTTCCCCACAGAGAGGACACTTCACAACAGTTTGACTTACGCTATTGCCACATGCCACAAAGTTTCCATCCAAGTTCTGACTTTAAGAGGGGGGTCCCAGTATCATAAGACTAGGAGAAGCTGCTCTCTCCTATCATCTCTAATTTTCAACCATGTGTCGCAAATGTGACCTACCCAGACCAGCTACTGGAGGTTGGCTATGCAAAAAAGGGCAATGCTGGTCAGTCCATCAGCCCACCAGTCAGTCTGTCAGTTCACACACCCATCCAGCAACTGGTCAGACTGCTTTGAAATATGGTATGAAGCATTCCTAAATATTTTTGCAGTCTTCTATTGCTATTGCCTCTTGCCACTGTCAGGTCAAAACTTCTGACAACACAAGACATCAATCTGAACGATTTCAAAATCTAACAGGCAATTTGTCATGACTGCCCTCTCCACCTCCCTACCTTTCAATTTTTAACACCTCTTGACTTTTGATTATTTTTGTTTTGTTTGGGAAAGTATTTGTAACATTGAACATCAAGCACATTGTTCCACGATATGACAAATTACTTTAAAACAAAAGAACACAAGATGAGTGAATTACTGCACATTTTTTCTCAGAATATATTAAATAAACTCCTGTTGTCTTCCGTCCTAACTGAGATTTTTCAATGAAAGCCATAGCTTTTCAAGGTGGATGAAGGGTAAGCACATGCACAATAAGTGATTAATACACTGCAATCAATTGCCCAGAAGCGTTTATCTAAGCTGCAGTGACCTGACAAAAGACACCCAGCCCAACACACATCTGCATGATAAACACACACAAAATCCTAGCTGACTCAGTGGAAATGCTGATCAGACACACTTGCCAGAATCTGATCAATGCACCCTATAAGTAATGGGAATAGGCTCTTGATAGGAATCTAATGGAGGCTCACTTAAGCAATTTATACTTAAACATGCTATTACATGCTGTTCCTGTAAAAGCGGCACTTTACCAGGAGACAGCACTTACTATGGATTCCTGTGCGTATGCCCCACAGACCACTCCTTAAGTTGGTCAAAGGGGAGGTGAAATATATAAGTTTTCTATACAAAAAAATCTAAAATCTGTTGCCATCTATCATCTACTTAATTATATTAGGTATACACCATTTGCTAAATTGTATTTACACTTAACAAATATTTTGCACAAGTGTGAGCCACGGATACCCAGTCTTGGATATACTTCATCAGATGCAAATTCCGTCGAAACCCAGATGTTCACCAAAAAAGGTTGACATCAATACATTTACGTTGGAAAACCTAAGACTGCCTCGGTGACCAGCAAGATACCAGATTTAAGTCTGGAAAAGTAACCACTGAATCAATCTGGCTCGGCGGGCAGAACTCAACCCATCAGTGAATTATTGGGAGCAAGTCTCATGATGACGTGACACAGTGTCTCGCAAAACTCATGAACAACTTTTTAATCTCGGCATTTTAGATGGACGCATTCAACTCTAAATGAAGCATGACTGTGTAACTGCATGGCCTATTTCTCACTTTTAAATTTATTCAGAAATACTCCACTGACTCAGGAATAAAGCAAACTGCCTATAAAGTTAAGAAGCACGCAATTTCCTGAAATTATTGCAGCATGGAGGCTTATGATATATGATGTAATAGACATATTTATACATTACCCCACTATGAAATTGTATGATCTGTAATACCAACACTACAAACAAGAATATATACATATCTCCTCTCACCACAAACTGTGTCTTGTTATCCACAAAGTCTTGGGGAGGATGAAACCTCATTAAAGCCACAAGAGTTGCATGAGACAGCACAGAGAAGCTTTCTTAAACCCTGCCTTTGAAGTTGAAGTTGAAGTGCAGAGTAACACGCACATACTCATGCACATACTCACACACACTGCCTTTAAAAGTGTTTGCATATAAGAAAAGTGTTCAGTAAAACACACACACAATACATGCCACAAAAGAATACACAACAGAGCAGACTGACACACAACAACAACTAAACAACAGCTAAATAGATGCTGCTGCCCTGGTGCCTTGGGAGCAGAGTCTAGAATAAATGACTCGACTTCAAAACCCCTCACATCTTCCATATCCCTGCTGACTCTTCACCAACCCACCCACCCAACCAAACAACCAACCAATGGAACAAAAGCATTGTGTTTTCTCACAGAGGCTGTTCATTAACAGCTTGGTTGTGTGTTTGTGGCACCCTCCACTTCAAAGCCTCATCTGATTCATCCCATCATCGCTGAGAGAGAAAATATGCCTTTTGTCAAAGGAGAAGGACAGCCGAGCATTATCCAGAGGTTAGAATTTAGGGTAACAAGCCTCAAACCCAGACAGACTTTATAATAAAGTCGTACCCTAGAAGGAAGTGCAAGTTGGTGAAAACTGCATGAATTATTTGTTAATTGGATGTTTATGCAAAAAAGACGACATTGGATCAAATTGAGTTAACATTATGGTAAGCCAGTAAAAACTAGATCACTCTTGAACTCTCGTCTCACTTCCCATAAATCAAATACATGATAAGATAGAAGAAGAAGAAGAAGAAGAAGAAGAAGAAGAAGAAAGTAGTTGTAAGAAAGATACAAGTAACTAGACTGACAGATTGATGGATAACATATTGTAGATGGACAGACACACAAAAAAAGACAGAAGATTAATCAGGACCACACTTCCTTCATCTGCCCATCTCTACTTGACATTGTAAGGATGAACACCACCCCCTGCTGGTGACTGTTCCGGCCAGGTGTTGAGGAAAAGAGGAGGGAAAATGTTGTCTTAAAGGTGATGCATGCAACAAGTAAATATACTTTGAAGTCAACACCATGCCGCAGCTGCTTGAGAAAGTAAACTACTGTGGGAACAGAAGGAAGGCTCATAAAAGCCGATATCAAAGACAATCTAACACCCAGGGATTTCGTGGTTCAAGGTTACTCCAATGTCAAATAAGTACAAGCCAAACAATACACGTTTACAAAGACATACCAGTCTGCTGGTGTGCACAGATTTTTTTGAAGATTAAATCCTTAAATCCACTCCTTTGTGTTTCAAATAAGCGCTGATTGAAGATTAGTTACACAGGGGAGGAGGTACCATAATCCAAACCACTGTATAAAGTGCACTAAAGTCTTTATAGAGCCAAATTTAACAGAAAGTGACAGTTTTATTTTAGGCCATGACATTTCTGTTTCCAAACCCACTCTCCTCCCTAATGCCGATATATCTGCATGTGACACAAAGCATTTCCAGATAATGATCTTCTTAAAAACAAATGCTTAAACAAGCATATCTGGAGCATAACATATAATCTAATTTTGTTACATTTTTGTTTGGTAAATAATTACAACCACTCATCTTCATCAAGGCAATCTTTCTGATGCAAAACAGAGGAAGAGAAATGACATGTGTGCGTCTGTTTGTGTTTGTGTCCACAATTTGAATCTGTAACGTGTGTAAGTCTTTTTTTTTATACCTTACAACATATTTTCTATATCAACGACAGACAAGGTTTGGGAATATGATTTTAGATAATTGGGTGTTTTGTAAAGATGAAGATGAAAGAGGAAAGGAAGGGATTTCTGATGACGTGGATTCACTGAAGAGAGCGGATGTGTATTGTCTCAAAAATAGACCCTTAAGCTGCGTGCTTGCTGTGTAGGCAAAATAGATTTCCTGTCAGGAATAATTCTTATCCAGATCTCTACCGCTTACTGCCATTAGTGTTTACTTATACAATAAATATGGAAGGGATTACATTATCCTCCATTGGCAGTTTTCAAAGTTAAAAAAGACACATGCAGGTCTAAATTTGAGCGCTCAGATGGACAAAGGAGCACTATTTATAATTTGAAAATTGTTATAATTGCATGAAAAATATACATTGTTTGGTGCAGAGGTAAATGGACAAGAGGCTTTGCCTCATACAAGTAAAAGATTGGATGGTTGGATGGCTTTCAAGGCATGTTTTAAAGTTTCCAATGTGTCTGAAAGGTTTGTGTTGGGTTTATTAATCTAATTCATATTTGAAATTCAGCTGTTTATCTTCCTTATGTTACAGTTACAGGACGCCATACATTGTAAAGCTTAACATAGTCAGACAAAAAATGAAAAAGCACATTAAACGTAAATATAAACATTTAGTTTTTTAATAAAAAAAAAAAGTACTTTCTATGTTGTTGGAACGGTTTTGCATAGGCAATCAAAACTTTGGTTTAGTTTAGAACACTGAGGACAATGGTCTTGTAAACAAAGTTATGTTTTCATTCCCTGATCCTCAACAACACATTGTGTGAATCTTTGATGGCTTAAGGATGTATTGAAAATATGAAGTTTACATACAACATTTCTAATTTTTCAAATCCACACTTGGTAGCCTGCAGCAGTCTCCTCGTTGCATTCAGCACACTGCATTCAGACTTTTTTGCACATTCAGTGGAATAGTGCAAAACCAGCGGCTGAATAATATGTATTATGACTCGCGCATGGGTGTCCACATAGATGAGCATGATACTAACAAAAGCTACAAGTGGTCTACGAGAACCGCACAGAATTAACTATAGCAAAATTACAGACAAATGCAGTCAAGAAGGATTCAGTGAATATTCTTCATTTGGGACCACAATGAAATGCTGCATTGCATATTAATGCTTAATGCCAGAGTGTGCATGGGCTTGGCCAGCTGTGCAGATTCTGCACAGCTACTTTTCACCCAATATTGTTCTTAAAATCAATCTATTCGAGGCTAACGGCTTTATGGGGGAATTTATGCCTTTACATGACCATGAAAGTTGGCACTACAAAGTGGTTTCCTCTACAACACTGTACAGACTTTATGGGTACCAAAGATATACGGCTTTATATTTTGTCTTGAATTTACCAAACATCAAAGCTGTTAAAGAAAAGAGAAGACAATCATCTTTTCCATCCCCTTGTTTTCTGCCTTTGTCAGAAAGTGGAGTGTCCTTCTGACAGCTGTATAAATAAGCTGAGAGGTATCAGATTTATGAGAGGTTTGATACAAAGGCACTTACCTTCTCAAGGATTTCCCTGTCAACTCAGCATAATCCAGCACTGGACTTTTAAATGCTTATGAAACTTATAAACCCATTAAATGGAAATCTGTCAGGTTATCAAGTAAAGGTAAAATAAATATGCTGATGGAATGTGTGATTTGGACTTAATTATATACATCAAAGGAAACCGCAGTTAAAATATTCACATCTGAAAGTGTTTTCTTTATAGAAAATCAGCTATGGCCCTTATTCATCGCACAATTACAGCAATCCACTAAAAGTGTTTGAGCTTGAGCTTGAGCTGGGTCCAGACTATTGACTGGTTTCCATGAATTTCTGCACCAAAACTCATGACTTTGGTGATCCCCTGGCTTTTCCAACATGATAATAATATCATTGTCCAGGTCGCAATAATATTATATATATTTGTGATTAAGCCGTTGTTTTTTAGTGGACCCACTCCTACAAAGACAAGAAACAGAGTCCCTTTGATTGGCTGTATATGCAGTGCTTTTCACCAGTCACTTGTTCACTTTGGCTAATTGACATTTTTCAGTAGTCAGGTAGCACATTTCACAAATCTTTGAATAATCATAAAGAAGGGATATTTTTGAGAAATTGTTATTCACACCGTTGCAACTGGTGATCAATTGCTCCAGAAGAGCAAGTCACCACCTTGCATGACAGCTCCCTGCCATCAAGTCTATACATTTTTTTGTGAGGCAGCGAAATAGAAAGACAAAATGAACATGGGCTACGGCCATGGAAGCTTTTGCAGCTCTGAAAAGATCATCCTTATATCTCTTTAGATCGATTCACCACTTCACTTCAGGATGTGTATGTATGTCAGTCACCTGAAATATGCACATGAGAGCCCCTCTTGTGAATTCAGAGATGTTTGTTTTTCCACTGTAGGTTTCAAAAGTTAATTCTGAAATGAAGCTTAACAGAGTCAGCTAAAAAAAAAAAAAAAGGAAGCACTCTTTTTTATTTCCCTCTGAGTGTTAAGAATTGCTCCAGGGAAGAGTTTGTTTATAGTTGAGAAATGACGGAGAATTCAAGCACTTAATGAGCAAGAATACGGATGCTTCTCTGTGCTGTGTTGATGCTCCTGTGCCTGTAAATATATCAGATGAATATGCTTTCTGTGTATTGTAAAGTGTGTTATTTCCATACATATTTGTCTATGTATAAAAGAGACAGAGCTTTATCACATGTGCGTGTTTTCCATCAGTAAATGCAGCTGACTTGTTATGGATAGCATCATTAAACTAGTTTTGTTGTCTGTCTTCACTTTACAAATTTCAAATCTAACCAGAGGTGCACAGGCAACTACCATCACTGTTCCAGCTCTTTTCATGTTGAGGCTACACATGTTCTAACCTTGATATCAAACAGCAGTAAAAAAAAATGTGCTGCCCTAAACCCTCGCTATGCATATTTCTCTAGACCTCTGATCTCCTCCTGCAAGTTATGAGTGCAGCAGAAAGGACAGAGTGGATAAATAATGAATGTTACGATATGTGCTTAGCAACACCGGAGCTTGTAGCTAGGACAGTAGAATGGGTTAATATATTTAATAAATGTATCATTTTTTTATTTCAACCTATTATTTCAGTTTGCAGCGTAATTGTGAGTGTGAGATCATTAACCTTAACCATTGAAAGGTTTTATCTCTGATGTCAACCGCACGTGATGAAACCAGTTAAAAAAGACCAGTGCATAAACGGCTTACCGTTACGATACAATAGCTCCTTTTTCAGTTTGTACAAATAGAGTAAATATGCCGACAATTATTATTATTATTACTGGTAAAACTCAGACACCCATATAAGGTATAAAATAATTATATTTTTGAAAATTGTAGTTGTTTGCTGCACTTAAGGTATAGTTGTGGTTCTCATATCTTTCCGTGTGCAATCTATTTGCAGCACAGTATGTCATGTGCACAAGTGAAAACAATAAATATACTTTTGGTTTGTAAAACCAGTCCATTAACACAACGTATTTTAAGTTAGGACTCCAAACTCCCATTCTGAAATAGTAAAAGACATTTCTCTGTTGTTTTTATGTATTGTTGGGTCACAAGTTGGCCAGCTTGATTGAAAAGCCTTCGTTAGTCCTTTAGTCTTACTGTGCACCATTGATCTCAGGGACATCAAGGCAGACAATCATGATTGATCTTACCTCTTTGTGACCTTTTCTTTTTTTTAAACATACACAAAGTGGCTGACATCTTTGTTCCTCTGACAGCGCATGACGAAATAAACTAAAAGATAGCCGGGACAAAAGGGCAGGGAATGAATATTAGCTTAGATTTTAGACATTGAATAAAAATGTCTAAGTCTAAAAATGCAAGTCAATGATCTTCGTAGATCATTGACTTGCATATGCATTTGGTTTATTCTATTGATGAACACCCTACAAACTGACACTAGTGATCTAAAATTCATTGTATTCTTTCAATCTTTCCAGGGTGTCTGACTTTTAAAATAAGTGTGGGGTAGCAAGTCACTTCAAGCTTTTCTTTTCCAGTGTTTGAGAATGCTTTGTAGCCTCTCATCATGGTTAGGTATGTTCATGAAAAATGCAATTTGGTGGCTGCCATTTTCTTATCTTCCTACACCATTCTTATTCTTCACATTGTTGTGTAGAAAGAAGTTTCAGTAGAGGTAGAGTGACACCAATCTGGCTCATGTGAGAGCCTTCACAACTGCTCCTGTGTAGCAAAGACCCTTATGAGGCTCCCCAATCAGACGATAATGAATGGCGATAATTAGCGGTGATTATTAAGTGCTTTGTGAGGCTTCCCTTTGCTAATTTATCTTGTAAGATTTATCAGACCCCCTCCAGACATATGATGGGCAACCACGTACACTATATACACTGTCTGTGTGTTCACCACTGCACTTGGCAACTGCAAGGGTGCTATTATTAGGTGCCTGTCTATTATGTGGCCAGGATGGAGGACATACTTGCCTCCCAACACCAGGAGATAAGACAAGGGTACAGACACTAGAACACACACATACACACACACAATAGCAGCACAGGTTAATAGCAAACATCACTAAAATACAATCCTGTGGTCTATTTGGTCTGCCAAATGAGCCTTGATGGGAAGGAAGGATACTGCCACACCATCCAATGACAGATACTATTGATTTAGTCATACCTTACTTGTCCACTGCATGCACGGTTCATTACGTTACTCAAACACTCTATGAAGGCCTCATTAGAGCCCCCTCGTCCTTGTATAATTCATGTTGACTGTTTGCTTCAGCGGACTCACTGAGTGTCAAGGTCGTTTTCATCCGAGCTGTGACCCAGAAGGGCTGGCTGTCCCACAGGATAGACGGATATTTGTTTTGGAGTGCCTGCTGTGTTTGATCGGGATGGGAGGTGGAGAACGGATAACGGGTCTATTGGATGCACTCACAAAATAACTGATCGCTGTCCTTCTTATGCTGTGTGTGAGCGCCGCATCTCCTCCTTCGAAATTCTTTTTATTGTGCCATGATCTCACTTGATCAGTCTTATGACCAGATAAGACGCAAAGGGGTCGTGGGAGAGTTTGATTTAACCTCCGTGATTCAAGATTAAAGCGAGTACTTGTGGTAATGATACAGACTTGGAAATCCATCGAGTGTTGTTGTCTGGCGGGGGGGCACATCAAACTAATCACTCTAAAACAAGTCGCTCATAGTAGCATTGGCAATATCCCGCACATCATATTGATCGCATTTATTGCCTCTCGAATAACTGTTAAACTGACACTTTCTTATTTAAAACAAAGCATTCCCTTGCATAAGCAAAACGCTGTTCATAAAGGAAATCCATTCTGGGTGTCAAAAAAATCTGCTCTCTTCCGCTTGACAATGAGTTTGGTGCTGAGCCATAAAGGACCACATGCTCAGACTTTCTTGGGTCAAGCACTATATAAAACACAAGTGTATAGTGAAGCAATTCAGGTTGTGATCAAATGCTTTTTGCTGAAGCTCTTCTTTAGTTAAACTGCAGATTGACTTAGTAGTAAGAAGAGTCACTCCTTTGCGCAAGGGCTGGTTGACATGACTACATTTGAGCTTTTTGCTGAGAAACTTGCAGAAATAGAAATGCTGCTATCTAATTAAACCATAGCTTGCACTTTCATGTCAAGCAAATGTCTCCTCAATAGCTAGAAGCTGAATGTATTTCAAAAATATGCAGGTGGGAGCAAACTAAGCCCAGTGGACCAGATCAAATCCTTAAATTCAATCCTTGGATAAACCGGTGATCCTTAGAATTTTCATACCTCACGTACTAGTTTGGCACAGAATTCAAAAGGTTGAGAATCATTGCGTTAACATTTGTTATGCAGGAAGAGCTTCCATTATTCTCACTGGCTTCAATCGGTGGTCTTAATGTCCATTTCCCCTATATGACTCCCTATTGTTACCATGCTGCTATAATGACTGACGGCCTGCTTGGTTAATTAAATTAACTAGCCAGGATGCCTGAATTACCATTCTCACCTAAAATATTACATGATTTAACTACACCATATTGCTGCTTTACAGATTGAATGTGTAATTACCACCATGTATGAGTGAGCTTGTGATATGAATTATACCTGATATGATGTACCGTCAGGTACCGTCTTATCTTACTGCATATTAGGACTTGTATAAATTTTGGTTAATAATGAAATGTTGGCAGCACTTGGAAAAAGACACAGAGGGAGGAACGTAATATGAGCAACATGACAGAGGCAGTGAGAAAAAGAGAGACACATAGGGCGAGAAGGTTTGTGTGCCGCTAGAGGTAATCAATTTTTTAAAATATCAAAGCCTCAGTCAGGCATGAAACGGGTATCAAACTATTTCAAAATTTCCACTGTGAGGGGAGCAAAAGGATATAACCGTAAAAAAACCACTCTCAGCGTGCACTCCAAGACCTGCTGGTGCAGTCCATATTAAACAGGCTTGACCTCGATCGTTTCCCTTGACTTCTTCTAACACCCAGTGGTGCAAAGTTGAAGTGGAGTTTTAAGAGAGCGTTCCCATGCTTAGTTTTCCTTCTCTTGGCACTGCGGCAATGCTTGGTCATTTCACTCTGCAATGAATATTTGATCAAAACGTTAGGGTGTCTATTTAAATATTTTTTTTCTGTTTCAAAGTCCTCTTAAAGAAAGGAGTGGAAAAATGAGTTGGTTCAATGTCTGTAAATGAAAGTGCATGTGCAAATCTACATGTGGGTTTACATTAAACCAATTGTTTAACAGTCATAACATTATTTTTGTATGAGTTTCAAAAGTTCTACACTTTTACTTATGAGCTGCAACAATATATGTTCTGACATGATTCTAAACTTTTTATGAAGGTGTGAGAACTTTTCTTTGTTCTTGATACAAGTCCAAATCTCATTTACATTTTCCTTGATCAACTTCAAAGGATGCTTTTACTTTGATGAGTCTTAAGGAGTTAAAGTTTGTTAAGTTTACTGTGATCATTGGATTCTGACTTTTGCTTTGGTGGGTATGGAAACCTATTAATAATGCATCTCGGACATCATCTTTATGCTGTGAGGAATTTGCATATATATTGGCTTATCATGAGATTATTATCCCAGCAGCCATCACAGCATTCATATTCAATGAGTAAAACATGTTTGTTGTGAATCACATGACACAATTTAAGAGATATTAGCTAATGTAGGAGGATATTGATTGCAAATTTTTATAATCTGTTTTGTGCACCTCAGTATTAAATGTTGAATCCCTGTGTGTGCATTTGGATCATTTTAAAATGTAATATTCAAGATATACTCAACTTTTAGAAAAAAAGATTGGTTTAGAATTATTCAAGTCTATCAGATATATTGAATCAATTGTCACTTTAATCAAGTTATTCTCACGCAAAGGAAATCTTTCCCTAAAAAGATACAAATTGAATTATTATATCAATATAATTATTATATTATTACATTGTTATTATATTAGCTTCAACCATTTTTACACAGAACGAGGACTCTGGGGACTCTTTAAATCATGTGAGTTTTCTGATTCAATAGACTTTAAAAGTGCAAACCTATCCTTTAACTTTTCCGAGATGATGATACAGTATGAAATCAAGCTATCAAGCTCACTAATACAAAATATTCTAGGGTAAAATCTGTTTTGGTGTTGATGCCTATAGAGTGAAAGGGAAATGGCACTGCCCTGAGGAAAACCCTGCACAGAGAGTTTAAAGAGAAAGGCAGTATAATCCTAAAACATTACAGCTCAGTATTAACTTGAGGTTAGAGTTCAGCCAAAATTGAGCTCTGAATTAACGCCTTTCACCAGGAAGTGGGTCATTCAACTAAAGGAGAGTTTTTCAAACACAGTTCCGCAGTAACATCATCAATCATTAAATATGTGAGAGCAAATAACATTTTAGTGTGCATTTAAGGAGTGGGGACTTGGCTTGAGCTGGCCTCTCTATGTGGAAATGTGTATCCCTTAATCAATTTGTCTGTTGTTCTTAACTTTCTGCCAACCTGTTGCTCCCTTACAGGCCTTTTTTTAAAACGAGGACCTATGGAACCAGGGCATCGCATTGCTGTGCTGCAAAATGGAAGCAAAAAAAACCATTTACAACGAGCCACTGATTTGCTTTATCAGACTTGCTGTGTTTTTATTGCGCTCATTATTTTGGCAGAATAGGTTCACAGGTCTACATATCTTCTATACTTAAATGACAGTAGTACACGCAACTGAATGCGAGACCCAATTTCTACTCTTTCTGGACCTTTCATTTTTACCTCTCTCACCACCCAAGGTTCATAGAAACAGCACTGTGACAAACATGTCAGCAAACATCAAATCCACTGTGTGCCGTTGTGCGGTGTCAACAACACAGAAAGCTCCACTCGCCCACAATCCGTCAACCGTGACGGAGGGACATCAAATAGCACAGCGGATGCCACATTCGTCACAAAAACCTGCACAAGGAGACTACTGCTTCAGCCCACCTCTCTCCTTCCACCAACTGTCGTGCTCTCACCTTTAGTCAGCCTGAGTAGTTGTTTTCCTTCTCTGCGTGTCTGTCACTGCGGTCGTAATCACATGTGTATACCTGCATACGTAAGCGCGCATATGCACATGCGGGCACGCTGACAATGACACTTTGTTTCAACATGTCCCTGCCAGTTACAGTATCGTGCGCAGGCACAGAATATTCCCATCATCCCATGTGTGCAGTGTCTGTTCCTACACATGACAGCAAGCCGTGGTGTGCTATTGTATTCATACTCTCTCAAATGTCAAAAGGACTGTGGCTCTGTAACAGTGAGTGAAGACCCCATGGGTGGAATAAAACCACATCTAATCTCAAGACCTTTTAGACACTAGATGTGACCTTGTGTCTAAATGTTGCATGGGCCATTGTTACGTAATTGGGGAATCAGATCTTGTATTTACAGGACTTCCTTTATTTTTAAAAGGCATTAGTTTCTCCTGTGTTTTAAAGAGGTACTTGGAAATGAACTGCAAGGACAAAGGCCAGCTCAAGGCACAGTACAACAAAGATCAAGGTTTATAACTCTCTTAGGAGTAACTGTTAAATGAGTAACAAAGGACAAGGACAAGGGTTAATGTTCCCAATCAACACTTCTAATTAAATCAGTGAAACCTCCTCTGGCCTCATTTAACTCGATGGAGGTTGTCTGCTTCATCCGTGACTTTTCTATATGAAAATAATTAGAGTTGTGGTATTTATTATCCAAACATTCATTTGATGAAAAAAATCAAATTTTCCTTCATATTCCTACATTTTTTAGGGTGATGTGGAGCTTTCGAATCTTATATTTACTTGATACGACAAAACGGATTTGATACAAAAACAGTTCCATTCATCAAAATGTTGGCATCTTTTGCTGGGTGAAGCGTCTCCATCCTGCTACAGCTGACCTGTTCTGACAGGGGGAGGTGTCTATCGAGGCATAAGAGGCTTGTTATTTTCCCAGCAGGCACCTCATTAGAGCCCCTATGACCTTTCACAATTGAACAGACCATCGGTCACGTAACGTTTTGAATACAGATATCCATTTCACTGACATTTTTTGCGAAAGAAAGGACATTCTGCCTGGTTTTCAGGAAGCGTTGCCAAGCTGCACATTGGTTCAGCCTTGCATGGATCAATTATGCTGCGCCTCTGGCACGTTTGGTTTCTGTTGGCTAAAATATGCCTCAGGATTACTAGACAGAATGTTGCTTCTCTCAAAAAAAGTAATTACTTTCCAAGACACTTTTCTGATGTGTCAGGTATTTCAAGATTCTACTCATTTACTGACACATGCATGCAGTATAAATTACAGCATTCAGACAACTTAACATACCACTGCTCTATTTTTTATCTTTTTTTTATCTGCCAGTTGCTAACTGACTAATAACCTAATTATACCAGTAATTTGGATGAAAGTGAAAACTTAATTTAATTCAAATGGAATTAAATTATAGGACTAACATCTGTTTTATTTCTTGTAAAACCTTGTTTAAAGCCACTATAAATTATGAAGTCAGGTCAATAAAAGAAAAGGTAGTCCTTCAAGCTCCGTAATACAAGAGATAAATTGCACTATTCCTCTCAAAACCACTTTTTAATAGCTGCAATGAAAAGCTCGATTTGAGGCATGCTGGCTTCTTCTACGATGAACCAAAAATGGCTGAACTCATTCCAATTACCTCCACTGCTGCTGTGTCCTGTCTCTGTCCTTGGTAGGCCTGCTATTTTGCATCTTGCATATCATTAGCACAAAAAGCACTTAACAGTCTCTGCAGTAGAGGTTTGTAACCTACTGCAGAAGACCTTCACCTAAACCAAGTGCATAATTTGCACATTCTGGTCACAGTATTTTTATCCACATTTTCATTCTTCTCTGTACACCATCATTGCACTCTTTTGAACTCTTTTTTTAATACAATATACAGAACAAGTATTTTATTTTTTTATGTATACCAAGCAGTATACTCTTGTGGTAACACAGGCTAAATGTGGACCGCTAGGATCCAATTGTAAATTGATAAATGTCAAAAACAACGGTTTATTTTGCTTTTTTCCCTAATGAGGTATGATTTAATATGTTGCTCGAGGATGCTTGAGCAGATTTATCTCATTGAAGGATGACCTTCCTGTACTTGTGCCAACCCACACCTGCTTTCTGAACTTCCACTTGGCAACAACTAGACGGCTGCTTATCTGTCATGACTTCACACTGCATCTCTCAGTTCACCTCTGCACACCCTACTAAAAGGAGGTAATGGACTAACCTGGCCCAGTGATACAGAGGGCCACAACAGCCATAAAAAGGTTGTTTAATTTGCCCACAGTTTAAGATCTGTGTGATATGGTGGGATGCACACATAATTGCAAGGATAAGGGACAGTCATCTAGATTGAAAAAAAAGATGTCCTTGGCTGAGTTAGTTGACAATAGTCTCTTTATCTCTCTTCTTATTTCCAGATTGTCTTCCTCTGGCATCTGCAATAATTGACCGTCATTCATAAATTAAAAAAAAAGTTTTGGTAACTGTTTTGATCACAGACTTACAGTAACTTGTCGGTTTTATTCTGACAAGATTTCAGTTATATTGACATGATTAGTATTATTTATTAGGAATTTGCATTATTGTTGGCATATGATGTTAATCCTAGCAATTTTTCCCAACGATACAAAATTGAAAATTTAATTAAGCCAAATCATCTGGCCCCTCCCTAACTATAGCATATATCATATGTTGACCCTGTGCCAACTATAAGTGCCAACTATCATTTATAAGAGGCACAAGTAACATTGGGACACAGGTAAACATGCTGCACTACAACACCAGTACCAACACGGTAACAAAACAGGTTCCGGGAGACTGTGTCATAGCACCACCTATTTCCAGCAAACACATAGAATCCGACAGCTGCTGCTCATGGCTGTGGGCTCTGACTACCAGGTCTACGATGCTGCTGTCCAAGCTACAGAGTCAGTCCCCCCCCGTGTCCCCTGACCCCTCGCATCCCACACTACGTAGCTACGTAGCCATGCCTCCTGCAGTTGTTGCATTTTGCACAGAATTTGAGGGTCTCTAGTTACTCTTCAAATAATAATACCAGTGCTTGTGAAATTATAGTCCAACTGCTCTCCATTAGTTAACAGCTGGCGAAACAATTAAAAGATTAGCCGACGCTTACCTCACATTTGGGATTAATCTCTCTCTGGAAAGCAAAACTATGTAATATTCCACTAGTTTGTTAACTTGTGCTGATGCCATGCCCAACACGGTCATACGCAAATATTCAGAATACGGTTAATGTAAAACTTGCCTCCGTTTTAAACACAAACCTTTTTATACGTCCACAGGATGGGAATAGATCAACGTATGCAATGGTTTAATTTCAATGTCATGCTTTTTTGATCCCATCAAAATGTGTCAGTGGGTGATAAATACCATCCCTCTCTAATGCAGTGTCAACAGGATTTGCTGACTGAATCCCCGCTGTCATTCTCACATCATAAACATATTCAAGATCCTTATTTATCCTTCACGCGCTAATCAGGGTCATGACTTCAGAGTACAATGTGAGAGACAGGGAAAGTCTTGCAGGTGTTTTTTTTTTTTTTATTATTATTATTCGGGGAGGCGTGACGACGACACAAGAGATTCTGATGTAATATAATAAAATTCATGTAATGGTGTTTTTTAGTGACTGTGTCGCTGCATGCAAGTACCTGCTTTACTATTTATCAGAAGACTATCTGTTGCAATATTCTTAAGAGTATAACTTGTATGCATATGGTACAGTTTACACCCTCACGGAATTGCTTGATAGGCTTGCAATATTATTTTTGAATACATGCTGGTGTATGAGACTAATTTAAATGCAAAGCTGATTCACTTTTTTCTCTTCCCTAAAAATATGCATGTTTTAGGCAAAGAAGCACAACTAAGTTATTCACACCCTTGGGACCAGAACA
Organism: Cebidichthys violaceus; assembly: GCF_023349555.1. Classification (NCBI taxonomy): domain Eukaryota; kingdom Metazoa; phylum Chordata; class Actinopteri; order Perciformes; family Stichaeidae; genus Cebidichthys; species Cebidichthys violaceus. The sequence goes on from NW_027176373.1 coordinate 3,410,509, forward strand.
GACTTCAAAAGAAAAGCATGATTTACTTGGCCATTTCCAACGGAACCAAACTGAACAAGAAAAGATAACATTTGTGTTAAATTGCAATGAAACAATGAATTTTCCTCAACATGTTTTTTATATAGAGACATTTAATTCTGCATTAAAAAAAAAGTGAAAACTTTGATAGCACTTTCAATGACCCTTTGCATGATTTCTCCCCAGACCCAAAGCAATATCGTTGGGACAATGTGGCAACCCAGCAGATGATGGTTAATTAAAAGTGAATCAACATATCCGCCTCTCTCTGTGGCCTGGTTTATAACTGCAGAGGAGTTCTCATCTGACTAAAGTGACCCTGCCTTTCTCATGGAATGGATGAAAATGGGCCTTGACCCAAGGCCAACATTATGATGATTAGCCTGACAAGTTAAATTCCTCCCTAGAGGTCCCTAATACAACCTCAATTAAACTGTCCCAGTCCCTGGACAACCAGAGGCAGGCCAGACTCTCTGATCTCCAGTTTATTACAGCTCATCATCATGTGTGTGCAATGACGCCTATTTTTGTATCTTGACATTTTAATTTCACACGCTTCCAGTTTTTCCTGTTAAAATCTAGTCTTTGATTCATGAGATATCCAACGCATCAGTGGAGAATCTTCATAAGAAATGCATCTTAACGCTACTTTTCATTTTGAATTGTGGTCCGTTCCAAATAGGGTTTAAAGAAGACCATGAAGAAGAAATATTAGTATCAAATTTGGGGAGAAAAGTCGATTTTTAATTTTAGCCACTGCAGAAGCCAATCCTTTAAAAAAAAAAAAAAATTTTGTGATTAAGCCAAATACTTATTTCTTTTTGTGGGAAAATTAAACAGCAGTTCATCTCTCGCCATCTTCCCCTCTGCTGAATTAAATGTATGACTTTATTGTTTTATTCACTGCTGTGGCTCACTTTGCATTATGCCATGGCGTTTTAATGAACCCAGTTTGAGGTAAGCACTGATGCGGTTTGCATGGATGTATTTTCCTCCTCATTAACACCTGCAACCCACTCACTCTGCAGACACTTTTTTTTTTTTAACTAATTGAGAGCAAAGAGGGAGAGAGAAATGGAGAAAAGACAGAGTAAAAGCATTACACAAAGAGAACAACACCAAAAGAGCACCAGCACAAAAATAACTGCAGGAATAACAAGAGAGGAATCCTAAAATCAGCAGTAGAACATTATTTAAATCTCTTCTCTCAAGTCAGAAAGTTTAGCAAGACCCCAAAGTGGTGTGGGAACATGTAACTCAACAACTAAAAGGGTTTGAATATTTTCTTCACCTGGTCGTACACGGGACTGTGTATTTCAAGAGGACTACGTCTTCGCAGTGACAGATGGGCGACACATCAAAGCAAAAACCAAAATAGTGTCTTTGCAAGGTGCTAGTCCACCTAAAAGCAACACGAACAGAATAAATGCTCCGGCACACTCTACAAGTTTCTCAACTCTACTGGGAGAATGAACGCCATTCTTCGGAAAGATATTCCCTCATCTGGGGACTTTGTGCACATCACGCACACTCCAGACCGGACGTACACTTTCTTTTTCTAGCGTGATCAGACGTGATGTGAATAAATTGAGGGACTGAATCTAATAATTATTTTCATTTGCACTCTTCACAGCAAATTACTGATGTGTGATCACTGTTATTTCTTTTTTCCTTCGCACTGGAGACATCGTTTTCTTTTCTTTTTTGTTCTTGTCATCTTATCTGTTTCCATATGAGCGTTTTAAACTAAATCATTGATTACTTCTCTGCTGTTTAACAGGTACAATGTGATGAATTAATGATACAAGGGCTATAATTAGACAGAGCCGTGACATGTCATGCATCAAGATGGCCTTGTTATGCAACACAATCTGTGTGTGTGTATATATATATATATATATATATATATATATATGATGGAGAGCATTGTCATATCAATAAATTATCTGGGTTTCTGGGATTAACTGGGTTAAGATCTGGTGACTGTATCAAGGCCCCAGCCTATGATTCAAATTGAAACCATTCAGTGACCCCTTTTGCCCTGTATTGTGGTATCGGCATTTGTTACGTTTCTCCAGTAATGTATGTACGTGTTTCCTCTAAACATTTCGACTGTATTCTCACAATGCTATTGGATTTTATTTCATATTTGAATTATTTCTGTGAGTAATATAAACCAAAGCTGCATCATGTAATCAATATCCAAAGACCAATGGGGAGGGATATCACTGCAAGACAAGGGATTTACCTCTCACTCTACAGTGACTTATCTCATAGCCTCATTGTGTGGAGCCGCTCTGAGGAAGAACTCTGGTACGGTGCTTCGCATTGTAATATCTTTCCAGGTCAATTGATATTCTGCCTGAGCCTGGGGATAAAGACAGCTCTTGCTGTCTCTCTCATTTACATTCTGACCGGTTTATAATGCTTTAAAGAACAACACAAATCTGTTTGCATAGGGAGACACAGATCACTTCCCCCTATCAATTGCAGTTCTAACACACTATAATGTTTGAATCAGATATGATGATGTTATTACCCTCGGCATTGCCTCCTCCATTCATACCCATCATCATGCGAACACCTGGTGACCCCCGCGCTGATGAAGCCACTCTAAATGGGATTCAGTCACCCCAACCCTGGAGGGCCCACGTCTGTAATTAATCCCTCAATGTTTTGAAACACAAACACCCTGTAAATGCCCATTAGGAGTTCAAATGTAGAAACTCCAGCTTGGGAGGATATTTCATTTGACAAGTTCAGCTGATAATGTTTCTATCACTCTAAAGTTTTGTTCTTTTGAAAAAAAGTTAACAAAAATTGAATTGAAAAATGTTACTCATAAAATCATCAAATTATAAATAATACTACGTTAAGTGATCACAGTTACTTAGCAATTTGTTCCACATTGCATATTCACCCCATGTTTCAAACATGTCATACTGTATATTATTGTTTTAGGCTACTCAGGAATGCCATCATTTGGCATGAGAGTAGTATTATGCAGATGATGCAAGTCTTATTATTTCTATTTGATCATTAATTACTTTATTCAGTCAATAGCATTAACACATTTACATTTTGCTGAAAAAGTGAACACTTGTAAGCCATTAATATGGCTGTGTGCGCCAAAACCACACTGGTAGGTATATATGAATTTAAATTCCCTTCATTAGATCAACCTCTTGGAGCTGTTATATTATTATTATAAGTAAAAACTATTCAAAAAAAAAAAATGTTGACCAGCATGTGAACAATACATCATTTTATGTTCATTTTAACATCACATAACTAGAAGATGAGAAAACTGAAATGGAATCAAGCTGTCAAACTGTTTATGCAACACAATGAACCAAAAGTAATAAAGCAGCGCCCACAGGACTGTGTCTATACATTTATTCATCTCTGAAATCACAACAGCAGAAGCAAGTATGAAAGGACGGACACACAAACACAGATCGAAAGAGCATCTGTATGCCAGATACAGGGACACATGCACAGTTTAACCACTAAACATGCACATGCTCACTTGTTCAGAGTAAACATAGTACATGCACACATGAACAAACACATTGTATTATGCCTCAGGCACAAACCACATTTACACATTTTACACTTTACAGGCCGTGTTCAAAGGAGACAAACAGGTCATCCGAACCAACATTAAAGGCCAATTCCTGCAAATCCATATAATCTCCTGCATTTGACCAATTACCCCCATGTGTGGGCAGCACTGAGGCAGAGATTGGGACAGGCGTAAAAATTGGCAAGCTTTGATTCCCGCCTTTTGTGGCCTCTACTACTGTAGCCGAGCTTCACAGATGTCAGCCGCTTGATTAATCCTCCCGTTGGCTGACTCCCTCCTATTTTGCTGTGTAGTGTGTGTTCTTTCCAAATGCAACCCCCGAACAAATGTGCAGCACAAACATCCAGTTAGTAACAGAACACTAAAATATCAAATGACATCAACTTAAATAATGTGCAAAACATCTGAAATTTGTAAATTGTGTTTTCCCATAGCATAGCAAAAATATCTCAAAACACTTAATCTGCAAAATCATGCTACTTATTGAACACTGATTGCATCGTGCTGCCTATGACAACTGCAATTGGTTGCTTGCGAATGAACCCCAAATAACCTGAGCTCAAAATGGGCTCCAAACCCGTCTTTTGTTTTTGTACAGTGAAAAACCTCTAACCTCTAACAGTCTCTGAGTAAAACAAAATCCCATCTAATGAGAGAGTCTCTAATTATATATGATTCCACAAAGATGTTTACACCAACCTACTAGCAATGCATGCTGCATGAAAAGCTAATTATGCATGTATGTGTGAGTGAAATACCACAAATAATTGAGTGAGTCCCACATTGTCCTGGGTGAGCAATAGTAAGAATTGAATTGTGTAACTTGTATGGAACAACAGAGAGATGCCAGACTGTTAATTCTGTTGTTAAAACAACACTCTACACTGCAAATCGACAGCACAACATTCAGATGGATCAGCCCACTTATGTGGACATAGGAACTGGATGAGTAAGTGTAAAGAAAATTGAGGATAGCATGAAGGTGCAGTAAAAACAGGTAGAGAAACTGCAAGGCTTGATGTGGTGGAAGGTAGCAGAGATGAGTGATGATAAGTGGCTATGCATCTGTGGAGACTCTGACTGTGTGTGTGTGTGTGTGTGTGTGTGTGTGTGTGTGTGTGTGTGTGTGTGTGTGTGTCTGTGTGATTGGCTGCTAGAGTGAACGCAGGGTGCAGACGAGCAGAGCAGAGGTTGAATGCGGTGCGAAGGTTTGATTAGATTCTGGTGCCTAGCTTGTGTGGCTAAATTAGCGTGCATGGATGTGTGTGTGTGTGTGTGTGTGTGTGTGTGTGTGTGTGTGTGTGTGTGTGTGTGTGTGTGTGTAGTTAATGGCATGTGGTGAAGATGGAGTGAGGGTATAAACCAGGTGGCTGTGACTGTCAGAGTGTTTTAATATATGTGGGGAAGCTTGGATGACAACAGGGAGCTTAGAAAGGAGGTATTAAAAGGGTGGGTCTTGGATGGCAGGACGAAGTTCGAGAGAATGAGAGAAAACATAAAAGTCGGGTTTGCCGCAGTGAGGACTTATTGTTTTTGTGCATTGATACTGAAATCGTTGCTGAGAATAATCACTTTTGTGTGTAAGAAGAGAAAGAATTCAGCTGTGGTAGGGCGAGAAAAGTGTGTGTTGCCAAGCCACTCAGATTAGGCGCTGGTGTTTTTATACTTTTATATACAAGTACATCATAAATATGCATAATTTAGAGATGAAAAACAAAATGAAATGTAAACAGCAAAAGGAATTAGAATAAATACGACCAAGCAAATATTTTCTTAGCCCCATTCTAATGAGTGTTTTTAGAGTAGCTTATGCCTTGATTCCCCATAATTTGCTTAATGCATCCAGGTCACTACATCAGCTGACATGTGTTTGTATTACTCAAAATAGATATATATAAGATGAAATCAAGGGCCAATTATTTATGCCAGGTGAAATCAAACAAGCAGAAATATGTTTGTGTCAGCTGCATTACACTTGCAGTAATTATCTTATTAGACAATAAGATAATGGTGTTTACAGTCAATAGCAATTTGAAAAGTCTAACTGATACCTTACTCACTCAGCAGAATAGTGTGCAGTGAGATCAACCCTAAAACAAAATATTAGATTCAATTTGGGGTCAAAATTGTGTCTGCCAACAAGTGGAAGAACAGTGTAAAAAGACTTTTCTTCGAGGGATTAATAAAGCATCAAGATTGAGAAATGAATGATAAACAAAGGAACACTAACAATGATCAGACTATGGGTTGCTTATGGGTGGGGGGTTAGAGCCCACAGAATGCCCCCAAGACATCTGGCGAGGTTTGAGGCCAGGCAGGAAATGCAAACGAAGAAAGGATATGAAGGGTATAGTGGGATTTAGCTCATTTGGGAGGAGGGGTAGGAGAGGTGAGTGGAAGCTGGAAGCAAGGGGGAAAAAAATAAGAGAGAGAGAGAGAGAGAGAGAGAGAGAGAGCGAGAGAGAGACAGGAGGTAAATTGGGAAGTAAAGAGGAATGGAGGTTGGAAGGAAGTGGGGAGAGAAAGAGCGAGACATAAGGTGAGGCGGAGGGAGAGGCGAGGGTGTATAAGGCGGACATCGCTGGCACGGTGTGGCTGTGTGTCCTGGCAAGGCTGCAGGACGGAGCAGTACACCTGCTCTCGGTCCAGTCCCTGTGGATCTACAGGCAGACTGTCATCTCTCTCTAACACACGTTCACTAATCTTATACAGTACACACACACACACACACACACACACACACACACACACACACACACACACACAGATATGCTGTCACGCATATATTTAGATTTTGCATCCATGAGTCCTCTAAGGCCAGACACATTGTGTTGATTCTGTTTTACCTGAGGCTGTTTTCTTTCTTTTTGGTTATGAAACATCTAATTATTAGTGACAAAAGTAGCTAAAATCCTGATAATTAATGAATCCTTTATTCAAGCATAAGACGTGTTCCCTTTTGTTTCTGATCCTTACAACTTGGTTCAAAGCATTCTTTGATTTCCTTACCATGTTTTAACAAAACCCAGATGAATATTTAAAGGCAGTAAATAGCCAGTCGTCTTATCACATTCACCTTCTGCTGATGATAAAACACGGCTTAAAGTTGACCCCTTTAACCCCAGCTCAGTAATAATAATTCACAAAAACAATGAAATAATCTCTGATGCTAGCTCTGTGTAATTCAGTGGTTCTCACACTGCTGGAGCAGACATTTCTAATAGCATTTGAAAACCTCCAGTGTAAGATATTCCTCTCAGAAATCTTGTGAAATATCAAATAATAATTGTTATCGAGAGAATTAGATAGAAAAGTACGCCCATGCTATGAGACACGGTGCTACTGCTTAACATGCACAATGGTTATGCTAATCAATATGAATTAAGCTAATTAAAACACTCAAACGAATCATGTATATCCCAACTAACCCACCTGATATAGCATGTGGGATTTAGTTATATGAACATTGATAACATTGATATTTCCTCATTAATATGTAAACATATGCACAATGCACCAAAACCCTATGGGGAACCTAATGTAAATGTTCTGTTATATATGGGACTTTCATCGCAGCCTTCACAAGGATTCACAAAGCGATACACAGATACTGGGTATTGTTGAGCGCGCTGTGTGAAAACCCAGAGCAAAACAAAAGTTTATCAGAAAGAATCCGAATTTGATTCGTTCCCTCGACCCTAATGTCTCACTCCTTTCAATAAGTAGAAAAAGTGGCACTGCGCTGTTGATGGCCTCCCGCCTTGAGCCAAGCCGGGGGAAAACGACCATTGTGGACACACTTTGTTGACCAAAGGCAATCTCCCCATTGTGGCCAAATAGCCCACAGAGATGTAAACATTACATGGAAGAATGGCCTACTGATCGACCTCAGAGATTGCAAAGTGAAGGTCAATGGTTTGTCCACCAGCCTATCAGAGGGGTGTGTGTGTGACCGTGTGAATGTGTGTGTGTGTGTGTGTGTGTGTGTGTCAGAGTGGGGGTGCACGCGATTGGAGTGGGGTACGGGAGGCGACGGTGGTAAATTGAACCACCCAGTTTCGAAAAGGACTTAAAAGTGACTGTCACAAAGGATAAGCCTGATCTCTTCACTGCTGCATACCTGTGGGTGAAACGCACAGATGTGCATCCACACTCACACTCACACGGTGGCCACAATGGGCCGCAGGTGTTGCCCGCGATATCTGCCTTCCTAATCTCACTTCACAGACAAGTATGTGTTTGTAACTGCGGTTATGCTACATAAAGTTCATGTCGTATTAAGACTTTACAAAGAGCACGTGTGCCATTTTGAACCTAATCTTCAGAAAACCAACAACAACGTTAGTCCTTCAAAATATATTTAGAAGTATCCGACTCGGTAGTTTTTAAGTGTTTTTTTTGTTCATTCTCTTCACTTCTTCCTCTCATTTTCCCTTCAGGGGCATTCATTTCTTTCACCTAAGCACTAGAAACTTTAATCTAGCACAGCAATTACAGTAGCGCTACCTTATGTTTAAGTTATTAAGGCATTGTATGAATATGGGTAGAGGCTAAGTCACTTCAAATTTGTGGGGAAATGAGCACCATTTGCATAACTCACTTGGCTGTGCTTTGCAATTATGCCCCCTGTTCCAACACATGCTGCATCGTTCTGCATGTAAATTCAATTTGGATGATAAGAGTACCTTATGAATATACAGTTAATTGGCAGCAAATTCCCCAGTTCAATTTTCAATCGTTCCGCAATTACAGGAGGAATCATAAAAGCTTTTTTTCTACTCTTCTCCCTCTCCTTCTCTCTTTTCCCAATAACAGAGCAAGACAAATACCAAAACAATTGCTCCGTGAGCAGTATCTCCTAAATAGAAAAAGGAGAGAAAGAACAAAAAAAGATAAAAGGGAGAAGTGATCAAGGAAAAATGTGTGGCTCCCGCCTCGCAGTGCTATGTGCACACGACTGATACTGAGGGAGATTGCCGGCGACACAGCGTCTATCAGAGATCAAAGAGGTGCCTTGCTTTGCTTTGCATACCTCAAACCCTATCAATAATGCATTTACCTGCCCTACCTGTCGAGCAGAGGGCCCCCGAGTGCACACACGCATACATGCACACAAACAATGGCCTACAGCAGTGCTTGGCATTTAACTACCCTGTCTGCTGAGCAGTTCAGGTGCAAAGATGGGTACAGGTTGACAGCTACCTCGGGGCTAGTGAAGGTCGGTGAAGGGAGGTGAGAACTCTGGTTGAAATGCATTTTAATAGAACATGGTCCAGTAACTAGACAGTCATTTCTCTGTGATCAATCAATTGCCCATCACTTAGAAATCTCTCGACACACAAATGGGAATTAAACTGCAAACAGTAAACTTCTTCTGGTGAGAATGGTGGTTCACAGAAATAATGGGTGAATTTCTATTCATATTATTCATTGCAGTTTTTGATACATTTCCCCCTGTGATCATGAATGATAGTAGATCAGTAGAGGAGTGCACAAATAAGACTGGTGGTGGTATAGAGTTTAGAGAGACAGAAGTTCTACCATTATGTTCACGTCCTTGGACCGGGTGGGGACATTTAAGCCTAGAAAGTGAATAACTAACTACTTCACATAACCATTATTGTTGAGGAGACCTTGAAACGAAGCACTTCACCCCACTGATTCCAGAGCAGATGCTCATTGACTGGTGGGACTGTTGTTGCATTGGGCTGTTCACTGGTTAAATAAACCTTTAAAGGGGATCTGAAGGGGTCAAATAAGAATAATTTAAAAATAAATGACCAGAGAAGAAACTTTCTAACTAGTTCAACTTTTATTGAACTTGTGAATTTACCCATTTATGATATGATATAAGATAGAGATTGACTAAGGATGTTTTGCAAAAGGTTACTTTGTTTGCACATACTTGTTGATGGTCCCACTGCATGTTCTAATTATTGAGTTTATGACCTTTCCAGTATAGAATTGTGTGTCTAAATCCTCAGCCTCCCTGTCACCAGCGGCTGGATATTCATTACTGGCTTCTACGCTGAGCCAACAGCATTGAGTGGACTTACTTTGATCAATGAATTCTGTGACTTGTTTTGCATTTTTACAGTCATTTTCACATGCATGTTGGAAAAGTTTAATTTCAAATAGAAACTGACAAATAGTTTTTTGTCATCCAGACTGTTTTACTGGCAAAAAAGCAGGAGAAAAAAAAGACCTTTGACGGTCAAAATGAGAAAAAAGTTTCTCAGCTAAAAGCAGATGAAAGCTGCAGCATGATAACGCATCTAATATATATATATATATATATATATATATATATATATATATATATATATATAATTTTTTTTCACGACAGCTTAATAGCAAAAATCCATCAGGAAATATTTTAGCATCCTTAGGTGATCTTATTTGAATCCATTTTTCTTACATAAATATGTAAATTTCCCAGCATTTCACTGGCTGCCCAAGTTTCTACTTGTCAGTCATGTGCCTGATTAATTTGACCCTAACGTACTGTAAAACTGGGCATTTAATGATTGGGTTGCAAAAGGTACTAATCCATAGTCAGTGTTTTACCTACAGTAGATGACGTAAACACACACCCAAAGCAATGTTCTGCTGTGGACGGGGGCAGAAGCCACCTAAAAGAAGACTCACTTACAGAAAATATATCAATATCTGTTTAAGTGTAAAATATATTTGAAACAATTTCACCACTTTGCCTAGACATCAGACAGCCCTTTACGATGTGGAACTGAAGCCATTCTCCCAAACTCCCTTGATTATGGAAGGTAAAATTTATGTTTTTGTCAAAGGAATCTGGTAGCTTTACAGAGAGTGCATAGATAACAGCTTCAGTTCTCTGTGGATAGAGATGAATACCAAATGCAACCTCACTTCAAAAAATTTGAACTATACCTCTATGGCATGGAGTCACTCTGAGAAAACATGTTGCCGCTCACGTATAAAGATGCTTAGGTCACTGAAGCATCGAGGTGCTTATGTAAACATAACATACAGTCAATATTCATGCCATACATTTTTGAGCATGCACACTGTCACACAAATCCCACTGTGTGTGAATGTGTAACAATCAGGACTAGAGTTGTCTGCCAGAGCTATTATTTTCCCCTTTCTCACCGACATCACCGTAGATACATATGGCCATAGATATGAATAATAAGCACGGTGGGGTCATACATAGTTTTGTGTCAGCATTTGCTCATATAGTATGTATTTGGCACTCATCAGAATTTTAAGCTACATATAACAACTATTAAACTGTAATAGACAGGAACACCTTGATCCACGATTAGAACCTATTCCAGTATAATGAGGAGGTCATAAAAAGTGATGAACCTGATAATGATTAGCCTAATTTGTTTCCTAAATTAATGGAGTGAAGACATGCAGCCTAAGCAACAAAAGATGTGGACGTGGAAATCAAAGTGTAATCACAAAAGTCTGAAAGTGCTGTGATAAGGCAGTATCTTGATGAAGAGAAAGGAAAAGAAGAGTGCCTTTGTGATTTTTTTTTTTTGTGCAATAGCTGCAAGGCGCACTTCTGAGTTTTATTTCATTTCATATTGAGTTTCATGCTGGAGAAAGCAGAGGGGAGGCAGGTCTTTAATGTCAAGGAACAATATCCCACCATGACATTTTGAATTCTTTCCTCTATTATTTCCGATCATCAGGAACTTGTCATCACAATGTTTGCAACGAGAGAAAGTTTCTCTTACTTTTTTCCAATGGTAATGGTCAGACATCCATCCGATGATCAGAGGGATGTAGGCAAGATTGAATTTATGCTTCAGAACTGTTTCTCTTGTCAGTAAGTATATTATAAAGGAAAGTATGCCATATTCTTTAATAAATCATATTGTCTCTTGTTTCATCTTAGTAACTTTTGTTCTTTTACCGTATTGTCCATTAGCCTAGAGTTCAAAAGTGCCATTCCAGGAAAAAGTAGCAGCATATTAAACAATCCTTGAGATAAGTCCAAGCCTTGGGTGTATCAAATTTCAATCCAGGGATCTGGTCTTCCTCTAGAAAATCACTTTAACAACAAATTTGATCTGCCAAAATGTCTGATGATTTGGTGTAATCCGTCCATCACACCATGGGAATCCCAAATATGAAGTTAATTAGTTTGAGTTGAAAAGGGAGACTAAGCAGATGGATCTGTTCAAGTCAGATAATACAAGCACCTGCATTAGTTTATAAACAGATTATTAATTTGTCCCCCCGTTTAACAGGTGACTGCTCCGCTATTTTTAATCAATTCAGAGAATTCCAGGTAAAACAAAAAACAAAGCTCGATTTCTATACCATCATTTGCTGCTGGTTTAAGATTGTAAGTGTTTTTTTAGGTTTGATTTTTTTCCGTCCTCACACACGCTTAAAACATATGCTCTTAGGTCCTTCTCTCTCTTGGAGGTGCGAGATACGTCTTAAACTGTCCATACAGATGCTGTGCATTAACATCCCTCAATGTGTAATATGGACTTAAGCGAAGCGAATATTTCCTCGTTCAAATTTACACACACTTGACTTCACAGCCGTTTCTAACATGACCTTAGCTATCATCACAGAGACAGACACATGTGCTGGAGAACACACAGAAGACATACACACCCAGTCATGCATGTGCACACACACACACACACACACACACACACACACACACAGCAGACCATACATATTAATGAAAGACCGACATCATCTTCTGCTTTAGCCCACTAAGCTTTTGCCCTTTTCTCATGTACAGCAAAGGACAGAGACTTGTCATGCATGAGCGAGCGCACGCACACGCACACACACACACACACACACACACACACACACACACACACATAAAGCACACTAACAGTCACAAAACTGCAGCATTGTTGTTCTCCTTCTGCCCACTTTATTCACACACAAGCTGGCACTGACAACAACAAATGGCAGTGAAGGCTGAAGAGTGCCCCCTGCTGTTACACCGAGTCTGAGGTCCGTCCACCTGGTCCTGGTCATTCCACTGCTCTGTCTCTCTATTAGCAGAGGCTCACTCTGAGGTGGAGGGAGGTGGATATCATACTGCAGCTGCCAGAGTAATGAAACCACAGGCAACCCCGACTGGGCAAGAGAGGGAGTGGGAGCGCAAGACAAGGCTGGTAAAGAAGGTACGAGGATTTAGGCAATGGCCAGAAGAAGTGAGGGCAGCAAAACTCCAAAGAGAGGCAAGATAAATTGAAGAAATAAGAAGTGTACAGGTAATTCCATGAAAGAGGAGAAGTCTTTGGGGAGTTGAGAGGCATGCTGGGAAACTTGGCAAGAGAAGGGGACCCGCAAGAGAAGATGGAGGGTCTGGAGAGGTGGGGGAGATCGGTGGAGGGGAAAGGTTTAAGTACAGAGCATTAGCTGCCTTCCAGTACAGATTCTGAAACCTAGGAATATATGGGCTAAATGATTGCACATATTTCAGATACATTTGAAATCCAACAACCTAAGGTAAAATGTGTATCTAATATCCTTTGCAAGGACAGTGTGACTCTCATCTATGCATCTCATCTGCTCCAGTAACTTTTCCTAAGCTCAGACAACAAACTAGCTCTTAATTAGATCAGAAATAGCTCAACACTTCATTAGCAAAGGGAAGAGAACATTTAATGTGTTGTTGTGCATTAGCATGACAGGAGAGGTTTGCACAAAGCCCTCATCAGACTGAAACAAACACTGAAATAAATGAATAAATAAATAAATAAGACATAATATCACAGTCCAACACATCTCATCCAATTCCAACCAAATTGGCATCAGTTGGTTTAGTCTAAAACAAGTGGGTGATCAAGAAGACTTGACATTGGTCTTTAACAACTCTTTGGCTTCATGACCGCATGGTCATTATCCTGTTCGAAATGTTTTTGGGCTGTTTTTTTTCTTTACAGCAGTTAAGCAAAGGTGTAATTAAAGCTGCACCAATCAATACTTGGATATATATATATATAACAATGGATAAATTGCCGTGTTATGTGAAAGGAGTCAATGGTAGGTGCAAACCACCAAACGCTGCAGGTCCCCTCACCTCTATACACTTACATTTGCCAGGTGGCCAGAAACACAACTGCAAATGAAAGCTAAGGTTGCTCTGTGTGTTTTATGCACACATCTTTTTTAAAGGTGTGACTCTGTATCGCGTTTACAGAGTGGTCCAAAAACAAAGTCTGACTATGACGAGTGTCCTTATAGTCCTTTTTTCCGGTAAAAATGTTCAGAGATTTTCGACTAAGAGCACCTCGAGCAGCTGCCCCAAAAAATCTGAGCGCTATGAAATGTGAATATGAAATTCACTAGTTACACCTGTTCTTTTCCTGCTATGACAAGTCAAAGTGTTGAAATTTCCTTTTGATGACATCAGTGAAATAAGTCCCTTCCTTCCTTCCACATTACTCCATCTTCCATAATTAGCGGTTTTTATTAAACCGATAATAGAGCAGCAATAAGAAATAATAAAAAAAACAAATCGAGCAATCAGACCCAAATTAGCTCTGATGAAGACAGAACCAGGGGGAGGAGTGCGAGGGAGTACAGATGAAGACAGTAGAGGATGGGAATGCAAAACAGAAGGTGGGAGAGTTAGTAGCAACTCAGGACAAAATCAGACAATATCTGGGCAATAGAAAGTCACAGAGAGACATACAGTCATAACTATCAAAGATCAATGAGAAGGCTTGAAGGGCAGCCTCAAACCCAGAGTAATTACAGTGCATCAGGGAGGTTATCATCTCAGGTCTCCCTCTCTCCAACTCCCTTCTTTTCCACTGATGGATGAGGGACTTCTTAGCTAGCCAATGGACAACAGGACCATTGAGATTAATCCCGCAATAAAAGGACCATTACTTCTCATTGGCATGACGTGAGGTCCATTCGTTATAGCAAATGTTTTTTTTGTATGACTGTGTGAGACTGAGCTCCACAATTAGGAGACCTCGGTTCATGTGTCATCACCAGGCCAAGAACGATGGAGATTGAGACGGAGCTGCAGATGATAGGCGGGGATTGTGAAAGAGAGACTCACGGAAAGGGAGATGGAAAGAAAAAGGGAAGTGACTGACAGAGAAGGAGGGTAGAAGAGCGGAAAGACAGCAAATCAGCCATGTTGAAGAGAGTTGCTTTTTTTTAATGGAGGAAACTAGTGGGAAAATAAGGGACAAGATGTTTTAAAGCAAGACGAAGAAAAAGAGATGGCTGGCGAGTTGACAGGCAGCCCGTAGTGTAGACCCCTCTGTAGACAGCTCTTAAATGGCTGTCTGTCACAGCAGCAAGGGCTTTCCTCTGTTCCACTCCTTCAAATGAGCTCATTATGGTCCAGGCCATAACTGCATGGACTCTCTGTTTGGAGGATGCTGAGATGTCATTAGACATGAGTGAGGTGGGAAAGAAAGTGACAGAATGATGGGAGAGTCGGCGAGGAACAAAGAAAGATGAGAGATTGAGAGAAACACAGACTGAAATGCAGAGGAAGGGAGAATAAACTAACCAAATTGAGACCAATAAGAGAGGTAGCGGTTGTAATGAGGGAAAATAGGATGAAAGAAGAAGTAAGGGAATTGAGTTACAGAGAAAACGAGGTTCAATTTACATAAAGTGACCACAAACTTTCCCAGCTCCACATTCTCTGTGAAGTAACTTGGATACTGTGTTACCAAGGAAGCCTTTCTAGACTGAATGAGGAGTGCTCAGTATTCAAGTGGCTTCATCTATTATCTCATTAGTCTTAATGTATACCGGCCTGCGCCAAATTCAAATTAAATGTAGTGTAGCATGAACATTTAGCCCACAGATACATATAATATGTAAGCTCAAACCCAAATGCAACAATAGGGCCCATGCACTATAATGTAACAAACCAGCAACAGTTATTGTACAGTATGCATGTATACAGTATGTCCTGTATGCTGTTCGTGCTTTTTCACATGTATGTGTGAGCACACTTTGGATTCAACTACTGATTGTTTTTTCAATTCATTAATTAGTTGTTCTGTAAAATTACAAATAACAATAGTGAAAATGTCCCTCACAAATTACCAAAGCTCAAGATGACTTTTTCAAATTGCTTGATTTGTTTAATCAACAGTTCAAAACCATAAAATATTTAACTTACAATAAATTAAACAGAGATAAGAAATCTAAAATATTTCAGAAGCTGAAATGAGTAAATGTTTGGCAATACATTATGTACTTTAAAAAAGTGTATACACTTTTCTATACATTCTGCATGGGATGGTTTCTGCTTAAACTTGCTCGACAGCTGGATTATTGCGATCAAGAACACGAGATCAAGCAAGAATCGCTGGATCACATATCAAGTGAAAATTAATCTAGTCAAGCTTCAAGTATTGTGTTTGTGTTCGGCAAGCCAGAGCACGGACCAATGAGTGTCCTGGAGCTACTGGCAGCATGACGTGTGTGAGACTCTTTGTTCCAACAATGGCGGCTCCTGAAGTAGTGAAGGTGCTGCAATAGCATCAGTTATATGATACTGGAGAATATGTCCTCAATGAAAGAAGAGCAAAGAACAGCACTGAATGCTGTACTCAAAGAAAAATATGTTTTTACTCTTCTCTTATTCACTGTGGCAATAATAAGGTTTGATTGACAGATGGTTCATCCAATCACCTGCCAAGTATTTTTCGAAAGTGCCTGCATTTTCCAAACAGTTTTCAAATGATGGCTGTGTAACAAACCATTCGGTGTGTCAGCTTAGTTTCTTTGAACTGTTTTTTGTTAAGGTGCGGTGTGGAGTTTTCTCGTTAACAATCCATTTCCTTCCACACAAAACATTTGGAAAGCCATTTCTTAAAGCGTCTGAATACAGCACTGCTTGCACTCATTACATTTACTAGCTTTCAGTCTTCTTCTTCCCTGCGTTTGTTGGCACATTGCTACATATGATGGGGTTCTGTTCATCAGTGGAATAGTGTGAAACCATGCACCGAGGATGTGGACAAACATAACAGGAATCCAGTCATAGAAAACAGCTCCACATTACAAGGAGACAGGGAACCTTTAAACTCAAGAAAACAAGGACATGGCATTCCCATGGATTGAGTATTTGTTTGTTTTATACTTGTTTATTGTATTGATCATAGACTATTAGGACAAAGTGTTGTGGTACATTTCCACAGGTTTTCTCTTATTTTTAGCTAATGACATTGACATTTTCAAATGTCAATGTTAATTAATGTAAATAAAGAAATAAACAACAATCTAAAAAATGGACTCAGGGCCATATATCTATATTTTCTATATGCATGAACTGTATGTGCATGAATAGAGATGTTTGGGGCATACTGTACTGCAAACTGCAAACTTGCTATAGGAGCATTCCTTATTGGCACAGCCAGCAATGAGCTCTTTTGCAGACTCTAAATTTATGCTAGCCACAGTGCTGATAGTTGTGTCTCCTTCATGTAAGACTTTTGTGGCTGGAGGACATTTCTCTCACTTTTCATCCACAGAGCATATATTTGCATTCTAATACATCACTCCATTTAACTACGTTTTGGTAGACCAAGATTTGCGTATGTGAGCTCAAGGCTCTTTGCCCCTGAGGTCCACACACACACACACACACACACACACACACACACACACACACACACACACACACGCGCAGTTCTGTAGAGACAAACGTGCCAATGCAGACAAACAGACATGCAAACAAACAGACCTTTACAGGTGGTTAGACAGTGAGCCAACTATATGTCAGATTGGCAGATGCTCCATCTCAGCGTCTGGCTCCTTTGATTTTCATCTGTTTACCCTGTCTCACAAATACAAAACATGCCCTAATCAATTATGATAACGCCAAATGTCACATACAGGTGGAATGCGTAATGACACTTGGCTTAATGATACCAAAGATTCAAATCAAGAGACAATGATTTTAGACAATCCCTATTGGATTTCCTCTGAGTAAATTAATCTCTGAATATTAAACGTCATGTAAAAAGATTGTTATCATGTTTGGAAAACCATGTAAGAGATCTTGAAAGTCAGACAGATGTAAAAATGGAACCCTGAATTTGTCCATCAGGTAGAGTCCAGTTTTAGTATATATGTGTGTAGATGTGCAATACAAAATAAAGCTCTGTTCATAATGATGGCATGTTTTCAATATTATACATGGCTGGTTTTGATCGCCATAAAATAACCACCTCTGCTGTAACAGGTTTGAATGAGGAGAAAAATTTCCCATCAAATTAGTGTCCTGGAACAGCTTAGGAAAATGTATTGTCTGAAGGCTGGTCGATCTCAATGGTAAACTGAAAGTTAATTGGAATAAACTAATGGTTATGGTTATGATCATGATTATGGTTATGATTATGAAAGCAGTAGCTTATGTGAACCACACAACGTTTAATTAGCCCCGCCTTCTCATCTGTTCACTGCTAGCTTTACAGATAGCGCTGCTGTCCGTCAACAGCTGTTGGTGTGCACTGATATTTTGCACTACCACTGTTAAACTAGAGGCCCTGGACTGATACAGAGTTGGTGAGTATCCAGTAATAAACTACAATCTCCAGAGGGATTTATAATTAATTAATAAAATTATCAGTGAGGCAGGATGGTTCTTTCTCTTTTTCTCTCTTCTCTGCTGCTCAACTCACTCCAGCAAAGCTTCAAATAAGCAGCATCTATTCCACTCTGTGTGCACAGGAGCGGAACAGCCTCACTGCTCCACCCACTTTTTCCCTGCACTCTCAACTGTATTTAGAGAAACTGACTCCAATTAGCCCCAGGCAATAAGTGGAACATCAAGGACACCGTTTCAAATAGTAATACACAGTATTGAGTGCTAATTATTTGACTTTTTCCTATTAAGATCTTAACAAATCTGAAACGTTGGGACCACAAAACAAAAAAAAAAGCAACACAGCAAAAACTAGCAGAAACTAACTCATGTCTGTAGACAAATGACGCTCTTAAACAACAATTTTGCGGGCAGTCCCTCAGGCCATGACTCCAGCCAGCTCCCCAAACATCTGCTGTAACCCCACTGCTCAGTAGAAAAAGATCCATGAGTTTGCACAGTGCTGCTAGGACAGCGTGACTTTATGGGCCACAGGGGTGGTGGTGGCTGTGCTGCAAGTGCATACTTTGTCACTCTACCAACAGAGTCGCCTGTGAGAGGTCATAGATACAGAACGAGGTTCTCCATCCATTATGCTGGGGATGTATGCAACCAGCATAAGTTACACTGATCTACCATAACTTAGTGTCATATACCATATGGGATCACTTGTACATTATGTGAGAAAAATAATAAAAGAATATATAATTAAATATTTTACAATATTCCTTGATATTTTATATGTATTTCTGCCAAATACAAATAAGCCATATCAACAATACAAATATTGAAAACAGCGTTCTTACTACCTTTATGGAAACGACAAACAGACAATGACAACTTTGCAAACTTTCCCCTGCTGGACGACTGCGTAAGTAAGATCAAAGACGTGTCTGAAATTGGAGACATTTCTGTACCTGGGGAGCTGAAGCAAGCGATTGCCATGCACTTAGATGTGCTCGCAAAGTCCCTCGACGGATACTTCCCCACCACACAGTCATATCCAGCATGGGTGAGACAGCCGTTCACATTTAGTGTTGCGACAGCAGATGTCAACGATGAATGCCTCGACGAAATCATTGAACTTCAGCAGAGCCAGCTTCAACAGCAACTCTTCGGAACAACAACGCTCTCAACGTTTTGGTGTCACCAAATCGTACCATACCCTCGTATTGCCAAGAAAGCCCTTGAGATACTCACACCGTTTGTTACAACGTATCTTTGTGAGCAATCCTTTTCGAGGATGGTGGACATGAAAACTAAGAAAAGGAACCGACTTTCCTGCAAAAATGATATGAGAGTGGCACTTGCCAAGGTGAAGCCGCGCATTTCTGAACTTGTATCTGAAAGGCAACAGCAAAAGTCACATTGATTTGCAGTAAATATTCACTGAGTTATGTTTTTGTGTGAAATTCATGTTTTGTTTGTCGACAAACCGATCCTCACAGCATCGTACGAAGTTGCGTACCTGATCGCGAGTTATGTTTTTGTGTGAAATTCATGTTTTGTTGGTTTTGTTCTTTGCACACAGTGATTTTGTGTGCAACTGATGCATGGTTAATTTTGTGCACTAATAAAATATATACCTACAGGTGAAACTCGAAAAATTAGAATATCATGCAAAAGTTCATTTATTTCAGTAATTCAACTAAAAAGGTGAAACTAATATATCATATAGACTCATTACATGCAAAGTGAGATATTCCAAGCCTTTATTTCTTATATTTTTGATGATTATGGCTTAAAGCTTATGAAAACCCCAAATTAAAAATCTCAAAAAATTAGAATATTGTGGAAAGGTTCAATATTGTAGGCTCAAAGTGTCACACTCTAATCAGCTAATTAATCCAAAACACCTGCAAAGGGTTCCTGAGCCTTTAAATTGTCTCTCAGTATGGTTCAGTAGAATTCACAATCATGGGGAAGACTGCTGACCTGACTGTGGTGCAGAAAACCATCATCGACACCCTCCACAAGGAGGGAAAGCCTCAAAAGGTAATTGCAAGAGAAGTTGGATGTTCTCAAAGTGCTATATCAAAGCACATTAATAGAAAGTTAAGTGGAAGGAAAAAGTGTGGAAGAAAAAGGTGCACAAGCAGCAGGGATGACCGCATCCTGGAGAGGATTGTCAGGAAAAGGCCATTCAAAAGTGTGGGAGATCTTCACAAGGAGTGGACTGGGGCTGGAGTTGCTGCATCAAGAGCCATCACACACAGACGGATCCTGGACATGGGCTTCACATGTCGTATTCCTCTTGTGAAGCCGCTCCTGAATAACAAACAATGCCAGAAGCGTCTTACCTGGGCTAAAGAAAAAAAGAACTGGTCTGTTGCTCAGTGGTCCAAAGTCCTCTTCTCTGATGAGAGCAAATTTTGCATCTCATTTGGAAACCAAGGTCCCAGAGTCTGGAGGAAGAATGGAGAGGCACACAATCCAAGATGCTTAAAGTCCAGGGTGAAGTTTCCACAGTCAGTGTTGATTTGGGGAGCCATGTCATCTGCTGGTGTTGGTCCACTGTGCTTTATTAAGTCCAGGGTCAACGCAACCGTCTACCAGGAAATTTTAGAGCACTTCATGGTTCCTTCAGCAGACAAGCTTTATGGAGACGCCGACTTTATTTTCCAGCAGGACTTAGCACCTGCCCACACTGCCAAAAGTACCAAAACCTGGTTCAATGACCATGGGATTACTGTGCTTGATTGGCCAGCAAACTCACCTGACCTGAACCCCATAGAGAATCTATGGGGCATCGCCAAGAGAAAGATGAGAGACATGAGACCGAACAATGCAGAAGAGCTGAAGGCTGCTATTGAAGCATCCTGGTCTTCCATAACACCTCAGCAGTGCCACAGGCTGATCGCATCCATGCCATGCCGCATTGAGGCAGTAATTTGTGCAAAAGGGGCCCAAACCAAGTACTGAGTACATATGCATGATTATACTTTTCAGAGGGCCGACATTTCTGTATTTTAAATCCTTTTTTGATTGATTTCATGTAATATTCTAATTTTCTGAGATTTTGAATTTGAGGTTTTCATAAGCTGTAAGCCATAATCATCAAAATTATAACAAATAAAGGCTTGAAATATCTTGCTTTCCATGTAATTTGTCTATGTAATATATTAGTTTCACCTTTAAAGTTGTTATTGAAATAAATGAACTTTTGCACGATATTCTAATTTTTCGAGTTTCACCTGTATGTTTTGAAGAAATCATATTTTATTTTTCCAATTACGAAGGGTTCGGTGAATGCACTGATGAAGCTCGCAGGGTTCAGTACCTCCAATAAGGTTAAGAACCACTGCATTAGAGGAATCCTTCTGTGTTTATAGAACTAGGGTTACAATACTGTAACCTTTGATTTATCTTAGGAGCGTCTCTGCTGTCAAAGGCTGATATATAGTATGCTTCTGTGCCATATAACATCTGTGTCATACAAAAAAAAAAAGAATGAAAAGAAAAAACATGTCCGAGGTTGGCTGATCAGCATATTTCATTAGAGTGAACACAAATTTTAAAAAAAAATGTAAAAAAAGAACTTTAAGTCCCCTTAACTTCAAATCAGACTTTTATTTGTCTAGATAGACAAAAACAGATGGCTATTTTTTAACAGTCCTGACTAAGTACACGCAAAGACTTTCTTGGCAGTGGTATATATCTAACGGGAGGCACTTGGCTTTGGTCCACTGAGACCATCCTCTCAAAAATATTTGTAGACAGAGTTGTTTTATGGACCTAAAGTTGAAAGGGTTATAGATGAACTGGCTTGTTGCTCGTTGTTGCCCCCCACCCCAAGCCTGAGGGAGTAATACTCGGGGACAATGTTACTTTATGGGATCTATGATGTATGAGCTAATAGCTGTGGGAGCTGGTTTCTCTCCACGGAGGTCCCTGTGCTCTCAGATACGGTGTGTGTGGATGCCACATACTGTGACAGTCTATGATCATATTTCATGATGAAAAAAATATAATACGTATTGATCCATTAGCTTATGGCTGGGTGGAATGGAAGTTTCTCTCTCACTTTATAGAGTTTCATCAAAGGATGTGATATTTTGGGTTCCTTTCTGATGCCTCAGGGAGATAACCATAGGTATCATCTCGGTCCCCCATTCTTCATACATCTTAAAAGATCCCTCCTTTACTTTCTCGCTTTTTCCAGTCTCTCTCTCTTGAAATACAATATATATATTTATGGCTGTTCTTTTCCCCATAGATGATCATGAGACCACTGACATTTATCTTGATCTGGCCAGCTGTAGAATGCAGAGCCAGTCTTTCTTCAAAAAACTAAAGACGATGATTATCTGATGCTTTGTGCGAGAAGAAAAAAGAAAAACTATGCAAAACTCATATTTTACAGACACTGTGCTGCATTTTCATAGTTGGTTTATTTAGGGTCACAGTGTTCAATTGAATGGTAAATAAGACTAGTAAACAAAGCCACATGGACTCACAGATTAACACATTTAATGGGTGGAGTTTTGGTACTGTAACCCCTCATTCCTAAATGTGTCTAGTAAATGTGAATAAGAAAAGTAACAAAAGGAAAGTAAAAGTTAGTTATAATGTGTTACATTTTTTTATGGTAGTCCAAGACAACTTCTGAGAAAAAGGTTATGGTGATTAAAGGTTTCCCCTGCAGGTGAAGTATATGTGTACAGTAGTTAAAGCTTAGTTTCACTAATATTAGCAACGAGAGCAATTTCATTCGTTATTGGTAAGCTAAATGAAATTGTGACAGATGGACGTTTTGTTTTTTTAAAGGGAATTCTATTCTACACTGCGGTCAAGTTAGATTTGACTGTTTCACATGCAAACATGATTGTCGACAATCTGAAAACGAAGCAGCTGGCTGCTTCATCTTCATATTGTTTGTTTCAGTGGTTATTTTGCAACAGCTGGTGGTTGTTGCACAACATTCAACTGAATCTGCTGTGCATAATTGTGGCTTGGCAGTGAGCAACATCACTCCAGTTAGAGACTGCAGATGAACAGATACCTGCTGTCACCAGAGTAAAGGAAAGGCCTTTGTGTATAGGCTGCTAGCTACTAGCATTGCAAAGCTGGAAGAGGATCATTTAATCTGACATGAGTATAAAACTTCTTTTTATGTCTGTGTGATCAAGTCAGCAGCTTGAAAAACATAGAATAAAAGTGGAAAGAAGACATAAAACATTGAGTAGGTGTGCCTTCACTAACTGAAGTGATATATTAGGAAACACAACTGTGCTGAGCTGTCGACACGCTCGGAGCAGGCTGGCGGCTGACGCACTCATCCTTGGCACTAAGATGGCAGCGTGTTGCTGGATTGGCAACTAAGTGGTTGCAAGGTTGCTGGGTTGTGTCTAAATACTACCTGTATTGTTGTACGTTAGTAGAGACTCACCTGGTGTTCCACTGTATGTGTTTCGCAAGATGCTGTGAAGTGGCTGCCTGATGTTGCTATGGTGGTACTGAGTGTTTCCCAGATTGCTGCTCACTGGGACGCTGTTCATGTTTTCAGCACCATGGAGAGCGACAGCAGGGGTAGTAGTCCATTGAAAAAAAAGCCCTTGAAAATACACAAATACTAAATATCTACATTATTCCAAAATACCTCGCATGCAACCCAGTATCAATTCAAATATGTCACAGTGTACTGTATGAGTCACAGCTATTGATCGTGACTGCGTGAAACAGGCTGTAAACAAGTGAAAGCTTTTCCCATTGTTTGCTGGGGATGTGTGAACCAGGCCATAGCAGCGGGGCGCTTCCTTTCATCTACACCGTATCCCTCTTCTTCACACATACACACAAACAAGGTCTTTGTCACCCTTCACTCTGCGTTTCCACAGATAATCCCTGTCTCTCTTAGTTTTCCCTCAATAATCTCGCTGTTTCTCTCTCTTTCCATCTCTCTCCTCTTTCATTCTCACATTACCGTTCTCTTATACTGCCCTCTCTACCTCGATCTGTTCCTGTTGCTTTCTTTAGTCGCTGCTTTCATCCATGTACTCCTCCACTGTGTTCTTTAATTTCCTGTGCATGAAAGATTCATCTGACTGTTTTAATAATAAATAAGGAGGCACGGTTGAAAAGTGCAGAAGGCACCCTTGACTACAGCAGCAAGGATCCAAAAGACAGGGAGAGTAATATTGCTGCTCTGGCTGGCCTTTATTCCCTCCATCCCTCCCCTCTATTAATCTTTCTGGCTTTGTCACTCTGTCTCTTTCTTTCTTTCTTTCCCAAAGCATCCTGAATGACACCCTCTGGATAAAGACAAGGCTCAGGATCACAGGCGATGGCATGAGGTCCTTGTTATCCACAGAATACTGATTCAGTGAGTCACTCAGCCAAAGACTCATGATGCTGTCACACTGACAGTTCCTTGTCTGGTTTGAAACCAAGTGTTAAAGAGTTATCGCTGCTCAAGTACAAGCAAAGTGGGATTGTCGCACTTGTCGCTGCTGCTTTTCCTTTTGGGACACCTTATATCCAAACTTTTTTTCAATAGGTGAGAATAGTGAGAGATGATTGTTAAAGGAAGGAAGCCAAATCTAATCCAAGTTCATGTAATTAAAATATGCTATGAATGCAATAATGGACGAAACACAAAGTAAAGTTTGGATGTTTATATCAGACTGTGGTTTAACCTCAAGTACATTTTACTTAATTTTGAATGCAACTTTTCTCTCTATTTATTATTGCTAGACAGTTGTGCATCAATGGCATTTAACCTTATAAGAATGTGTATTTTGGGGCCATTTTCTTGTTAGCACAAATTGTGTTTGCACCTCAAATGTGCAGTCTGCTTGGACAAAGACAGACCCACAATTTTAGGTGTCTCAATTCAATTATATGGTATGCATATATTGTACGTATATCCAAATTTGGTCATTTTTATGTTTAAGAAAATATTTTTAAAATACATTGGATTAAGTGGGAAATGTATTGTCACCAACTACAAAATAAGTCTTTTTTTATGTTTACATTTTGGAGTTGGTTTGGAGTTGGTATTTCTCTTGTTGACCAAGCAAACTGTTCAAATAAACTGACAAATATGTTTGCCATTCAGTGAGTCAGTCAGACTGACAATCAGTCAGTCAGGCACTCCATCCCTTATCATCCTTGGACAGCCCAGAGAACCACTGGATAGCACCCAAAGACAAGCCTCACAACGGCTTCGAGCACTTCTTCATTCTAACACGCTCCCTCTAACTTGGGTTGTGATCCAATACCCCAGGAGCCTGACAACATGTCTTTGTCACCTAGAACAACCTCATCCCTCTCGTCGTCCTTCCACTTCTACATGCCTGCCTGAGGATATAGTGTGAAGAAAACTAAATCAGAACAAAAAAACTAAAAACTCATCTGCCTCCCTTTAGCTAAGAACAGAATCCCCTCAGTGCACGCTGCAAGTAGCGCAACATGATATCGTAAAAACCTCTCCTGAGGTTTGTGCTGAAGTTTGGTCGATCATTCACAGCAAACAGAGCAAAACATTGCCCTGCATTATTTATTTCCAGAGGTGTGTTTACTCCGAGTCATTTACTCTTTAAAGGTTGCTTGTTAAAGTATTCATTGACCGCCACACTCTGCTGAACAAGATGGGGGAGAAACACCTGAGTGTTTGGATGGTTGAAATAAACGGGTTGGGCTTGAAACCTCTCAATATGGATAGCCATCTCAAGTCACCATGTTGGAACTGATAGAATTTCAACAGAGGTGCTCTATCTTTATTTCCTTTTGTAATCATTGTATCATCATCTATTTGACTCCCATCTGTACTTGTATTTCTTACTGGCACTATTTCTTTTAGTTTGAATTTGAATGTTGTTCCATCAACAACTCATGGTATGTTGTGTTTTGAGAATAAAATGGCTATTTCGTCCTAATTGTGATCCGTTTCCTGTATCTCATGCTTTCCAGCCCTGCTCCTCTCTCTCTTTACTGCACTGTTTATCATCATTAAAATAAAATGCTTGAAGAGACTATGGTGTCTGACTATATATAAACTATGCATCGGAAACGCACTGCATATTATACAATAAAACTATATTAGGAAGGCTGCCAGTGAGGATGTGCCCTAGAACTGCAAAGGGTAAAGCAGCTCAGAAATGCATTTGATGCGCTACACGCCCCATGATCATCCCATCAACTTTGCTCGATGTTGTGTGTGTGAGAGACAGAGTGAGAAAGAGAGAGAGAGAGAGAGAGAGAGATAGAAGAACATTATAAATGGATTTCATTGACATGCAATATGGGATTTACGGGAAAAGGCGACCATTCACTCATCTTCATTAGATTTGGGGGGAGATGGTGAAGTAACACAGACCTTTATTTATAACTATCACAAAGAAGGGACATGAACAAAATCCTTCTGTGACACTCAGGCATTAGGATTCGTCACGCCTCTTAGCCGTTTGTCGTCCGCAAAAAAAGTGTCACACAGAGTAAAAACAGCTTTTAAAGGTTTTGTAGCAGCCTATGTTATGGAAGGGCGGCGGGAAATGACACCACTATACGAGCCACTGCCAGCCATTTTCTGTTGATGAGATGTTTCATGCTTCTTTAAGCACAGATTGCAAAATAAGAGTCACGTTGTGTCCTCCAGTGCTGAGGGAAATGATTGTGGCCTTGCGGGCAAAGCTGCCTCAGAGTATGAAATGAATGTGCCAGTGAAGCATGCCACATTAAGATGCTATGGACCAGAGCGTGCACTTATTCTGCTGTTGATAATGCCCTTTGGTGTAGTAGACTCACAAAGAATTTACCACAGTCACAGCACACCATGACAGGCAGTTGTAATGCTCAGGATATGATAAATCCCCCCCCCCCCCCCCCCCCCCCTCAACAATAGAGAATCACTGACCTCGTAACTTCACTTTTGGTGTTTTTTCTCATTTCAATAAGTTCTTTTTACATATTCATAAGTGCAAAGAGTGTAATGACCCTCAGCCATATCAAACCTGTCAGATCCAATTATATAATATATATATATATATATATATATATATATATATATATATGAATACCTTAGCCAACACCCACTTCTTAATTTCTTAAATAGAGATTTCTTTTTTAAGATACAGACAATAATTCCAGGCCAGCACACTGATAAATATGTTGGTTTCTGAACTCTGGTACTGGTTCAGCAAATAGTTTGACAGTGGTATGCAGGTGATTCGTTTTCTGATTGGTTCACATTGATTGAAGCGAGCCCATCAGACTAAACTCCAGGGGCTCAAATGAGACCTTTACCAGAGCCCTGAAAACCAGCTCAGAATCACAGGGTGGGGTACCTAGCTCATTAATTAAAAAACGTATTAAGCACTCTAAAACTGGAAAAATTGGACAACAAAAGACAATTCAACACAAGCCCCCCCCCCCCCATCCAGAAAAAAAAAAAAACTTTAAACAGCAGCAACACTCATGACTCACAAATCAAGAGAAGGGAAAAGGTCAAACAAGGCATAATGAGGCGATACAAGAATATAATAAAGTACATACAAGCATAAAAGGGGAAACAATCAAACACAACACATCAACATTAAAAAGGAGGATTGGAGAAAAGTCAAAGATAAAAATATGCCTGCACATTTAGGGAGGTATTTAAAAAAAAAAAAAAACACCTTCCAATCTACTCGATTCTGATGTGCTTTATAGATTCGCGTTTGGTGTGAGATGGTTGCAGTCAAATCAATCAAACTCATAGCAACAGGGCTCTGAAATGATACCAGCTGAATGGATTCTAATGGCATCAAAACTTTTTTGGGCAATAAAACTGCTTGGAAACGCTGCCTTCCTAATTTAATCTTCAATTACCAGCGAGGGGAAAAGAGTCTTGGATTGAAGCACTGGAGTGATGTTTCCTTTGAGATTCATTTAGCAGCGGTTCAACCACAACCTACTTTGTCAAACACGTTGGTCAGTTGTTATCAAAATGCTGCTGATTAAACCACAAAAGGGAGCATAAATCCAGTACTCTGTATCTCTTGTACCATCTCACATTTCACATATTGTATGTCCTTGTTTGTGAAAGATAAAAATAACACATCAGGCAGTTCCTTTGTTGTGACTCTACTGGGGAACTAAACAAACACATTTTTTTGTAAAGACTTGAAGAAGCAGCTGATGCCGGTACACTGTTTAGAGCTCCTTCAGCTTTAGAAGTTTTTTTTTTTTTTTTTTTTTTTTTTTTTTTTTTTTGTGTTTTCCCTGAACAATTCATGTTTTGGAGGACTTCCAGTGCTATTCAAAGTCATTTTGCCTGTAAATCACCTATGTCTTAGTTGTAGCCAATGCAAAAATATGTGACAAAAAATGTTTTCCAATGGAAATCTGTGTCCCTCAGACCACGCTGTATTCACTATTTAGAGCGACGTGTATGAACTTGTATTTAAAAGAAGTGAGAGTCCAGAATAAAGGACAAATCATGTTTATTCTGATTATAATCTAAGAGGCACTTTGGATTTTGTAAGTGCAGCCTGCACTCTTGTTTTGGTTTGTTTGTTGACCTCTACATGCTGCAGTATGTGGGACAAAGAGGAGTATGTGTGTGTGTGTGTGTGTGTGTGTGTGTGTGTGTGTGTGTGTGTGTGTGTCAACAGCAGGATGAAGTCAAAATGTTATTGTTCACATCAATACCCACCCCTGAGTATTGGCCACAGCATTCAGACAATGGGAGGGATGGGGGAGAATCAGGTAGAGAGAGAGAACGATGGACAAAGCTGTCTGTTTTGGAGCATTCAGGTCCCACTGCTGTTTGATGAAGATGAAGTGAAGTGTTAAAAATCAATAAATCGCTCGATATGTCCTCAGAAAGGTTTGACCACTGGGTACCCAACCAAGAGATTCACTTGAGATGCAGGTTGAATACATTGTGAGAGCTTTAGTCAATTTCGGTGCAGATAAACCTGAGCAAGGTGCAATCAAACCTGATCTAAAAGTCTGGAAGCTCAAAATGAAATGACATTTTGATGGAACGAATGAAACAGAGAACTGCAATGCACCAAAAATGAATAAATAAATAAAATCCCAGCTACATTGACCGTTTTAGAGGTACAACAGGGCTAACCGGAAAAAAAATGAGGCTTGGAAATGAGGCTAAACCTTAAAATGACCAGATCCAATTAGGACCAAACTGTAAAGTCAGGCACACCTTTTCCCACCATTAAATTATGATTTAATGGATCAAATGTGAATAGCCTAATCTCTCTGTCATGGTGGCTTTAATCAGCCCTCATCAGTCTTCTGAATAATAATCGAGGTTCAGGAAAGACCATGAAAACACTCGCAGCTTATT
Source organism: Cebidichthys violaceus (assembly GCF_023349555.1). Classification (NCBI taxonomy): domain Eukaryota; kingdom Metazoa; phylum Chordata; class Actinopteri; order Perciformes; family Stichaeidae; genus Cebidichthys; species Cebidichthys violaceus. The sequence continues at coordinate 3,440,008 of NW_027176373.1, forward strand.
ATACACTGAACCCACCAAATGTCAACGAGAGATACTATATATATATGGGGGGGGGGGTTGTTTTTGTTTGTTACAAGGTCAGAGCCGTTTCTCACAACCACTGCTCTTAATATTGCAGTGACGTTGTGACGAGCAGCATGTGCCGCAGGGAAATGCACTGTTCTACATGGGTTCTGTATCTCTCCAGATCATAGCCTCATAACCATGGCCATGCAAACCGAGTATTGATCTGAGTAGAGAATACTAAATACAACATCATAATGGCTTTGGCTTAGTCTAGAGGCTGGAAGACATGGGATCATCAAGCTGGGATAAACTCAGGGGAAAAAAGGCGGAAAGGATGGCGTGTGCATGTATGTGCGAGTGTGTATGTGCAGATATAGGGGAATGGAGAGGGGGAGAGAAGGTCTGTAAAAATGCTTCAGAAGACTACAGATGTCCCAGGACACTTCATGAGGTCTCCGAGGAATCAGTTGCATAGAAAATTAGACCACATATGCATATGCTTGTGTATGTGCATGTGATTATTTTAATTGGTTACAGTTGGTTTTCATCAAATTTCACTTCACTGCATTCATCTCATCTAATTAACACAGTTAAGGGCTGATTTCTGTCATAATTTACGTCAATCAGTTCGTATAAATGAGCTCATAAATCAAGATAAATAAATGCAATAAATAATCATTTATTTTAATAAAAAAAAGACCTTCCTTCCAGTTTTCTCTCTTTTTAGAAAACAAACAAACCGTGTATACATTTTACAGTGACAAGAGATGATCTAATGCTGGGATGAGAGTTCAGTTTTAACTGATCATAGAGTCATAAATTCTTGCCTTGACTTGGCTGGGAGACATGGCAGACAACACGTTGGACCCCGACCAATCACAGCTTGTCAATCATAGCTCGCCATATTTCATGACTTGGTTTACTTAGCTAATCAGTAAGGTGCCTGGAACAGACTTCACTGTTCCCCCTGACAGGAGCAACAACAAATGTTTACTTATTTAATCACTGTGAAGCAGTGAAGTTTGGCTTCTTCATCCTTCTCAAATTGATAGAAACAGGATAAGTATTTTGGTGTGCAGCGTATGTTTGCAGAGGGTGAGGTTGCACCCACAAGTGTGATTAATTTGATTCCGACCGTTACAGGTTCACGGACGTGAAATAAAACATCATTCGTCTTTGACTTCGCTGTGTTTAAAGCCGTGCACAGAAGAGTGTTTATAATGTCTTCAGAAAACAAGTTGTCAAACATTAAAGGTGGGAAAAAGCAAAGAAATTCTGACATGCCAGTTTTTCACTATGACACACTAAACAAAATACATCGAGCAATCGGCTCATATTGTGTAGTCTGAACTCGTCTGGTTTTTGAACACCATAGCTTTTTTAAGTTTTGGTGCATTTACTAAAACATGCTTACAAAAGGTCATTGAGTGCATGCTATTCAAATCAATCTGCTATTAAACAGATGCATCCTGTAATGACTTGACACTTGACACCGTCTGTTCAATGTAACTAAACAGTTAAACATTTCGTGAGTCTGCTAATTGATTTTCATATCACACAGAAATGAATGGAAACCAGCCACGGCTTGGAACAAGTAGGAAAGAGAAATGAAACAAAAACTGTAAAGCATTCAAAAATGTGAAGTACACACAATTTGAAGTGTCAGATCTTAAACTTGCAAAGACATCAAAACAAAATATCAATAACATACTGTATCCTGCATGCACAGACATGAAGCCTAACCTACTGAGTACTGCTTTACCACGAGGTGAGGGTCAGGCTGGAGCCTCTTAAGTGCTTCCTTCTGCCTCTGAAGTAAAAAAATGTGACTTCCACCTCAGAATAACATATCCAAACTATGATGTATGAGTCTGGGAGAGCCTTCAATTAATTTCCAATGCCAGTAACGTGAAGGTGCCATCGCCCTGGTACATTAAGCGGAACTAAATGAAATAATGCAGACATTATGGTTCATTGCAACAACTAGGTTCCGTATCACCTGCAATCTATTTTGGCTAATCAATCTGCCAGCGCTTCCAAAAGATTAATTATCCGGGTATGGATCCCTCACGAAGCCCTAACTCCTTTCCTTTCCTATTCCACTTCACTCTCCACCAGCTGATACTTGTTCTGCAATAATTAGTGCAGCGGATAAAACAGGGACTCTGGAATCATAGTGCACTCTTACGTGGACACTATTGGACCACATGCCGTAGTGGCTAATCATTTTTGCAGCATTTCCTGCACACAACTGACCCGTCCTGACTCATCTTTACAGGGGCAATCCCGCATGGATACATTGTCTAAGTCGCAGTCAGCGACCTGCAGGTGCATTGCTGTAAAAAGCAACTTTTGCTCAAAATAAAAAGGAAGCCACAAAACCTGACTCTTTCTGCTGCTTGCTGCTCTGCTTTCTTAGGGTTTCATTGCGTCCTTGGACTGCACATCAACCTGTATGTCAACTTTCTGGGTGACCATACTCAACATCTTAATTGCGTTAAGTCAATCAAAAACAATCTTTAAAGTGACAGAGGGGACGGTGCAACGTCCGCACTACAGGATTTACTGCTGTAAACCTAAACATCAACTTATTTCCATTCAAATGAAGCACAACTTTTAGCTAAATTCCAAAAACAGTGAATCAGTGCACATTTCTGCCAGGTGATGTCAACATTCTGAAGACTATATAATCAAAGACGTGCCAGTACCTCTTCCGTAACTCTAGGTGCAGCATGGGATTGCTTCGCTGTTCACCATCAGATATAGCATTTATTTGAGTTTGATGAGTGTCTTCTCATTGTTTTTCAGGCTTGTGCTGAATCAGAGGCATGTGGCTGTGAGTGGCAGCAAAATACTGAGGTAGATCAAAGCTGCCGGATGTAAAAGAAGAGTTTAATACTCCAACTTTCCCTCTTTAGTGAAGCTTACAGTATTTTTTATTTGCGATATTTCCATGAAGCATATATTCAAATAAATAAATCTAGTCAGAGAGCTGGAACCATAAACATTTAAGAGTTTATTAATAGCTCAGCAGAATGTGGGCTGTGTAATGTTCTTACAGCATGTTGGATCGGCAGTCTTTATGTCATCTTGTGAAGCTCGATACAAACGCACAACAGTACCTTTGTTGTTCCTAGTGGAATTACGTATCCAATAAAAGGATTTCAATTTGGCTTTAAATCAAGTGAAAGTTTTTCATTCCACCAGGCAGATGGAGAAGAAGGCAGTCATAGGATGTAATGATATCACCTACAGAATGGGACAGAGTAAATCTCTGATTTCATTGCTGCTTGCTGGCATCGCTTTTGACTTGAATGAATCCCTCTGGGTGACAGCGAATGTGAAAATGCTGCTCATGCTGATCCACCTTGATGGTACACATACAACCCATGAGGCTGTTCACAGACATACTTTGGGGTCAACGCGGGAACAAGTATGTACACGTGCCACCTACAAATATTCCTCTTCAACCACAAAGTCAACACTGATGGAAGCCATAATGACTAAGTGTCACAGTTTAGAACATGGGCCTCTTTATTTATGTCCAATAAAGTCTGAATAAATCTCCCTCATTCCTTTAATCCATGTTGGTGGTAAATCACCCCAGCGCAGTGTTTGAGCTCCACAGTTATGACCCATTACATCTGATTGAAAGGAGGTCGTATTTCATTTTCTCCTAAGCCTCATGCTATCACCTGACGTAAACAATCACATTATTCCACTGTGTAGAGGCTCCTGTAATTAAATGAAAGAGCCTGTGGTGAGGGAGAAAGATGTCACAAATAATGACTGACCTCTTAACTCACCTCTCACCTTCAACTTCATTCTTTGCATTACTCTTGGGCCTTCTTTGTCTTTCTGAAAGGAAGAGAAGAACAGAAAGTTGAATTAAACAATGAACAAGTGCAAAATAAAAAAAGTGCGGCCATTTTCTTTTAGCAAATACTGTAAGGAATTTACGTTACCAAACAGGACAAAGCACAATGGACTTAAAGCTTTCAGCCGCTGTTATTACTGCAGATAGTGGAACAAGTTGTTTGTCCTCTTCAGTTTAGCAAAACAAAAGAACAGAAAACCTTTGACCAAAGCACTAGATCCACTCTGGAGCAGGAAGCAACATGTACAGGATTGTAAGAGTGTCGTGATGATACAGAACAGTGCGGTTTAATTATTTACAGCTTGCTCACCTCAAACTCAAATCTGTTTTGTGTGCTTTTATTTCACTTTCATGTTTCCTTTTATTTCCTAGAGAAACAGGAAGCGGATAAGGCTTTATTCATGTATGGAAGACATCTGTGCGCCATCATTAAGGAGCACAGAAAGCAATGTTTTTAAAAGTGTATTGAACATTGGAAAATAAAAGTGTGTTAAGAGGCTTGCATCATGTGTAAAACCTGTGTCAATGGTTTGTTTTATCATGCTCTGTTGAATCGATATTTCACAAGCCACTGGTTCCCTCCCTAGCATCGCCTCTCATCTCTTTTCCGTGAGTTGGAGAGCACTTAAGCAGATGTTCCCCGTCATCCTGCTTTGCTGTTCCTGTCACACCTGCCCCAATGCTTCTGCAGCTGCTTTCCTGGCCTTTCAAACTGAACGCATAACGGTCTGCAATCCACCTCTGTTGTGATTTTGCTTTTGAGTAGGACAGAACTCACTTCCTTTGTGCTCAAAAGAGAGAAAAATAGTTTTGGAGGAGTCAAATGGGAAAATTCCAGACTAAACAGATCAAACAGATCAGTGAAGGTGAAGTTTTGGAGAATATTTCTGCTTCTGCCTGGCGCTGCTGAAGGGTTTCATGAGGTTGAAAAGGAAGGATTTTTCCCATTGGAGTCATCAAGAAAATATTCCTATTCATGATTCGATGCACCAGGTGAAATGGTTTTGAATGAAAGAGTTGAATGAAACTATTCACCTCTCTGAGTCTGAACACATTTGCTGTGCCAATCCAAGCACAGCATCTAACTAAAGCCATTTGTCAAGTCCATATTGTTGGGTGAAAAATGTTTTCTTTTGGTCCAATCCCAATGACTGATGACACACCGGCTATCATCTCAACATAAAAGGTCAGGATTCAGAGGAGCCACCTGCGTAGTTCAACATGATGATATTTATAATCTAGGGGTGTAGTGGTTTTATCTAACTTGTCATGGAGGTACAATTGAAAGAACTAAACTTGTACTATGACTTTTAACTAGAACTAGTGGAGGAGTCAAAAAAATGTTAATTGCTCAGAGACATTCAAGCAAGTGCACCTGTCCTTTAGCATGTACTTGAGAAGCACTTTCATCTCACTTACCCTTTCCAGTTGCTTTTGTGTGCAGCTGCAAACATTTCTAATGGATGTATTGTCCTCCCGTTGATATTCACCACCATTTAATGTAATGTCAGCCAGATGAAACGCTTCATTAAGGGTGGGTTAATGGGTCAATCTGCCCAGATCCCCTCACCGTATAAATGCCAATTCATCCCATATCAAAATCTGATATAGGCACATGGAATACAAGTACATGTCTGCTCTATTTGGCAACCAAACAAAAAGCTGTATATTTATATATATATATATATATATACACATATGTGCAGATAACTCACTGTACGCAACACATATATGTAGCATTTAAGCAGCTCCTAAAATTTCCCTTGACGAGATCACTCAAAGTGGCAAAATTACATTTTTGGAAAGTACATGTCTGTAGTTGATATTTAGGCACGGTAGCCATTGATGACAGGCAGCTTTGTCACTGTAATAAATTTATGAAGTCACCCACACACCACAATATAGTGTACTTTGGGCTTTAAGGACATGTATTAGTGTTTTATAAAATTAAAATATGATATATTAAATGAATATTACTTTGTATGAATATATACAATTTGGTATTATTTTAAGGGGTACAGTCTTGGCTTTCATTCAAGCCCAGTGAGTCCGTTTTACACAAAATTATTTTCTCCACAATTTCCGTGTAAACTATGGTCGTTGTAGCACAGAGACCAGTCTAGACAATGAACATGACTGACACAAAATCCTAAAATCTGAATACTCTTTGATTGGTACCAAAATCATCTCTATGAATTATATGCCAATATGAAGAATAGTCCGATGCCGATGGTTGGTCAGGAAACCTTGGCATTCGATACCATTGAACCGGGCTTTCAAACAACTCTGTCATACCCACCTGCACCTTTAATAGACGGTCAGAGCTGACGTAGTATAAAGAGTGAGATCAAACACAGGATTCACGCCCAGGAGACTGCTGTTCGTCTTTCATAGGACACTAAAAGTGAACGTTGACATGATGTCATGTGAGTAGTCACGTGAGTCACTAGTCACTTGACTCTTTTGTCACTCACTCTGTCACAATAACGTCAACCACGCTCTTTTCCTCAACCTATTTAAGTGGTTTTGTTACCTACACCTAACCTCCTGTAAAGACAAGAGTCTATTTTGAAAAGACACTACGCATGCAACGAGTGGAAACTAACTCCACCTCCCTCTTGTAAATGTCACTGCAAATCCAGGCCTGTGTCCTTTCCTCTCTCCTAAAATCCAAGACAACAAGTGTTGATATGCACTGCCGTGGTGTTCCTAACAGGAGAAAAAACACCACGTACTACAGACCAACACTGTGATATTATAACGTGACAGGATTACAAAATATATAAATATAAAGCCCTTTGGGCCTCTATGTTATTCTCCATCTCACAAATGGATCCTCACACGTTGCACTGTTTATTTTATTGTGTCCCAAAGAGAACACAGTTTTCCATATTCAAGGTTTCTGATACATTTGCAGCCTCTCTTTATTTTTCTCGTCATCTTACTCTCTTCCCTCATTCATTCATTTATATCACTGTTTCTTTTTTACTGTCTCCCCTAGGTCAAACTCCTTTGTTCTCTCATCCTCAATGTATTATTGTATCTCTTGCTCTTATCCCCTCTTCCCTCTCTCTTGTTCTCGCAGCGGCTCGTTACCTTGTTTGTAGGCTGAAACCCCTGGCTATCGATGTCAGCAGGATTATGTGACACGTCCATGTGTTGCGTTGTCCCAAAGGGGGGTTCCCTTGCCAGCCAGTGAATTTATGAGTCCCCACTGTGTGAGCATTGTTTTTGTGTGTAGAACGGGTCACTGAGCATGAGGGAAGCGCTAATGTAAATGTGTCTGTGTTCATGTGTTTGGGTGTGTGTGAAGAAAAATGCACAGGGGCCTGGCTTGTGTTATTCTGTGTTGGATGCCAGTGGTTGTATCAACATTAGGACACCACATATAATTCATGTGCGAAAAAAAAGCAAATTCAGCATAATTATGAAGGCTATAAAAAGTAGAATTAATGCATTAACAGGTGCAGTGACATCAATGCTCAGCGTGTAATGACCTACTTAATGTGGCGTTTGGCACATTGTATATGAATGTTTGTTTTAGCAGGAAACAGGAGGGAGTTGGAGAACAAAGGGTTACTTCTCGTGCTGAAACAATCCATCGCCATTCTGTCTTAAAATTCCTTAATTGCTATAGTAATGTATTAAAGAAAAATGTGGAAACCATCAAGAAAATCATTTAAAACAAGCAAGTGCGAGTTCAAAGACAATGAGTTTTTAATTACTCTGCAGTAGAGTGAAAAATGCTCCAGTTTAAAGAATCCTGGTGGAATAACACTTCCTGGCAACAATTCATCCTCAATTTGGCATTTGTCCATTTTCCACTCAAATGTGATTGAAGAGCGCAGTGTGTCAGAAGGTCTAATGAAATGGAGCACGGAGCAACAAAGAAAACCTCCAATGATGTAGATGAACAGTAAATTCATCACTGATAGAAAGACTGACGCTTTCTTTGTCTCTAAAATTAAGAGGTGCAGATGTTAGATTAGATGAACTCTAATAATTGAAGCTTGATCCGCCTGATTATTTCATCTCATTATTTTCCCCAATGTGTTCATAGGGTTATGTAATTACTCTGCAACAGTGCCCTAGCAATTTGTACAGACACACATAATATTCCTTACAACTAGTGCTAAAATTAGGATATTGAGGATTGCAGTAATTTCAGGGACGCACCTCAGAGAAATTCTCTTCAGCTGTATCGGAATTATCTCGTCAACAAATGATTTGAAATGAGCTCAGACCCTTAACGGTCCTCTGATGAATCAAATGAATCATATAATGTGACGCTCATTAACTGTGAAGACTTCTCTGTCAGTCCAGCTCTGTCAGTCTCATTCCCTCGTTCTCTGTTTATCCCTATTGTGTGTCATCAGCCTCAAAGCAAGCATCTTTGATAAAAAAAAAAAAGAAGAGTGACGTTATGAAGCTAATTGGGGCTCCATTACTTATTTAAAGGTAACTTGTTTATGTGAGAGCAGAGGTATAAATTATCCAATAGACGATGTCTTTGGGGTATTTTGTTGAACAGAGCTTTATTAACAGCAACTGGTGAGGGCAATTTAATGGCATCCCAATTATTTTGAGGGTCCCTGTTGTTGCCAGTGCCAGCCAGAAGCAGCCAGCTAGCACCCATTTAGAGAGGCGAGGGAACTGTATAGCACTTAATGACACTGTTAAAAAGATCCTCTGTGGAGAGATGTGTCTTTTATCTGGACCAGGGGACGGTTTTGTAGTAAAATGAGAGCCTGAGCTCAGTGGAAGACAGAAAACCCTCATTTTTTAATCTGATGCAACTAAACTGGCAGAACTCACACTGCCCAGAATAACCCTTTATTCTAAAAATAAATACTCTATGTTCTTGGTGATCCAAGACATTTGACAAATTTGAGCTCAATAATGTGCTGTTATTTAGGGAATACTTGACGTCGATTATGACTCAAGGTACAACTGTGACTATTTAAACTCTGAGTGCATCAGGGGTTTTCATGCGTCACAGCAGCATTACACGACACGGCATTATGTCAAGTCACTTCTCTGAATTTGACAATTTACTCACCAGCTGACCTTGTGAAGAACGTAGCTAAGTGCTCTTTAAGTGAGCACTGCACTCAAAGGCATAAACACTCCATGTCTGCTTCAGACAGGAAAACACTTCACATAGTTGGTTTAGCAACAGCCTTAATAATGACTAAATCAGTGAAGCATCCGGGAAGTTAATACCAAAGTATAGCAGGTTAGATGTGAATCATCGGATCATCAAAATTGTTTAATCAAATGTAGCGCTTATTTTTTACACCGAAATTTGTACTTTAGTGGATATAAAAACAACTGGAATGCTGCAGTGATTTGTGCCTGTGAGGGAGAGATAACTGGTTGCTCTGTGTACTCAATCGTAGATCAAAACGCATCAGGCGCTCTTGGAAAATGATGGAGGGAAAAAAATCAGGGTAAACAGGATGCCCTCCTGTTCCAAGCATTCCAAAGTCTTAAAACAACGAGAAAGGAAATATGAAAAGGCTTTTATTGTAGTCGCTGAATCATTAAAGGAGCCAAGACGTTTTGACCACTGGATTTCTGCCTGTGCTTTGATTATTTAAAGATGACTCACTACAATCTATTTTGCATCGTTTCCGTGTTGGTATGTAACTGACGACGCCTGTCTCCTTTTCATCTCCATCTCCATCTCCTCTCCCCCGGAGTCACCTGGCTTTGTGCTCTCCCTTACCGCCACCTGTTCTGTCAAAACTCCCTCCTTCTCTCCAACGTTTTCCATTTCATCTGAAGACTTCAGAGGTCCTCCAAACAGCTGCTGCTGCATCTGCTTTGAGGCACATTAAATTGCACACATGCACAACAATGTAAATGATTCGCTCTCGCTGCGATGTTACTCAATGCGGTGAATAAAGATAAAAACTGCAATATCATGCTTGATAAATGCAGCTTTGTAATTGTATAAGCCAGGTTTGTTTGTCTGCACTGTACACTAGTCTCCAACCAGCATTTCTCTGTCTCTCCTCAGTCTCCTTCTTCTGGACAGCTTCATCAATTTTAAATTTATTGACTTACTGTAGGTACGATAACCAAAACACATTAACCACCATGACAGCTGGAACACAAGGCACAAGAGGTAGATTAATCAACCATGTACGTGGCATTGCCAAGGTGGCACCCTCCCAAGGCTGCATCAGAATCACAAAATACAGACCATTACCCTAAAACACAAATTCATCACAGAGAAAATCTGGTGGCTATCCCCAGAAACACCGCTGACAATTAGAGACCACTGAGAACGCTCTTAATTGGTTTTTCAACAGACTGAGTTTACGCTCTGCCTCAGTGACATTTTTCAGCATAGAGAGTAGCTGAGTGTGTAATGAAGAGTAACAGATAAAACAACTGCAGTTAACACCAATCGGGAAAAGGTCTCTCCATTATCAGTCCCAATTTTCTTAACTGGAAAAATATCTCAACTTTTAATGTAATTTGTAAGGTCCTTGAATACTGTACATACCAGTTTTTATTTTTTATTTTAATTCATAGTGTGTGTGTGTGTGTGTGTGTGTGTGTGTGTGTGTGTGTGTGGGGGGGGGGGGCTGGCTATGTGACTGATAGGAAAGACAATGAAAAAGTAAATAAATGAAAGGGAAAATAACAAACTACAAAATAAAAACATCAATAAACATGTGTTTAACACTGTAACAATAATAAGGGATATTAATAAAGCCTGGGGCAGTGCTGCCCCATCCACTGGCAGCGAAACACGACCAGAACACTATCAGCGAGCTCCAGAGCGGGTCAGCAGGATCACTCAGGGAGGGTCAACAGGGTAATCGTTTCGTTTTGTAGTTATTGACAAAAAAATAGTATTTATTCATATATTTATTGTTTTAAATGTAATTTGTGTATTGTTCTTGTTGTTGTTGACTGATTGGTCCAGCTTTGGGTCGCCCCAGACCCTTTAAGGAGGGGGCTGGTCCATTGTGGGTTTGATTACTTTTAAAAAGAAAAACAGCTCCCAGACCCCAGGAAAGGGGCCTGTTTTTCTTTGGGGGGGGGTTAACAGTGACCCAGCCTTCCATCCCCATGCCGCCTGCTCCACAGGAAACCATCAGAGTTCCCTGAATTGAGCTTGAACCGCCCCGGACGGGACAGAGCAGTGCAGGGGAGGTTGTGGTTGCGAGGGAGTTTTTGATCAAAAGAGAAAAATACAATATACAAAGAAAAACAGATGAGATATTCATGACAAAAAAAGATAAGATATATAAATAGTCAAAGATTAACAAATACATTGGTTGACGGGTGAATGGGAGGTTGTCAGTGTGGGATAGGACACAAAGAGTGAGGGTAAATGGAATTCTGTCTGACCAAGTTTGCTCCTCCACTGGCTCCCCACAAGGATGTGTGCTTTCGCCCCTATTATTCATCCTCTACACAAATATGTGTCAGAGCAGCCATGCAAATAGGACCATCTTAAAGAATGCAGATGAATCTGTTATTGTTAGTCGGCTCCAGGACAATGAGACCAGCCACGGCCCGGTCATCGACCACTTTGTGAAGTGGTGTGAGGAGTCCTATCTTCAATTAAACCAAAGACATGATAATTGATTTTAGAAGACGAGCCCACACACATGAAGTCATACCCATTAAGGGTCAGACAGTGGAATGTGTACAATCGTACAAATATCTTGGGACAATTATCGACTCAAAACTGAACTTTGAAGCAAACTGTGAAATGGTCTAGCAGGCTGATTGGTGAGTCGCAGCTTAACTTAGAGTCCCTGTACACCAGACAGTTACAACGGATAGCCGGCTCCATTTTAAAGGACGACTCCCATCCTTTGCACGGGGAATTTCAGCTTCTTCCTTCTAGACGGAGGTATATGGTCCCACGGTGTAGAACAAAGCGGTGTAAAAACAGCTTTGTTCCAGCAGCCATCACTCAGGTGAACAAATCATAGCAACAGTGGACAGATGCTATAGAAGCAACGTTTGTGTACTTATTTATTTATTTATTGATTGACTGATTTGTAACCTTGTGTATTTTTATCATGTTTGTCTTGTTGTCTGTGTCGATTGTAATGTGTGTTGAGATGGATGCCTCGCTCTTTATTGCAAACCAAGTCTACCTACGGGTACAAATAAAAGTAACCTGAACCTGAAGCTGGATGGGATGTGAAGTTTTGTATAGATGTGAATATATAGTGTATAGAAAGTAATGATTGCGGTATCTACGTTTCCTGAAGGCAAGGTGGTTAAGGAAGGTCCTTAGCTTTCTATCTTATGCTGTCACTTATGATTACATGCCCTCAGTTGATGCCACACCCCCCACGCCAGATCAAGGCAAAAAGTCTGAAACTGAAAAAAGACGATCTGAAAGTGATAAAAAGATTTGAAACCAAAAAAAAAATGACATCTGAATCAGAAAATGAAAAGACCTCAATATCAAAATATATATGAAAGTGAAAAATTGTAATAAATATTTTATTCAAAACAATTCCAGAACTGAATCAAAAGTTATACTTAACCCCCCAAAAAAAAATTTTTTTTCAAGACCAGAAGTTTCAGTTTCATTTTTTTTCCTTCAAATTATCAAAACTATTGGACTGGATTTGGCTCCATACATTTCAATTGGTGGACAGGCAAAAAGAAAAGAATGAATACATAAAGATAATAATAAATTATTAAATAATAATGACTATAATTTCTATATCAACAGGATGGGTGGTGTCACGTTTGTAAAAACATAATGAAGGCCAGATGGAGTGATGTTCTGATGTAGTGTACATGGTGGAGGAGGTTAGATTCAGTGTGTTATTCCTTGATTTCCAGTTCATGAGGATAGTTTTCTTGGCGATAGTTAGGGCTACGATGGTGTGTTGTTGTTATGTCTCCTGAGCACAGTGAAGGGGATAATGGGATGCGGCAGCCCAGGAAGACAGAGAGTGACTCAGTGATTTATTTCCAAAAGTGTTTAACTGTTAATACTTAAGTTTTGGCCTGTTGACAAATGGGGCATTTGTCGTAATTGATTTTTGTCTCATAAAAAGCGATCTAAAATTTTAGGCATGGTGGCTCACATCAGTGCATACTAATATGCACAGTCACACATCCTGTGCATGAGTAAAAACTCCTCTGGTAGGTTTTCTACATAACATCAACACATGAACATATACTGAACCCAAAAAGTACAAATTGTTCAGCAGGCACTTAGTTAAATACTCTCAGTCAGACTTTGGCTCCACGCATCCAGATGTTTGCTTTTTTAAAGTGCCAGTTTCTTGACATAAAAGCATAAAGTTACAGAGAGAGCTTTCACTTATCTAAAATACTTTGGCAGTAATGGTTTCTCCTTCGTTAAGCACTTGCTGTATATATTTCTCACACACCCACACAAGTACACCGACATGCACACATGCACACATAAACATGCACTTCACAGCAGGCTCCATGCATGATGCGTCCTCCCCTTAGAGAGACTGATGAAGCTGAGTTAGCACGAGACATTTCTCTCATCGCTGAAAGATTAAACACAGCAATAAGCACCGGGTGACTCCTGAGTAAATTAAGCTTAGTCACTGTATGACTGCCTCCTTCTGTCTGAGGTACCGTCAAATGGAAGGAAAGGGGAGAAAATGACTCCCAGTACTCCCTATAACATGCTGACTGTCACTGTAAGACCTGCATCGCCTCCTTTCCATTCTACCATTAGCGTCAGTGATACAAATAATTATTTTCGTCACAATGTGACATGAAATGCCCCTGGCAATAGGGGTCTACATTGATCCAGGAAAAGGCTGTAACATGTTCCAAATGCAACCTTGTTTACAACATATAGTTTAGTGTTGGAAGCGAGGAGAGGAGAGGAGGTGAGGGGAGGGGAGGGGAGAGAAGAGGAGGGGAGAGTCAAAAAGAAATAAGTAACCGAGCCATGCTGCTTCAGTGGTTGCTACATCCATTGTAACCTTTTCAGACTGAGCTGTCAGATTGAACATAATGGCTGTCATATTACGGACGGATCAATCAATCACAGCCTATCACCCTCTGTTGCATCCAAAACTTAAGTATAGTTGATTTGTGCCAAACAGACCTGACAGATCATATGGTAGTGAAAAACAGATGTGCAGAGATGCTTGTATTTGCACAGTGACATCTGAGTCTTAGACGTTCTCTTAATCAATTAAAGAATTTCCTCAACACACACACACACACACACACACACACACATACACGTTTGGAAGTGATGACAGAACGAGCAACTGACACGACTGAAGGATTTTGGCTGTGTGGAGGGGGAGCTTCTGTTCCTTTTCCTTGTCAGGCAGCAGGAGGAAGCAGAGGAAAGTGTGATTGAGCTGCTGTGACACCGGCAAGGTCAATTCTGACTCCTTCCTGCTGCGGCAGCATTCTCAGAGTGAGGGGAATTCTTCACATATCAATTGATGTCTAACTATCTGGTGCATACACAGGGCCCAGCTAGGGTTGGCGCATGGAAGAGGAGCCCAAGTTCACCATGTAATCAGTGTCTATATGGAAGGGACTATCAACTGGTAGATGATGACAGCTACTGCAAGTAAGTCAAGATTGAGAAATATGGTGGTAGTAAGAAGAAAATAGATTTCTACAAAAACCCAAGGGTAAAAAAAAGAAAGAAAAATACATGGAAAAGGTAACTGTCCTCCCCCCAAAAAACAAGATCCATCCTATCCATCCTCACCTTCCAGTAAACACAGCTCAGTGTTACTGACGTTGTTGAGCAGCCGTTAAACATTTGTAACTTTGAATTACACCACCAGCATCAGGCCAATGCTTCTTAAAGCAGTGACAATCCTTTTGTTGGATGTATGTGGCAAGTTTTGCGTCACGTTTACTCACAGAGTGCGAGAGTGAAGGCCATGCAAAGAAAAAAACGAAGTACAGTGTGTCACAGTCTTTGCACAGACGCAACAGCAAAAAGAACACTGCATACTAAATTAATGACTTCATTCACATATGAATGTTTCCTCAGAGAGCTGATACAAAACCTTTACAGGGACCCCCCCCCCCCCATTCCCAGTCTCCGATATTATCTAAGAAGGGTTTTCATTTTTTTAAAGAACTTCAAAGGGTTGTCCTTGAGCCAAAAACGTATAGCTGCAATAGGAATAAGTCCCATAATGCTCTGTGTCCACTTTGAAAGGTTAGGGGCTTATCAGAAAACCAAAGGGAGTAAAAGATATCCCTTCTTATCAAGATTGAGCAGTTTCAGCATGCAGATTGAAAAAGGTGCAAGAGTGAGCATATATCAGTCATGCCAGCTTTTTCCAAATGTGACATTTATTTATTTTTGCCAACCTTTTCCCAGAAGTCTTCATTAAAAGGGCAGTCAAAAATCCAATGGAAGTATGAATGTAGGAATTGAAAATACCATATTTTGGGTATTAGTGGTGGATAAGCAACCAAATGTTTATACCAAATACAAACTGGAAATTCAGAATAAAGTATGCACTACAATCAGCCATGCTGAGAGACTTAAGTTGACCAGTTTCCTGTGCTGCAGGACCTGCTGCTCCTGCTTGGTCCTCTGATGTCCTTGTACATTTCTAGACGTTAAAGATACTTCATTTCAAATAAATACTTTTAGACTTTTCTGAACACAAACCCACTTTGAGAAAAGCACGCAGAGATATCAGGGTCAAAAGAGCACCTCCAGGCCACAAGGATTCAAGATCATATATAAACCAGCCTCAGAGACACAAGGAAGATACAGAATTTCAGTTCAACCAACATCTCTGGTCATGGGAAGTTACAGCTTGCACAGTTTCAACCCAGCAACCTTATTTTACAAAATAAATAAAGATAGAGAAATGTTGAGCTTAACTTATAGCGTCCTCTCAACAACGCAACACTTGAAATGTGTAACCGTCCAGTTTTGTCAAAAACAGACAGATTGAATCTAAGATTCTACTGTGTTTAAGTTTTAAAATGTTGACTCTTAAAGTGTCTCTCTAATATATCACTTGGTTTATGTTTTCGTTAACACTTAAATACATTGCAATCCATCATTCCATCAACTTTTTATAATTAATTTTTCTTTAAATGGTACCAGTCAGGCTACATGACCGTATTTGACGAATGGACATACCAGATCCAGATGTTCCATGTGTTGCCATTTAGGACACTGCGATAAGGAAAACAATGTTGGCGACAGTCTACCTCTGTGAGAGTTTATATCTACCAAGTCATAGCTTATGTCCACACCAAGAGCAAGTACAGTCATCTCATTAGACCCAATCCCCTCAGCATGATGATGATGATGATGCAGTGAGCAAAGATCCAGAACTGCTTCTTGCTCTGCTCAGTTATGATGGCCATCGAATGAAGTGGCCATATGTGTGGGTCAGCTCTTTATGGATTCCTCATGGTGATGGAGCCTGGCAGGGGAGGATTTATCCGTGAAAACAGATGGGCAGGAAAAGAAGGAGAGAGCCTTCAAGCTGAGAAAGCCCTGCTGGGCGTCTCCTTATGGTAGAATGAATTACAGACATCTGACAATGCTTAATGGCAGAATGCAGCACATTATCTTTGATGTATAATTTTCAGATTTACTAGACTGAATCATCTATAAGTGCATGGATGAAGTAAGAGTCACAAAGAGCAGAGATGCATGGTGGAGACGTGCAAGGAGTCCACTAGATGTTCTGTTTTTCCCTCGAGTTTAAATCTCCATACAGTTAAGGCATTTAACTCCCTTTTACAAGAAATATTGGATACTAGATTACAGAAACTATAAAACAATTATGCTCTTGTTTTGTGTCATTGATTGCTTGGCATGCATAAGTAACCTTCACAGTGAAAGGACCTATGAACCTTGCAAAAGAGAATACATTCATATTTGAACAGCTTACTTTATGGGTTGACAGCGACAAAATCAACAACACACATGAGAAGAAACACTGTCTAATTAGCTCATCTCTTTTGTTTTCAGCAGGATTATGGATGTTTACCCATTATAATTAAATGAACACCCATAAAGCAGAAAAAAAGTAGAAATGTAGCAGCCAATCGCAAATTAATGAGCATAGTAGACGGCAATGATTTCACTGGCAATTACTCCCTGTCTTGCCTTGATTATTTACATTATTTTGTCACTTAGATACCGATGATCACGTTACTCACTTTTGAAACAGATGCCTTCCCTTCTTTCTTTTTCAGCATGACAATACATTTAGACTGACCTACAAGCTTCAGATAGATGTCTTTCCCAGTAATGTTATGCAATACGATGTGTTAAGTGACTGATATACTCTGATTATCTTTTTACAGTAGGTGTGGTGCAAGATCTGTTTATCATGCTGAACGTGGCACTGAAAATATGGCAAGAAGAATTTACCACCCAAGGTGATTCATGGGTTTCATTTGCACAGCAAGATGTACGCAGGAAGCTAATGCTTAATAATCACAAAGGTTTTTGAGGCATAACAAGAAGACAAATAATTAATTAACCATCACTAAACAGCAAAGCCTCCCTGCTGTGCCTTCATTATCCTGAATTTTAGGCTCTTTCTGAATAAGTAATGTGCGGGATCGTCTCAATCTGATACATTATCAGAGGACAAATATCAGGTGTGTATGAGAGAAATTTGGAATATATGAACTTTGCTTGTCAAAAACAGCAACTACATAGTGATTGGTTTAATGATGATGAATTACTGTATGGTTACACTCATATTTCATTGAAGAACTTTGGAGCAGTTGGCAACTGGCTGTAAATAATGACTATATGTTTTCAAATCAATTAATTAACTGGTCCACAAAACATCACAAAAATAAAGAAAAATGTCCATTATCTTTTCCTCGGGGGACGTCCCACATGTTTTGTCAAAACCTGAAGATGTATAGTTAACTGTGATGTGAGAAAAGGAAAATCAGAAAATTGTCATATTTGAGATACTCGAATAGTCAAAGTGTTTGGAATTTTTGCTTGAAACTGGACTGAAATGATTTATTGATTATCAAAATAATTGCTGATTATTTAGCTTCAGCTCTAAGGATACTGGCCTATAGCTATAAGCAAGACTGTGTTAGCATTCAGTCAGTGGTGGTTGTATGGTCAAATAATAAATAGTAGCCAGTGTGCCAGCTTATGAGCACAGAAGACTTATCTTTTAAAAGTGAAAAGGCTATCCATTCCTCCGGGGATAAACAAGAAGGAAATGCTGTTCTGGCATTTTCAGTACAGGGTGGAATAATTCAGTTCCCAGTTTGTGAATTATGTGCAGATATCTAGGTTTTCACACCGATTGTAGTTTCATAAAAAAATATACATTATCGTCATAAACCAATTTTTGGACTATGCCTATCGATTACTGACATTGTATTTGGTTAGTGTGTGTTAGTGTGTGTGTGTGTGTGTGTGTGTGTGTGTGTGTGTGTGTGTGTGTGTGTGTGTGTGTGTGTGTGTGTGTGTGCTTATGAGTGTGTGAGCATCTAGATAAATGGACTTTTGTGTCTACTGTTATTCAACACACAGATTGCTTTGCGCTTGTAAAAATTGCAAACCTTGTAATGTGAGGAATAAAATCAAACAAAACGTGTTATTGTAATATGTTATTATGTTGTTCACCCACTGTATAATGCTTCATCCATCATATTTTGTACTGTAGACAGAGCATGTACAGACCCTATACATCGTTGCTGTCTGCTTGCCTTCAGTTTATGTCACTGAAAATGATATTCATTTATTCAATAATAACCCACTTTAGCAAGCTGTTCACCCACTGCCAGCACAACCTGTTTCCCTCAGCTCTAATGGCAGCCCAATTATGAACGGTAGATGGGTCTCTAACAGTAGAAACTACCTCTCACCAAGCCCAGAAGGGAAAGAAAACTGAGCAAAGGGAAAGAATAAAAAACAAGAGCACAAGATCACATCTCCTGTCTACTTAATGCCGATCCACTGACAAATATTAGATAGCGTTGAAAAATGCTTTCACCTCCGAGATCAGAACCGCAATTATTTTCAGAATCTAATGTCAACTTCTTTTCCATCCCTCCTCGCTGGCTTTAGGCAGAATAAGACAAGCTCTTGTATTGTGCAGTGGGAAAAACTAGAAGTAATAACATGTTGCTGAAGACAGACAGTATTGATATCATAAGATCAACCACAGCACCTGCCTCACGTCCCAAAGGAGCCAAGAAACAACCAAATTCTGTGTGGGATACTGAGAATGTTCCTGAGATTATTTATTGATTTATTGATGCTCTGTCATGGTCTAGATGACTTGAATCAATCATGGACATTTTTAAATATTTAGGATTCTCGATTGATTGATAGATGTATTTAACAATATTAAATTGTAACATTCACCTCTGTCAGGATTGATGGAGGAAGGGAACAAATTACTTCAGATTAATGACCTTACTTTGTTGCAATATCTGTGCAAATCCACAAAAGACACATATCACAAGAAGCTTCTCAGAGTCACCTGAATCCTTCCTTCTCACTTTTAGCGCTACCTTCAGGCAGAGGTGTTAAACAGACCAATCTGTGCACGGCAGTTTACGGTGTAGCCCTCTTCGTACTGAGGCCTGATGCCCCCTGAGACTCCCTAATTGAGGAGTGACTAACCATGAGACTGTGAGATTAATCATGGTTTACAATAAAAGCAAAACAAGTCAATACCTTTTCTTTCACTGGGGGCCAATCAGAAGTGCAGAAAGCAGGAAAGTGACACGGGGGCACACACACACACACACACACACACACACACACACACACACACACACACACACACACTGCAATACACTGTTGTCGGTAATCCAATCCCAACCACGGCATGCTAATACATCACAATTACCTACTCAGTCTGGGTGGTGCCATTAGAAATACATTGTCTCCATTACCACAGAGAGCTTGCGTGTGTGCGTGCGCTCATGTGGGAGTGCATGCCCTTACAAGTGTGGATGTCTGTTTGAGAAGTGAGGCGCTCTCCATCTCCCTGCAGACTATTTCATATTCAATTACATCTCCCTTACATCACTGGGATTGCTGTGTGTATGCCACGTCAATAATGGCCCAGATCACTTGTCTGGGGTGCAGAGAGACATTAGTAACATTTAGGTTGTTAGCACCTTCATTAGAGGGAGGCCGGAACAAGCATCTGAAAAGGAGAGAAGGAAAGCAAAGAAGAAAACTCTCGGATAGAAAATCACAGGTTCGTTTGTGCTTGCATTGCCTTTTGAACCAGTAGATGTTTGGCATTACATAGTCTGGATATAACTCAGGCTGAGGAAGTCCACTTAGTCCATCATTAAACCTGCACAACGTTATGCCGCTGTGTTATTTTCTAACAATTACAGTTTGTAAAATTATGTAAGAAAATCTTATGGTTGTATTCACTTTAGTATATTTATATCAGGACTACTCATATTGTGGTGCACAGGCTACACCGTTGTCCCATTTAATGAAAAACATACTGTGAAAGTGGACTGAGGAAATTACAAATTGCCCAGAATAGAACTGCAAGGCTAGTCTTATGTAGCCTCATAAGAAGGAACACACACACAGCACGCACCGTAAGTTCTCGTGATTACAAATGGAAAAAAGGCCCGAGTTTAAACCCGAGTTTTTGCAGTTAAATTACCGAATGTAGTAACTTTCACAGTCATTTCAGTGGAACAGCAGGTGATGGCCAAATCATCTTATCGTGACATCTATTGGCATAGCTGCCACCTTTGCACATGTCAATCCTTTTGCAACTTTAAATTAAATGTAAGATTGCATTGCGTAGGCAGCTGATCGACAGTGCAGTGTTGGTCACGTATAATGTTTTGTTCTTGTTCCAGGAGGATGACCCTTGAGACTAATTCTGAGACTAACTAAGTGAATGTCCAAGAAATTAATGTTGAGAAAATTGAAATTGCTTTCGTAATGAAACACAATGAGAGATGAACATGAGTTGAACATATTGCATAACACAAGTGTGATGTTGTATAAGGTGTGTATATGTTGAATAAATCTGATGAATATGAAGTACTGGATTTCTGACCCCTGGATGAGTAGCTGGTGCCATTGGCATCAGCTATTGGGAATCCTTTGAGTGGCGGGCAGTAAGTGTCTCTGCAGAAATCATAGCGCAACTGCAGTTTTTGGCCCACGTTGTTAAAGCTTTGCCTTTGACTTCCATAATCCTTTCAGATCCAAGCAGTGACACAGGTTAAACCTGCGGGCAATCCAAATGGGTCAAGTTCAATCATTCTACCTGGTTTTGTGACCCTAGGTTGGACAGTGCCTGGCTTTGGTGACCAGGCTTTTTTTTTTTTTTTTGTAAGACCACAACTGTTCATTCTACTTTTTCTTCCAGTAAAGAAGCCGTACTCACACTTAACTGAGACACATCATGCTGTTTTTCCCAATTTAAAGTGGTACCAGTAAGGATTGGCACTAAGATGTGAGCATCATTGGACCTGTAAAAGTGTGTTTAAGGTACAATTCTGACACGTTTCAAGCTGTTATAGAAACATCTGCTGTCTATTAAATAATATACTAACTCATCCCGTCCTAAAACTGGAATCTCCTGTGACATTTATCATATTTGAATATTTATTTTGACCTATATTTTAAAATAAGTCATCCGTCCACAGGGATGACTTACCAGGGCAGGACAGCTGCGATGCATGGGCCATCGGACAAGCAAACGCTGCAAAACTTTCCTGCTCGATTAGCAAAAAAGAACACGCTCCCACATGCACGCACACACTGTTGACATAAATTTACTGCAGTGGTAAACCTGAGGTGACCTCTCAGAGAGGAGCAGTGAGGAGTGACACACCAAGTCAGGAGAATTAGCACCGCTGAAAAGAACATCATTAGTGTTGACACTTCATTAGGTACCGACCGAAAAGAGAGGCAGAGGAGGGAGGAAGAGTATGTCAGTCAGTCAGTGTGCATCCAGTACAGATGATGACGGCTCAGCTGGACAAATGAGCCGCTCCACCTGCCATAACCTCAAACCCATGACACAAAAGGACACTTGTATAAAGTCGCATTTCTATCACGTCCTTTCCTAAAGGTAAAATCTATAACACAATATGGCATCTCCTGCTGGCACCCCACTACCTCCATCGTACGGTGACAAAGTGACTTAGTATTCTAGCTCCAAAAGGTTAACTTGTTATTAAGGAATATCAATACATGTGAAATGTAGATGATAAATACAGACAATTGTCAAAAAGATACACTAAAGTAAATCGTGGACAACAGAAATAGGCTTATTGAAAGAATTTTGTTTTAATGACTGTATTAGGTGATGAAGTAACTGACATCCATTATTACTGTTAAAAATGCTGATGAGGCACATCACTCCCGTGGTTTGAGTGAAATACCTGTGACCCCGAGAGCCACAGGACACATTTTAAAGAAGCATTGAAGACAAAGATTTGCTCAACATGCAATTTGATATAAAAAAGGGGCAGTAACTAATGAAGAAACCTTATTGTTTAGCTATCATGTTGCATTGGTATAACATGCAAGGAAAAGTTTTAAAAGTTTTTGAATTTTGAGAGTTTGCAAGTCACAACAACATCTAAAACGCCTCTGCAGAGTTGTCTGTTTGGTCAAACTCCTGCAGGCTTCAATTGATTCTCGGTGGATGTTCATTTAAAGACATTTAGCTTTTATTTGAGAGGCTAGCTGCTCTGATTCCTTCCACAATGATGCCTGCATCTTCCTTGCATTGTCAATGTTTGGTTTTGAAGACATGTGGTCTCTCATCAAAGTGGCTTAATCAGTTTCATTGACTGGGGTTGTTCAAACTTTTCAATGTTGCTTTAAGACTAAACAGAGAGTTAAGTTTCCTTTGTCATAGAAACTTTTTGGATGCATTTTGAACTTTTCACTCAGAATTGTTACAGACCTTTTCTGGTTGTCACTCACGAATACACTGAACTTCTCAAGAGTCCAAAGAACTAGAACATATTGACAATCTGGATGATCACGTTCATCCCATATATTTACTTATTTCATTTCATTTTAGTGGTTTAGTGATTTTTGGAGCCTTGAGTGCTTTTATCACATCTGTGGTGTTTGGACAATGTATGTCAAGATGTATGTGTGTTTACTGCAAACCAAATCTACCTACGTGTATAAATAATGTAAACTGAACCTGAATCCCATTATGAAGCATTTTTATTACAATCTGTAATCTGGGGGAAAAAAAAATATTACATATTATTATTCTAATATAATATTATATATCATTAAATGTTGTTAAGAATGCAGTTGTATGGGGACATAATTATGTAGGAGACAGGTGAATGACAAGAATACAATTCAAATTTCATGACCTGTCAATTTACAAATTTGCTGTGCGCGGCAGAGCCTCTATCTCTGTAAGACACACTATTGGACAAACGTCGGCACAGCTCCACTCAGCTGTGGCTTTATGAGTATCCCAACACACATCCAGCAATTTTTAGCACCCGCCTAGACTACTCTGAAAAAGGAGAAAATGTAAGTCATTTGGAAGAATGGTTCCAGAGCCAATGCCTGTCATATTTAATTGGTACCACTCAATCTCACCCACAATTTCTGGCTTTTTTCCTCACCAAAAAGATACCATCCCACATGCTGATGAGCCAGTTTCTTTGGCTTGGGTTCAGTCCACCGAGGCCTCCATCCTCATTAGCTGCCAGACTCCCAACACAATGAATGCCTAGTCCTCTTTTAAGATTTGTAATCCTTTACGGTAGAGGCTTTCGTTGCTTAATTTGAGTTTACCTCAATAGAGCTCATGGGTTCAAGATTTGCCGCAACAAGCCCACCTGCTGGGCCTGGCTCCAGGAGAGGACCAGGTTTCCCTTTTCACTTTTTTGCCATCTACATAGAAATCTTTGCTGGCTCCTCATCTGCAACCAGCCACGGGATACCTACAGTACCAAGAGATATTTACACTACAACACCCCTTTATCGCAATAAATTACATCAAGAAAAATGAATACATTCATTATAAATAATACCTTTCCATCTTGAGAGTAGGAGAGGCCACACTGCATTGTCCCTATTTCTGATTATGCATATATTGGTAGAGATAACAACAGGACCAGGTACAGGGAACAAGGAAGTTATTTGTTGACAGAAGATGCCAAGTCTGCTTTTTGTTAGATACAGAGAGAATCGCCATGACCCAAACACTTTGTCAAAACTCATTGGCCAATGTTGCATGTTGTCGTGTGCAGGTGTGAGGTAGATAGACAGAGAGAGCGAGGATGCTGTCTGACAAAATAGAGTCCACTTCATTTAGTATCAAATCTCAGCAGCAGTGCAGAGAACACAGGAGAAGAGAAGAGAAGAGATAAGCAAAAAGTAGCAGTTGGGGACATCATTGATAACTCTGTAAAGCTGCGATAATACAATAAGATTACTGAACTCTTATGGCTCTACTGGACCATGTACGGAGAGATATTTTACACATCCAAACTAATCTGTCCTGAAGACCTTATAGCTGGAAATGATAGGAAATCAATGTAATTAACAAGGTTGAGAGGGG
The DNA here is from genome assembly GCF_023349555.1 of Cebidichthys violaceus. NCBI lineage: Eukaryota > Metazoa > Chordata > Actinopteri > Perciformes > Stichaeidae > Cebidichthys > Cebidichthys violaceus. The sequence goes on from NW_027176373.1 coordinate 3,464,419, forward strand.
AGAAGAGATTTGTGGTGAATAACAGATTCTTTTGGTATTAGACAATATAGACTGTTTACACGTAGTCACATTAAGGCCTGTCTTCAGGCCATCTGTTCATTCAAGTTGTAATCTCTGTATTGATCCTTTTAAATCGTATAAACTGGTTAGTAATTATCAACTGATAGCAATTTATAATGAAAGATTTTTTGTCTCACCTCAACGTTACCTTGCCTCATCCTAACTTGTGTCTTTCCTTGTCTTGTCTTGCGTGTTCCGTCCCTCTCTGTCCTGTCTTTACCCTGCCTCTTCGGCCTCACACTGTCTTGTCTCGACTTATCGTGTCTCACCTAGTTATGTCTCTTCCTTCTTTTGCTTTGATTTGATTGTACAGCTCCTACCCCGCAGCTTCCGAACATCAGTTTAAATTTACTATATCTGGAAAATACCATGGCTAAAAGCAACTGATTAACAGAGAGGACTGTTAGCAACACCAATTTCTTGGAACTATGTTACAGGTGGCATTGTTCCATTCTGTCATGGGGAAATGCTGAGATGCTAATGTGACAAAAGTTTTGTGATAAGATTGTTGGCTGAAGGACACAAAGTAGGGACAAAGGCTGATCCGTCTGTATAATGTGGGTCTCCTTGGGCTACAGTACCTTCATAAACATTTGCTGGAAGTGTCAGGTTGGCATGAGCAGCGATTGGTTATTCTGCCAAGCGGTTGTCAGAACAAACACGCTGATGCATTAAATAGATCAGGAAACATTTGCATACTGGTTAACATATAATTGAACCTGACATGCAGTCATGCAGTTCTTGGCTGCAAACAGAACATTCCTCGATTGCCGTCTTCTATAATGTATGTATTTTCTTTAACCACAGAAAAATTAACTCTTCGTTCGTTTCTGCCAAGCACATTATGACCTTTGGAAACCAACAATAACTCGTATGAAGTTCAAATTCAGATGGGTACATTGTAGAGATGCAATGCTCGACAAGCGGTTGAAACCAGCCAGTTGTCAGCTGATCGTCCATTACCGGTGACCGGCCGATCAGGTGCATATATCCAATTTGCCAGATATTGCCACCAGGTGGTTTTACATTGCGCAGACAGCGTCACAGACACCAATGTCACAGCCACACACGCGCAACATTGTGGCGATGTGGAGTGGTGATGTGCGGGTTCAGGTGGACAGGTCAAAAAATGACAAAGCAGCATTCTAAGTCATTAATAACTTACAGGAGCATTTCGCGCAACGCATCGTGTGCAAGCGTCACTTTCCACCTTCTCTTCCCCTCACTGTCACATTCTCTTTCTCAAACGCCTACACACAGAAAGCGGCGTTCAGTCCTGACAGTTGATCTACCATAATGCATAAAGTTGACGGTTTGCGAATCGGTTTCAGATGGTTTATTGATGCATATTTTTACGTGTTGGGTGGTGCAGATTGGCTCTCATAATTACATGTTAGATTAAGTGCGCTTAAGTGCAATTCATTTTCAGTTGGATTATATTTGTTCAGTATCCTGGAGCATGTATATTTTAAGATCCTATAACTTGGTGCAGTTTTGGAGGAAATGTAAGGTTTTTAATAGTAATGTTTTATCATGAACATACACAATTGAATTTCAATTTGAAAATAGTTGTGTATGCTGTCAATTATACTTATTTTCTTCTTCACCAAGAAAATTGCAATCGGTGCATCTCAAGTAGATTGTATACTGAATGACACAAACGTGTGATCACCTTTTATATAGTCCCAAGTGACTTACTTTACTCTTATAACTCCTGCAAAAAATACTGGATTTCTGTTTTGAAAAAAACAAAATTGTTCCTGACTCTGAGAGGATTACCTTTTTCCAGAGCTCACATCTAACACTCCTTTTTTCCACACAGAAAGCTTCCACAAGGTTTTCCAGTAGAAATATCCCTGTGGTTCCTTGTCTGTTAACAAAATGAATGTAAAAGACCTTGCTTTAAGTCCAGTCTGTCTGTTAAACAGGGTTTGAATGACAGGGCCGTTAGGACCATGGACCTTGGTGCTTGAGTCACAGAATGTGCAACAATGGACAAGAGCAGATTTTGTACAACTCTAACTGTGTCAGAGGTGCACACACATAACTCGGTGTGTTACCTTACACCTCCATCTCTTCAGTCCCTGCTGCAAAAAACGGATTTAACGCTTTTGAGATCAAGCTTTCATTCGACCAAGTCTTTCATCCTCCCTTTCTACCTCTCTCCCTCTCTGCTCTCCTTCTTTAGCTTTTCTGCCTTTGGGGGTTTTGTGTTAAAAATGGTGTTGAAAGCTTGAGGGCTGAAAGGTGAATGGATGCCACTCTTGGTAAATTGACCGTGAAGGACAGTCCGAGAGCAAGAGTGGGAGGGAGTAAAAGAGAAAACATGAGAGATTCAGTGGGAGAAAGCACTAAACAGAGGACAGAAGAAAAGGGTGAGGACAAAAAAAAAGGTACAACGGGACACTGAGAAAAAGAAACCGAGGGACAGAAGTGGAGAGAACAGAAAGAAAAGGAAAACACAGAGAAGCAGGTAGAGATTGACTGACTAGAGGTGTTATAAAAGAGTGGGAGAGATGAGAGTGAGGAAGAGGGAGAGGAGAGGAAAAAAAGCTGTAGCTGCCAGTCACACTTCACTACTTTGTCAAACTTTGGTTCTTGTTGCCTTCAAGGCCCAGACATAAATGGTGTGAATCAGGAAGAAGAACAGGGAATCGAGGGCTCCAGGGACATAGAAGATTAACAGGAAATTGCAGCATGAAACTCTGACTCAGAAAGTTTGAACCTGAAACTGACTCAGAGAACCTGACAAATACAACTTTGGAGCGTAATAGGACACTGAAATATTCACGAACCTTGGTTTGCCCACAGCATGAAATAAGTATGAGACTGATGCATTTGGGTATTCTGTGCTGAAATACTACACTAAACACAGAACATATTTCAGGATTTGATAGTGTGTCCAGCAATGATTTGCATTTCGAGATGTTGACTGGTCAATACACACCTCTGCTTTATAATTATAACAATTAATTATGAAAGTTTTAAGCACATGCTTATTGTTTATTTCACTTTAAATTAAGATATTGTCATTAATACATTTTAAATGTAAAGCTAAAGAACCAAACGTCTCCTTAAAGCATTTTGCTTGAATTTTGCACTCATCCTAATTCCTACAACACATTTCTCAAAAAGATAAAGTAAAGCATTTCCAAAATCACATCACTTGTGTGTGTATGTGTGTGCGTGTGTTTTGGGTAATGGGGTGATAGACGACAAAACTAATGAAACATTTTGTATTTTCCTCCTGTCTCATAATTTAAGTTCCTCATGCAAACGTTGTTCTCATATACAATATTTATTTAAGTTGACAGTTACTAGCCTCTGTTGGGCAGTAAGGCCGCCCTTCGCCTGCCCGAACTCAGGGATTTTTTACTATGTCACGCTATACAAAGCGGATGAAATACTGTTGGGAGTCTTGTTGACAGATAGTGCTACGTTTACACATGCAAGCCTTATACAACTTGCACTTAAGAGTTCTTCATAGTCAAAAAGTCCTGCCTTTTTTGCAGTAAAGAAAAATGTCAAAGTGATTTGTACATAAAATAGGTTTAGTCCAGTAGAGAAACAGAACAAACAGTGCTCTAAACTGAAGGCTAGCCTACAAGCCATGGGCAGACAGAATTGATTGGTGTGGTCTAGGGTTAGGATCCAGCATCTAAACAAAATGGCATTTGCAAGTAAGATTTTCAGCTGTTTAATGTTGTTCAGCTGACTAGCTAATTAGCTATCTATGCAAACCAGCGAATCCCCAGTGAATGTATTTTGTCAGGTTACTGTGCAACAAGTGAAGTATCGATGGTGGACATATCCACTCATTTAAATATCTAGAATAGACAATACAGAAACAGCACCGTAAGAAATGCCTAGCTGAGACAAAAGGATTCTGTTCAGTTCCAACACCAGCACATTTAAGTGATATCTCTGCATCTGCAGGTTCATCAAGCACGTAACATGATTTACAGTTTAAAGAATGACCAAAGCTGATATGAAGGATGGCGAGAGATAACAGAGGCGTGGAGCGAGCTGTTTTGCACGGCAGAGAGACAAGGGAACTCTGATACAATCTCCTCTTCTCTTGTCTTCTCTATATATCTACTGCACCTGCTTTTTTTTCCCCCCCATGTGCTATATTTGTATCTCCACCAAATCGTGTCTGCAGAATTTATTCATAGCACAGATTGAATTTCGCTGAATCAAGAAGTAGCACCGCTATGTTCTCACATTTTTTCTGATGTTTCTTAATTTAACATGAAAAAATCATGTATTTTCACACAAAACAGCAACCATGACCCCGATCTCACATCCTCTTAATATAACACAAACAGGTGAGAAGTAAATCAGATTCTGAAAGATTCAAATCAATGGCACATTTTAGGAGAGATTAACCTGATCAATAAACACAGTGGAATGAAAAAAAACAAAAAAGCTTTAAAGCTGTATATTCGGCACTTCACCAATTTATCCTATTTGACATTTTTGTGTATTTATCATAGTTAGCGTATGAATTTCCCATCAGGCGTTACTGAGATATCATGTTGACAAGAATGGGACAAACGTAGATGTAAAGACAACCTAAAAAACGTAATGCCTCTGACCTCACCTACCGCTGGCACGAAGCTGCTTCAGGTCCAGGTGTTGTGCATGCTGAACCAGCACAATACCTGGATCCTGACAGTATCATGACACAATGTCATGATACTGTCAGGATCCTGGTATTGTAAATCTGTCTCACTATCACGATCCAAAACTTGGTGTTCTTTCCCTCATGATTTCATATTCCTTTACTCCATTATATGAAGTGGTTCCACTCTGTACTGTATGTTATCACTTTGAATGTGGCTGCAAAGGGCTATGTTGATCTCCTACTTGGGATGATATTCAGCTGACGCACATTTTCTCACAAAAAAACGTTGAGGCCGGCACACGACACAAGTATCCACCTGATGGGTCAGTGAGTTTTGATGGAGAGCCGGGACATGGTGAACTGGAAGGGGGCCACAGATTAAGGAATGAGGTGGCGTCTCGCTGTGGGTGTCTCGGAAGCAGCCTCCAGTTATTTTATTAGCCAGACAGAAACACTGCAGGATGCTCTCTAATACCACCGGTGATTTACACGTATTCAGGGGCGCGCGCACACACACACAGACACACACACACACACACACAGAGCCACAGCCTCTTTCTCTCAAGGATACACAGACACGGACCAATGAGAACACACACACACACACACACACACACACACACACACACACACACACACACACACACACAGACTGAACCTTCCTGACAGCCCTCCCTGGGTGTGTTTCTTGCAAGGCTTCGCAGCGATTAGCCATTATTTCACATCAGCGAGGCTGGCAAAGTTTAAAGAGAGTTGTTACTATTATCTTGACAGGTAGAAAACCAACTCCCTTCTGTCCTGCACAGAGAATGTGTGTGTGTGTGTGTGTGTGTGTGTGTGTGTGTGTGTGTGTGTGTGTGTGTGTGTGTGTGTGTGTGTGCTTCATTATGTATGTTGAGGACTTTCATTGTCTGAATGTGTGGGTGTGGGTGAGTGGGTCAAAACAATGTCCAGTGTGTAACTTTTAGCAGTAGACAGAAATATTGGTGCCATCCTGTCGACCGCAAGAGCTGATTGTTGGCTTGACTTGAGTATTCAACCTGAACATTTATGTAACAGTAAATAACAATATGGGCACACAATATGGAGATACTTATTTAAATAAAAATATTTGGTAAACATTGTATACTCATGGAGTTCGTTCTGCAAGCAGGTCACATTTGCATTTTAATAAACAAATGTTTATTTGGCTACTTTAAATAATCATAATTTGCTTTGTTTTAGAGCAGAAACTATTTGTTGAAAGGACGTTGATTGGCAACTATTTTAATAATCCATTAATTGCTATAAGTCATTGATCAAGCAAAAAGATCAAACACAACTGGTTCCAGCTGCTCAAATGCAAGGTATTGCAGATTGTTTTCCAGCGTCTTATCATTTTTAAATTGAACATATTTGGGCTTTAGACTGTTGACTTTTTTTGGAAAATAACACCGTAAACATAAACTCAGACTATAAATTTGAACAATAATTGATAAATTGAAATGCAGGCCAACCATCAGACTAAAAAAATAATCATTCCATCTCTTATAAAGTATGAACTTGAAGTTTTACTGAACAAACAAAAGCTGTTTGAAAGATCTGTTGTGTTGAAATGGGCTTAGTCAACGACTACTTCTATCATCACTTTTTAATGGTCCACATTAATCTTTCAAGTCTACCTAAGCGGATCCAACAGGAGTTATCATAAGCCCAGAGATTTCAAAATACTTCTTCTGAGCAGAGTGACTTATCTGATGCCAGAGGCTGAGAGACGTGTCAAATGTAGTGAGACGCACCAGCCCATCGCACCTCTTATCCTCACATGCAGACTCTTTCCAAAAGAACCTCATACCCCACCCAGATTTATCTCAGTTCTATTTTCTTCTCTTTTTTTTATTTCTTTTGCCTTGCTGTGACCCAGTTAGAGGTCGCCTGGGTGAGAAGATCCTCTCCCTGTCGCTGGCCGCTCTCAAAACATTTCAACCACGATATCTGCCACAGTGAAGATATAGTGCTGTTGATATATAGTCAGGATTCATTCACATGCCATGACTGGATGGTTTATTCTTTATCTCACTCAATTACAATTAGACCACCAAGAGCCAGTAAAGTGACCCCGTATTGGGACCCTCAAATGAATTTCTCATGCATGAGTCTTATTCAATATCAATTCCATTCAATATCGATAACTCATTCAGGGCTCATTGTCTACAATAAATGATTGAATAATGTGAATGAGCTCAATTTTTTCCAATTGTTCATGCATGACACGGGTTCAATACAATCAATAACTCATTCTCCTGAAATCTTCAACAGACGCTCCCCTCTTTAAAATGACCACATTCCTGATTGGGTGTTTGATTGGGACTTATTTTGAGAAGGTTGAAGTCACATCCTGGTTTTGGTGTTGACCTCTCATTGGGAGACATAGATTTTTCAAAACAATGTGAGGGTGAATAACATGTAAAATGTAGTGCTAAAAGGAGCTTCCACAGACTGGCAGCTGGAGAAACGACCAAAAAGCATGCAAGGAGCTCCCTGTTTTTATATCACACCGTAATATAAAATAAAATAGCAAAACAGTGGCCATTGCCACTTTTAAACAGGCTTATAGTAGAGACAGGTCAGCACTCTACCTGTAACCTGTGTTTTGAGGCATACGAAACAGGGAGCTAGAATGGGTGCATTTAAAGTATCAAAGTGGCCCCAGTGCAGACGTCTAAATCCGCCTCTGTTACAGTAGAAGTCCATGCTATCCAAATCCTCCATGATACACGGCCAGAAAGCTTAAGTGACTAAGTGCAACTCCACCCAGGGGAATTAGGGAGGGAAGAGTCCTTGAAGAAGAATTCTGGCAGATTCTGAATTATTGTCTTTTCCCAGCTGGCTCCCTTTGCTTTCCTCTCTCCTTCCCCTGTGGCTGTGAATATATCCAAATCCCCCTTGCTTTGCCTGGCTGGCTGGTATATTTCGACCATGTAGAAAAGCCCTGTAGAGGTTTAACGGATGGCTTTGTCCGACTCAGAGAAACTAAGCATAAGGCTGGTGCCAGGCAAAGAAGATGTGATAGTAATAACAGGATAAAGAAAAGATGCCGGCAGATAAACATCAATTTTAGTACCTGCTGGTTTATGTCCCACTGTATCATATGGCAGGATACTGTGCTCTGAATTAACGTTTACAGACGAACCAGCAGAGAAAAAGACAAGGTGGATTGAGTACTGCATCTCCAATCAGCATGATCTGTAATTTTCAGCAACATTTTGAAGCTTCAGCATCGCTTCCATCAGTTTCCATCAGAGCAAACAGACCTGTATGGACTCTTACAATGAAAATCTTTACAAAAAGTGCATTGATTTTACTGTACCTGAGAGAGAAATTATTTCATCTCACCTCAGGCTCTAAGTATCTGTTTTACAGGAGGCACTTTGAAAGATAAACTTTTAATTTGCACTCTTGCGCAGGCACTATGGGTAGCTGGAAAAGCCCCTTTAATGTTTTATTCCATCTCCGTTGCAAATGATACAGATATTTCCTATTCCAATTGCCTTGGAGGGGAACAGGAGTGAGGGAGTCTGCGGGCATTTAGGATGGGATTTACTTTTTTAGGGTTGCGCATGCATGCGTGTCTCTGTGTATTTGTGTGCATCCCAGCTTGCGTGCGAATGCAAGAAAGTGCGCGTTGTCAATGAGCACCGACTCAGCTCACCTCCTCCTTATTCATGCGTTCCCTCCCTTTTTATATGCAGCACGGCGCCTCAACATGAAAAGAGCTACCCTAATTGGAGACTGCTTTCCATGTAGGTTCCGTTGCACATTGCCACATCGGAAATTCACAGAAAATAATAATAGCACTGAACAGTACAGGGAGAGGGGCGTGTGTGTTTGTGTGCATAATACAGAGCTGGTGATAGAAAATGAGAGGCCGGGATGGAGGGAGGCAGACAGAGAGAGAAACCGAGACAGAAGACGTGATCAAGAGTAAGCTGTCGTCTTCCATTTTCGATCTGAAAGATTCCATTATCTGGACATAATCCATCCAAGATCTGCTTATTCTTAATTCCAGCTCTGAAATTTCACAGTGAAAGAACCCGTTTCTGTCACTGCATCTCAATCAGGTCATTGTCTTACTTTTTCAAGGGCAAGCATGCTCAGCCGGCACTCAATAAAAGACAACAGCGGGCCTTATACAGCTTGACCTCTACTTGAGGACATTGATTATACATCTCATTTGTTTGCTAATGCCGTACATGCATTCTCTCTTTCCCTCTCTCTGCACAAACACTTCCCAACTCCCCCCCCCCCCCTTTCCCCTCCATTTACACACCTTTGGGAAGTTGGCTGTCAGTGGGAATGCTTGGAGCTGTGGTCATATACTGAGCCGCTGAATGGGAATTCAGCTTTAAGGGCCAGCTAAAGTAACGGATTGGTCTCTGCAGCTTAGCGTGAGCGAGGTGCTTGGTCATATATCAGATATTAAATATTAGATTTCAATGTGGTTTGCATGCATGAGAACAGCAACCCAGAGGATGAATTTGGCTGGCATGGAGGATAGGGCATAAAAGAAGAAAGGGTTTGAGGGTTTGGTGAAGAAGGAAGTATAAAAAAAAAAAAAAGGAATTTGCAAATGACTGGAGAGAAATAAGAAAAAAAAGGAGAGGCTGGAATGGTTTGAAATGAAGAAGAGAGATAGGGGAGAGGGGCAAAAGAGGGAGAGGGCCTCAAAGAAAGAAAGTGGGACGAGGCATAGAAGGGAAGGAGACAAATGTGAATAAGGCAGCGGAAAAGGAAGAAAGAATGAGAGGAGGAAGATTGGAGGAGCGTCTGGGTTAAAAATGAAACACAATGAAAGAATTTCACCAGAGGCATGGATTGTCTATCCAGAACATTTCCCTTTCAGCACCATCAAAGACGGCAAAACTTGCAGATGCTGCGCTTTTTATCTGTTCATTCTCTAACTCTCCCTCTCCACTACTGTTTTGTTTCTCTCCAAAAGACCTCTGAAATGACTGACATTCGAGGGTGACCTCATTGTAGAGTTCTTATTCGGCTATTTTTCCTTCCAGAAAGCAAGCTTTGCCTGCTGTCTCACGCCAACAATATCACAAGAAATTGCACTGATCTGGGACAAAGATTAATCTCCTTATCTCTTTTAACGAACCCAGGCCTAAGGGTGTGTATATTATTAGCTTTTGGACCTCTGGTTTAATATCGCTCCAACAGATATGACTCGTCACCACAGACAAAGACTATGTGATATCTTTGGTTCCACGTGACAAAGAGATGGTGGTCTTTTCTGCGAAGCCCATCAATCATTCATGAACAATTAGGCAGCAGAAAAAGAGAGATTTGAAGTTTATTAGATAAGGGCAGTCTAGTGATGTGGGGATTTGACGGGGTGCCGCTGTCTCATTATGTAGTCGTTTTTGTGCGGTCTTTGTGCTTTGCTATAGACAGATCCAACAGCTGATTTATGAGTTGCACTCTCTTGCAATGCCACCTTAACTGCTGTGGCATACTCAACTGAAAGCAGTTTCACTAAATGTGTGTGAAAGCACATATAGGGTCTGATTGATCACAGTCAGCAATCATTACCTTCTGACAGATGAATGTATATGAATGTTATTCAGACACAATACACTAGTCTGAGATTGGTTAAACGTCTTTTGAAGAAATAAAGAAAATGTTCTCCGACCTCCACAAGATGGATGTGAAGTTGAGACATTACTTTTCAGAATTAGCTTTGCTGTAAATATTAATCAACACATTTGCAATCTATGATTTTTTTTTCCATTGCAATCAGATGAAAATTATGTTTTCTTTGTCAACTAATCTTTTAAAAATGAATTCTTTGACCTATAAAATATTAGGATATAGTAAAAAGAAAATACTCATCACAGTTTTAGCAGTTCAAACCCCCAGAGTATTAAGCATGCCATCATAGAAGACATAGACAATCAGCAATTCACATTTGAGAGGCTGATATTTTTGATTAGGAGAAAACAAGATCACTTGAACACAAAATGTGTTTCCTAATTAACACATGAGCATTTGGCTAGGAAACATGCAGAGTGCATAGTTTTTGATGGAGCAATAGCATAAGGTGATGCTATTTAAGGTGAATTAAAATCATAGTGACTTGGAGCAAAGTTTTATGGATTTTGAATTCAGGTTTCTTTGTTTCTTTCCAGTTGTAGCAGTTGATCACAGCACAGTTCAGGAAGCTGGTTAAAATGGGCACATTTTCACACTTTCAATTTTAAGTGAAATGTTTTTAGATTAACTGTTTCATAGGTATTTAAGCTGTGTAAATGCAGTTCAAAACAACACTAAAGCCTTACCGGGGTTTACAAGTGAAATTCCATCACAGTGATGACAACTTGTTTATTTCCACCTGCGACCTGAATTAGTCTATATTTGGAATACAGCAGGTAAAGGATCTGAAACTTGGAATGCAGACAGCCTGCTAATCCCTAAAATCCAATCCCTATGCAGCTTCTACCACGTTTTACTGTGGAATTTATTGGCAGCTCTACATTCATAGCCTCAAGTTCATATAGTTCATCGAGCCCCGAGACCTGTCCATCAGCTTGATGCTCTGTCTATCATGGAAAGGCATCTAGCCTGCAGCTGAGGTAAGTAAGGTGAGTTGTTGAAGAAGCAGGTGGTGAACACAAGCAATCGGCAATGAAAACTGAATGTAAATAGTTATTGGTGTTGTTTTCAATTTCTGTATAGCTGCATCGATAAAACACACACCTACAGCAACTGGTATAGACACAGAAATGTTCTAAACATTAGAGAAAATACTAATAAAATCGATGTGCACCATGTAGAGCTATTCATCTGGTATAATGTGAAAAATGTATGCAATTCCAATGGCAGAATTTCTCCCTCACAGGCTATAAAAATGAATCATCAGGCACCAAAATGCAATACCAGAAAGACTTAATCCAATGACTCTATACAGCGTTTACACGTAATTGTATTTTCTGTCGAGATTAATGGAACCGCAGTGACATTTTTGCATCATCGAGAATCTGGTTCTATTTAAAACTTTGAAGTGTTCTAGGTAATGTTCTGGGTTCATTTTTCTTTCTTGTCCTTCTTTCAATCTCTCTCCTGATAATGTCCTCTGTAGTCACAGAGGCAGAGAACTCAGCTACAAACACAGATAGAAAAATCACTGTCTTTGTCCAGAAACCCAGAGGCACCTGCAAACATTTCATACTAAAAAACTTCCCTAAATGCTCAGAGAATAGAAGGCATCTTTCTCTATTTCTCTCTCCTCCGGTCTCCCTTACTCTTCCAATTCTAAACTCTCTGATCATGAATCATTTTGTGGTATCGCAACCAGATTGGAAGCCAATCACGGTCCAATATGCACAAGTGTGATGTGGAAACCTTAAGTCTCCAGTAGACACGGAGAATGGACTCTTCAGTGAAGTAGGACACATAGTCTATCTAATAGTTAAACATGTGAAATGGTAAATATTTAGAGTTAGTGGGAGAAGATTAAATATTCATATTTTCTATAATTCTGATTACAAGCATACACATTTGTGTGTCTAAAAACATGTCTGGAGAAGATCTTTAAAGGAAAAATGTAAAAGATAATATAAAGACTGTGAGTTGTCACCTAGGGTAAAGTGAAGGGAACTGATGATGATTTTTTTGTTTTTTTCCAGTGGCTTATTCAAACAGTGAACAGTGTACAATAGTTCCTGAGAGACTAACACACAAAGCACCATATTGTGGGTATAATGTTGCTTTTGGACAGCTGCTTGTGTGTGGCTCAACCAGATATAGGACTTGGTTGTTATTAGGAAATCAGGCGAATGTCTGGAAATGTTTCGGTTCCCTCAAACCTTCTTTTTTTGAGACCTGCTGAACATTTAAAAAACTAGCCAGCAGAATTATCACAACTCTTTTTTTATTAAAAATGAATGTGAACAAAATAACATTAGGTTCGTTTTACTGTAGGAGACAGAACAAGGCCTTTTTTTTCTTTTCTTTTTTTTCCATACGCACTTTTAATTAAGCTTAGCTGGTGCAGTGTTAGAGGTTAAGATCACACAGATGTGAATACAGGGAGAGATGTGGAAACATTAAATGGAGAGGACTTACAAATCTCAGCCCTGCATTCCCACAGAGCCCTGAAATAAAACTTGATTTGTCAACCTAAATTACATTGGCTTCTTACAAGAGACTTTTCCCAACTGACAGAAGAGGAAGCACGTTCGCGATAGTGGGCAAGGAAAATAAATTGACATTTAAATAATCCTAATCGCTTTCTCTGGGAGCCCAGTGGTGAGCATCGCAGGGGCAAGGCGGCATGAAGATAACATGGCCTGTCATCACTACTAAAAGTGTGGGAGCAACGTTCCTACTGTATCTCTCATCAAATGTGTGCCAGCCGAAACCCCACTGAGCCCTCTCGACCTGATGCAAATGAAAGAAGGGATTTGAGTGTGCAGACATAAAAAAAAGAGTGAGATGGGAAATATCCAGAGAGAAAAGAAGAGGGTACGAGGAATATATTGTTGCTTCACTCAAGTCCTCGTGTCACAAACAGGGTTTAAAAGTTTGACATGATTTGTTTTGTAAGTTGTAGTAATTGTTCCCTCTAAAAGCTTTTTTGTATAATAATATTGCAGCATTAGACGTATTCCAGTATAGTTTAAGTGAATCAATGCCCACTGCTTACAGTGAATACATGCATTTTAGAGTAGGCACACCAAATTGTCTCCATTACAACAAAATAACTTATTTGCCATTCAAAAAGCAGGAAAGAACACACTCACTGGTATACATGCTGTCAAACTGTGGCCAGCAGGAAAGTAGACGAGTAGATAGTCTGACAGACGCAAGTACAGAGGAAGCAGCTGTGACAGGAAAAGCATTTCTACACTAAAGACTTCTGCACTGAAGACTTCAGATCAGATTGCTCTAATTAGAATTCTCTACAAGGGTGTTGGCCAAATGTTCAAGGTAAGGCAGCTCCAGGAAAACGTATAAGAGAAGCCCACTGGAAATGCTTTCTTTGAGGATTTTCTAAAGTTGAAGGAGGGTTGGTGTCAACGAGTCACTGAGGTGTCAAAGTGGTGGATCAAAGAAAACAGCTGGGTTTCCTACAATAAAGCTGAAACTAACCATTCTTTTCATTATCAATTCATCTGCAGATTTTTTTTTAATGAATAATTAATTTATTAACCAATTGAAAAACGGCCATCATCATTTCCAAATGTCTTGTTTAATTCCACCAATAAAGCCAAATATAATCAGTTTAATAATTCACATGACAAAAACATATCAGGAAGTCTAGTTAAGAAGCTGTAACTCGGTGATTTTTGCTTTTTTGGGTTAAAAATGACAACAGTGGCGGTCAGCTTGCCAATATTTGCTACATTACATCCTTCATTACATACATTTCTTTGCTACATGACTTTTGAACCGAATTAACAGTCAAACAGTCCTTCCTGGTGTTATTTCATAATTTTCCTTTCCCTCTTGAATTACAAATGTGACCTTCTGGTCAATGCTGTGACATTTTTATATGAATGGTAAAGAAAGTGAAAAGCAGGCATTGAGGACAGGCTGGTGGACAAGTGTAACTTTGTTGATGTCCTGACACCTATTAACAGTAAATGTTTTCTCTTAAAGATGGCTGCAATCTCTCATTATTGTTTCATCTTAGCCATACCATACCGGTGGCATGGCATTAAACGCTCCTATGTAATTTAAGGCAGCGACATATAACCTATTTTGCCATTCAGGTATGAGGACTTGTTGACCTACAATAATGTCCTTTAAAATAGGTGAGAAAATTGTGATGTGTGATTCTGAGACTTTAAGAGCTCCGTAATGAGCTCTATCTCCAGCAACATGACTCTTGACCTTCTCTTCTCTCTCGGAAAAAAACACAGATGTCATGAAAGAAGATTCATTAATTTTCACTCTGTCCTGCTTTCACTCTCTTTCTCCTATCCTCTCTCAGCAACAACGTGTCTTATCCTACCCAGCCACCCAGCGTCCGTCCGTCCTCCTTCCATCTGGAGCCAGAGGTCCCGGTCTCTCTTCCTCTCAGGAGTGCCATCCTCATGCACCTCTACATTCCTCTTTTCACTATCACAAGCTGAATCCGCTACCAGCGGACTGATTCCAATCAGTCTACCCACCTTCACAATGGGCGACATGGACCCGGCCTTTAATGAGAGAAACATAGACAATGGAGACTGGAAGATGGAGAAACATCTAGTATGTCAGTCAAAGAGTTGGTAGGGTTATTTTACTTTAGAGAGTAATTAAAACATAGTACCTTGTCTTTTTAAATCCGTACACAAACAGAAGTGTAAAAGCTATGCGCTGTAACTGCTTTTTGGCAAACAGCAGCCAGGTGCAGTGACTTCCTGGATTCTTTGCTAGTAGAGCAACTGCAAGAAGCTACATTATGTAACTCGTTGTAAAACCGCAACTTGTTGTTTCTACATTTTGATGTGTGTACGGATTAAAGAAATGAGATGCAACATGTTAATGAGTGAGCTTAAAGTTGCTTAGCGGTGGGGGGTTTTTACTGGACAGAGTCAGGCTAGCTGTTGTCCAGTCTTTGTGCTAAGCTACACTACTCAACTCTTACTTCCATACTTAACACACAGACATGAGAATGGAACGATTTCATCTGACTCTTGCTGATGCAGACCCAACATTTTGTAATGCTGCTGCTTCACATTAAAAACATGCAACAAGGTTGATTTTTGCATGCAATGTACTTCTCACGGGAGGTTAGCATTATTTTGTTCATGGTTAACTAAAAATGGGTCTTCACAACAAGATATCTGTGTTTTAGTCAGCAGATATGTTTTAAATATTGCAGTGAAGAATGGAACAGTGAACATTGAGGAAGAAGAAACAGCCACAGTGAGATGTTAGATGAAGAGCTGCAGGCTCTTATGTGGTTTGTGCAATCAATCAACAGGAGGCAGTGGGAGTTTTGGATAATGTGATCTTAATTTTAACAAACAAAAAATGTACCAGGTGCTCCCTATTCAGCGCGACCCATGACCAAGTTGGATGACATCTCTCAGTTAGATGTTGGTCTTCCCTTACAATAAATGATTTAGAGATAGATGAGAAAAAGGAATTGGTGCTGTCAGATATAAGAGGGGAGCCAAATTGATTTCTCTGGGACCAAAATGAAATGAGACCAGGATGAGAGTAATTTTCTCCAAGAGGCAGCCCAAGTCATTCTGCAGGACAAATCTAGAAATGTTCTTGATTCAAGGAAAGAAGCAAGTCTGGACATTGCAAAATGATAAGAAATGGTTAGGGTTTAGGTAAAAAGATGCTTAGATTACCGAAATTGATCAGACATGATTTTCGATGTAGTAGTGAATCATTTCCTTCTCTTTTTTATTTGTTCCTGAAGGGAGGACTACATAGAATGAAACTCCACTCCACTGAATCAGGACCTTATCCAGCCATTCTCTGTGAAGCTCCAGCTGTATGTGGCATGATGACTGCCACCATTCATTACCCATTCCACTCTGACTTCCCTATTTTTGATTATTATTCTCCAATAGTCTCACCCTAATTTGAACCACTTGCTTGGCTCTCGAGCTAATTAAACCATGCACCACAGTTCGAGCTTAATGCTTACAAAGGGCTTTGGCACACTGTACTATACAACTCTCCCTCCCACCTCCCACCTGTTTGTATTCAAATCTGCACTCATCTTGGTTTCAATGTTCACAAGTCAGCACTTTGCCTCATCTTTTAAAAGTTTCAGACCTCGTTTTCTGTCCTCTCATCCTCTTATTTTCTCCCCCCACACAGATGAATAATAAATGGAGCATCATGGGGATTGCTATTTCAGATGAGCAGCTGCGTTTTGTGAGTCAAATGCCCTAAATTTCGCTAGACATGTATGGAGTCAGTGGCAAAAGTTTTGAGGAAGATTAGTTCTGGATGGTTTGTTAAAATCCCCAGCATTTGAGGGCCTGGAAGATCATCTCAACTGTACAGTCATCAAGTATTGCAAACTAGCATGCCGTTATATCAAATGCAGCTAAAACTTTAGTTTACTTAAATATTTACATGTGTATGTTCACCAAGCAGTTTAAACCAATCAGAATCAAGTGCTAACATGATAAATCAATCCTCTGATCTAAAACATAAATTTAACCAGCAAAGGTATCTACTAACTATCTACTATATAACTCATATATTAGCAACTTTGTACATCCAGATATAAACACACAAAACAACACAACCGTATGCAGTACAAGGCTTGGTGATACTTCAATATAATCAACTTTCAGTATAATTTTTCTTCAATTGGATTATATTAATGTAATATGTAGAAAGAAAAATCATATTAATGAACTAATGGTTACATTGCAAATACAATATACTTTGCATTTCCTCTCACCAGAAAAGGCACAGTGGCAGCGATGTATGATCACAATCACAGCAGCAATAGCACGACTGTATCCAAATGAGTGCATTACTTTTGATAAAATTACAAGTTTTGATCGTGTCAATGCTCAGTTTTGGCATCACATCAAAAGCTAAATTGTATGGTATAACTAGTCATCATGACTCTTTGACTCCTTCAACCTCTTTCTGTCTCCTTCTCTCACACACTCTCCCGTCCTCTAAGGGAACAGATAACGCTGCACCGGCTCCATCGATAAAGTGGACTCTCTTTGTGCTCTGAGCTGTGGCTGTTTGAGGACACCTAAATCGTTAAATAGATCCGGTCATTACGGCCGAGGATTACAGCAGAACACTGAGCCTTGTTCCTTCAATAATTAGCTGAGGGAAAAGATTAGGATTTCAGTTTGAACTGGAGCCTTCATGTTTGATCCCAGTGACCATAGTTAATTTGTATTTAGTAGCAGGTGTTTTGGCTTTAATTGTGTTTTTAAAAATCTATTCATTGTCACTGTCTGTATGAGTATGTTCTACATACTGCAATTAACAATGTGGTTCCATATGTCATACAAAGTGCTTTTAATTATTATTAACTAATATCCACCATGTCTATACAAAGAAAAAATGTAATAAGTAAGTTCATTAAAGAGTTAGTCCATTAATTCATATTCCACCCGATTCTCCAAAATAAAAATGAGACAAGCAGCAGAAAATATGAAATGTTGGTTTTCACAAGCTACTTCCCCTAAGTACTGGAGGTCCTGGTTAAGAACATTTGAAATGATAAGCTTATTATAATCCACTACAGATACAATTAGCTGCAGGTGATTGTCACTTTAAACTGCCAAAAGCCACCATGAGCGCCGGCGGAAAATTTGAAACTTGCCAAAATGGAACCGACTCCGTCCTCCAAAGCCAAATGGAGCATTAACTGTTTACACAGACTGATAAATACTAGTATAAAACTGAAGGACTTCCTCAGTGATGAACACGAAGCTTCTACGCACAGCATCACCCACTTTTCAGGCATGATTTAACTGCATCATTCCAACAAGCCGATCTGAATGTCTTGGGAGTGGGAAAAAGTTGATGAGGTTGAGTGGAGCTCTGAAAAACAAATGAATTTTGATTTAACCCCAGCCACTTTGCCATAAAAACTGGAATACCATTAACTATTTAAGGCATTGCAATTGCAGCAAATGGCCTGCAGAGCTCAGGGAGATATGGATATTGGCCGATTTAAAAAGCAATCTTTGTATTGACTTGAATAGAAAGTTAGAATATGTGAAATGTGCTGCATGAATAATTGCCTATTTAACAAACTGACTTGGTGAGATCATAGTGATTCATCTTGTGCAAAACGTGTTTCTCCATGGCTCAGGCTTTTTCAAAGGAATTTCTTTTTAGTAAAATCAAACGTGTTTAATGTCAGAACATCTGTGCTCTCCTGTCACCTTACTTTGTATCTGTTTTGGGAAGGTAATAAAAGACCATAAAACATGTTCAATATGTGTCTTTGTTGCTCAAAAGTCAATGAATCACACTCCACCCTGGTGTCTGAATGATGTGAACCATTCATACATTTTCTATGGCAATGCCAGAGTGACTTGGTGCTGCCGTGCTAACATGAAGTCAGTGTGAATAATGACTAACACGACATTTACACAGTTTCAAATGACACTAACCTAATGAGGTAACTGGCCAAAGGGCTGACACCAGAGTCCCTGTACTTGATACCTCCAGGATGATACGCAGGAATTTGAATATTGATTAATCTATCGTTTATTTCCTAAAAGTGTGAGAAAATGTTCACATTTAAGAAGTTGTGACCAGTGAATCTTAGCCGTTTTTGCCCGGACAAAATGACCCAAACTATTGAGTGATTATCAAATATAGTTAAAAGGAGCAATATACAACATCAATATAATAGCACACAAATGTTTGCTATGAAAAGATATAGTGGAGTAATGTCTACCTGAACAGGTCTCCCTCTGTGTGTGCTGTTATCTGAGCTTCCCCTGTGAGAAGCACAAGCAGCCAGCCCGTGCTTTTGGTGCATGTTGGTGCACGTGAGCATGTCCCACTGGTTAGCTTAAGGCCGCTGCTCAGCACTGCTCTCATATGGCGGTTACAGCTGAAAACACCATCTTGACCGACGGCGTCGTCACAGAAGCGTAGCAGCCACCCTCCAGTTCCCTTTCAGGTAAACACAGTTAGTTCTGTCAGCATGTTTCCGTTCTTTGAACTGTAAGAACCATTAGCTACGAGTCGCTGACTCAGGCACTGCCACGTTGAGAGGAAAACAAAATGCTTCCAATCTCATTTGCACCTTTAATAAATTATAATTAACAAAAAATCATTTTTCTGTTGATCAACTAAGTGTTTAATCCACTAATCGTTTCAGGTCTCGATTCTCTAGTACCCCTCCAGTGGCTGAAGCTAAGAATTTCCCATCATGGGCTGATGATGGAAAGAGTAAAGATCAATGAAAAAAAAAATACTTTCAACTTGCTTTTTAACTTTGTAAGTAGAGCAAAACATAAAACCAAATGAGCAATCGCCCTTAAGAAGGAATAAGGTTTTATGCAATGCGGTCTACATTTTGAAAACTGTAGTGCAAAAAAAGAGGTAATAGTTTTTCAGGATCAAGTTCTCAATTGCTTCTGGTAGTTTTGCCTCATGATTTGCTAATGATAACACGATGTTAGTAAATGCTTTAAATGGCACAAAATGCTCGAAACTTTAGTGAAAGAAACAGGACTGCATTCTGTAAATCAAAGAGAACGGCAGCTAAGAATCGTGCACGCCAAAGTCTGCACAGTCTCATTGTAAATTCACAACATGTTCATCTCTGTGTGAACTGAAACATGTATCTGTATTCTTATTTAGGTCATCACCCATGCGCGCCATCGTGCACGGCAGAACAGACTATCCATGCGCAGTACGGGTTGAGAAGCGTGTCTACCAGTGCATATATTCAATCTCACGGCACTGAAAATAGCTATCATAATGGATATATTCACTGAAGTGAAAATTCATGGTCACGATAAGCAGGAGCTCTGGTATATCTTCCCAGAGTTTTCAAGGCATGAAGGGGTGAACAGGGGAGCGAGCCATAAGTGAATCTATAACTCTCACATTTTTTGAACAGGAACTCATCAACTATCTGATGAAACAGACTCTTTGATGTTTTTCCTCAGTTGATCAAGTAAAAAGAAATCTCTCACCATACTTGTCATGTCTCATCTCACTAATATACACACACACACACACACACACACACACACACACACACGTGTCTTTTGTCACATTACAACTCTCATCTGTATATCATCACACACAGTATTCAGGGGATTTTTCACTTTATTTTGTATCTGTTTGTTTATTTGTCACACTATGTTTCCTAAGTTGCTGTTAACATTCTGTTTTTGTGATTATTTTTCTACTAATTAATTTATTTTATGTGGTGACTACTGTACTTATTGCAATTAATTACTGAAACATGTGCTTGTTTATTTACCCCTTTGAAGATGCAACAGTTTAATAAGGCTCATCATATTTTTTTCTGCACAACTAAGCACTTCTTACTTTGTTTTTAATTGCGTCTATATGTTGGCGTGCTGGGGGTCAGTTCACACAAATAACACAAAAAAACAAACATATTTTCTCACATATTGCTATAGTGCTGTCTAGCCATTTTTGGTTTTATGAGGTTTGGAGATATTTGCCTTTGAAACTTTTGCCACCCCATTAAAAGAAAGGTGAATCTGTGCTGCTCAAAGCATTACATATCATCTTTGGGAAAAAAGTAATCATTAAAAAAATAATATACAATAAAATATTGTTATCACTTCTTCAGTAAAAACTCCAAATCCAATAAAAACGTATGGTGTTGAGTGTGCAAAACCTGAGCACAATACAAGTAAGCCCTTTGCAGTTTTATGCCACTAACTTTTGCAAAACAACATTTTGGACAGTGCAGTGTTAAGCTTGCATGGTAAATCCCACCGTCTTTCTAATTCCTGTCCATCTGAACGAAAGGGCAAACCAAACCGGCCTCGACCAAACAATCCTCTGGGTGTTTTGTCCAGATAACCAAGAATCAAGGTGACTTCTAGCAGGGACGAAAGACTGCGTGCTTTTTTTTGTTTCAACAAATGAAATACAGTCGCTTTATTCCAATACCCTCCTCTGCACTCTCACGGGAGAATTCTGTTGGCAATATATGCCAATAGCTATCTATAATTATATCCAGCGTTATTTGTGTGGAGAAATGATCACACTCGGCAGACCGGACAGGATGTGAGGAAGAAGTTTGCTGATAATGCAGCTGAAAGAAAGTTTTCAGCCCTGCATCACTATTGACAGATTACTAACGCACGCACAGACACACATGCATATGCTTCTCTTAATACTGCAGACTGGAGCAACAGCATTTTATCCAACCAAATGTAGGATCGAAATTTACTTAATGAGTTTTGCTAATCCAGGGGGGAAGGACGCGAGAGAGATCTGAGGAGCCACAGATCATTTTTTTTGTTCACAAAAACGAAAACTGTTCACAGCTATGACAAGGGGTCACAACTAAAAGTCAGAAACAAGTCACTATTTAAAATAAACAAAGAACTAAAACGAAGGATTGTATGAAAGTATGAATTTGTAATGTATCTAAGTAATTAATCTAATTATTTAATTAAAATATGTGAGATTTAAGATTCTCAGAGCTTCACTTAGCTATTTTTCAATTTGGAACCAAATCCAAAATTCAACCAACAATCTGAACCCAACCAGTACTGCAGACACTGGGACAGATTACAACACACAATTATGCACAGAGTCCCTGTACAAACCCACGTACAAAACGCACATCTGCAGTTGCACTGTCCTGAAACTACAGACACACACATAGACATGTGCACCTACAAACACAGAACCTGTGTGTCTCTGACAAAGCTCAAGCATAAACTCGTTCTGCCTCTGTGCGACTGCAGAATTACAAGCACCGAGAGAAACACACACACACACACACACACACACACACACACAAAGTATTCCCATGCCACTTGAAGGGGGGACAGCACTCCAGGCTGATGGGTAGAGTTATAAGGGAGAAACATCTTGTAGAGATCCAGGCCTCGGGGCGGCACCACGACAGATTCCACCTGACCGCGTTTCACCTTAGCTCTGCATTTTGTCTTGGATTTCCACCTCTCTTGCCTTCTTTTCATCACAAGTAATTGACGTTTTAGCCTTGAAGCATTGTACCAAGGGAGCTGGGATACACACACATGCACGAACACACTTTGGCTTCAGGTTATAACATTTCCACCTTTCAGCTTTTTTTGGTATTACAGTCTTAACGGTAACTTGGGTCAATTTTTTCCAGTATGCTGAGCTTTCACCAATGCGGAAAAACTTTCTTATGTCGAACTTGAAAAAGAAAAAAAACACACTTCTCAGAAAGTGGAGTGAATTTAAGTTTTCTATGTGCCAATGCATCATGTTTGTACTAGATATTGATCCTATAAATACAAGCTCCTGACAAAAAATCTGTAATGGCTTTAGTGTTCGTCTTCCCTAAAGCTGCTTATTACGGCTTCAACAACACGGTCATCATATCCTTCAAATCTGTATTTTTCTTGGAGTCCCCATAAAGACATATTAGATTGCAGTACACTGCTGTAAACCATCCTTATTTCATCCCCCGCAGAAAAAGACCCTCAATCTTGTCTTAGATACGGCTCTGATGTGCTTGTTCTCAGTGCTCTGGATACTTCTGTCAATGCCACACTCTCCGGGGAGCCCACTCTACATAGAGCCATTGGCTCTCAGACCCAAGTGCCCACATTAACACTGACTTGGAAGACTTCACACTTCCCTTTTTGTAGCGACTCTCAAGACATCTTTGTACTGAACCGTGGAGAAAATCACCCCCTCAAACAGGATTTCGAGGCTGCTGCAGCGATTGTATTCATACTTCTATTCCCTAGCGGGTGTGGAATGGTTGGGGGAGTAAAAGAGGAGATGGGTCTCACAGAGAAGGAGAACGGCGGGTGACTGTGGATATTCTGGGACACTTCCCCCTCCTCTAGCATGACTCTTTATATGCTTCTGTGTATGTGAGAAGCAAGTACGTTTAGAGACAAAAATCAATCAACGTGTAGTCAATGTGTGACATTACAACAGAGTCAGGGTGGTTGAATGGTTCAACAAAGTATCAGACTTTACAACAGGAGATTGCGGTCCGTTTCCCGCTTTCCACCAATCATCAACGTTGGTTTCTTCCACAGCTGTTTCCTAACCTTGATCAAGTGGTTATTACTGTAACCATGGCATTGGCGGTCCGTTAACCTTAACAAAGATGCAATTTTAACCCAAACCATGATCGTTCCCTAAACCTAACGGAATTCTTTGTGTGGATAGATATATGAGCATTTAAGCATGTGTTGTAATCATAAAACTAAAGATAACTATAAACATGTTCTGTTTTGATCTGTGCGGAGTCTGTTCACAATGTTCCCAGCCAATGGTCTAGAAAGTGGTCGTTTGAAAGATTAGAAATGTTCAATGTGAAATTCACTACTGACAATATCAAAGACGCTTCAGAAGCTGCTACAGTGAAGAATGGTGGCAAGACGTGAAGGATCAGGCGATCCTATAATTGGTTACTACTGTGGATAAACACCCAGAGGAGAGGTTAAATGGGAGCCGCCGCACGCCGTACTCTCGTTGTTTTCTCTTTTCTGCCACTTTGGATTTAATCCAATAAAAAAAAGAATATCAAAACGCACACGGACCATGGATGTATTATTGAAAAGCCCTCAGGGCAGCTGTACTTCTTTGTCCTCTGGACTGAGGGCAGACTGGCACTACAGTGGTTCACTATTGCCTCTCGAAGAACAAGTGGTATTTAAAGGAAGTACGGGCCTTGGCTAGTCAGTTAGCATGCTCATTTCACTAAATATCTCTGCAAAACAATACATAGATGTCTTTTACTTTAGGTCAGCACAGTGACCTCTCCACATTCTGTTGATGATTTTTTGAATGTTTTAGCCAGATGGAACACATTGCACCATTAAACAGGAAATTCTGAAAAACCCCAAAAGTCTCAACTCAAAAGATATACAGCCCAGTAACTGTGATTCCAATGAGACAATCAATTTGAGCTAACTAAACAAGTGTGTGTGTGTGTGTGTGTGTGTGTGTGTGTGTGTGTGTGTGTGTGTGTGTGTGTGTGTGAAAAGTTTGGTGTATGTAAAAGTCCCGCTGTCAAGGAGACATCTGAATTTCAATTTTAGATTTCATTGTTGAATTGATTGTCCATAATATAAACAAACTAAAAATTAGGCCTTTGCTATTAGTACTTTAAATGGCCTGCCAATCATTTCATCTGCGCCTGCCACAAGGGTTAGCAGCAGCAGCAGCAATACTGTAATATATACCCTGGTGGAAGGCCAGTTTATAAATGAAGGAAAGATACATACCTGTCAGCTGTCACAAGAAAATGGATAGACTACGTGACGAATAAGTGAACGATGCTTAGTTAACAGTTTGAGTTTGCTGGATAGAGCAGCGCACACACACACACACACACACACACACACACACACACACAACCAGTCACACACTTGATCTAACACAAGCTTCACCGCAGCACTAATGGGTAAATAAAAGTTTGTCTAAATCAGTCACGATGTTAAAGCGAGTTGAGCTGAAGCACAAGCTGTGAACCTCTCTCTCCCTCCAGGGCGAGCTTAATAGCATGCTGCTCCAATCTTTAACATAAAGGCCGAGACAACAGTGGGCAAGATGTCAGTCTCTCTTTCCTTGTCCGTCAATAATGAGGCCTGACAACCGCTGAGAGGGAAGCGTGCTGACAAAGCAATGCATACGCATGCATTGCATACATTTTCATTTGGTAGATCAATAGCGTAAGCAAACAGTAACACAACCTTACACATGCACCGTTTCATTGTGTGTTTTAAGGCATGCAGTGGATTTACACCGGGTTCATATCATTTCTGTCCTGCCAGTACAATGCCACCAAATAAAACCCTCCCATCTCTCTTGCGGTAGCTAAATCTATCCTCTCTGCTCTCTGATCAGTCTGAAATATTGTTCTTCCTCCCTGTCTCCGAGCACCCACCCTCTCTTTTCACACCGGTGTCTGTAAGCAGATTATCAGTCTGAAGTCGTCCTCGGCGGATGTAAACCTGACGCTGGTTTCAACGGACTCCATTTGCCACGGCACGCAGAACAGTCGCGGCCTTTTCATTCATGAGCAACACACAGGAACTTAGAAACGTATATTTAAACACAAACCTTATACATAATATTATTACAAAGGCACACACACACACTCTCCAAAAATAGGTATAGAGACACACACCTTCTGCCTACCTGTTATTGCTAACTCCCAAACAGGCTTCAAACAAGCTGAACAGTGAAATATAATGTGAATATGTTTTGTCAACTACCGCAGTAACTACCCTGACACTGAATGAGAAGTATTACCTGTAACAGCTACATAGGTAATACAGAGGCAAAGGGCAGTAACTACAATGTTAGTGTCTCATCATCTTTTAATGTGGGGTATCTTTTTATTTATAGATACCCGTTTTAAAAGTAGTAACAGAGACAATTTTAAGCAAGTATTATTTTGTTGTAATATTCACTCCATCGGTGTGGCCTAAATTAAGATTACTTGACATCTTCATCACTGATGCTGCTATGGTTATTGTCACGTTTTAAATTATTTTGCCGTCGGCGTCGTCTTCATTATTTTACACAATGAATGAACGAGCACTGGCAGCATGTGCGTCACTAATGACAGAACTGTTTGGTACGCCGACTAGTCCCGTTTCGCTGGCTTTTCAGGAATAACAAAACTCTTATTAACGTAAACAAAATGGAATAGCTGGTAATCGCAGGCGAAGAGTTACCAGTCAAGAACATGAAGATTCTCTCTCGCATTTACAAATCACAAATTTATAGAAACACTATCTGTGTGTTCTCATCTCATGGTGGTAGCTACCTTGAGCTGAGCTACCCTGGCTGAGCTAAGCTAATAGCTTTTTATCATTTATTTACTTTTACTATGATTGGATAATATATCTAGCTACAGTGCAAGTCCCACTAATGCATGTGCTATGGAGAAGCTGTATCCATATAAAAAAATATTCATCATTATGCCCTTCATTAACTATTATTTTACTGTAATGCCATGGAGAGCCATGGTATTTTGGTCACTTTAGCTGTACTATTAGGGTGTTAGTAATATTAAAGAAACAACAAACGAAAGCCAAAAATGTACACAGTGTGGGAACACATGCAGCAATACATTACTACATTATGTCTGCCTGGAGAAGGTATTTTGATGTACTGAAAGGGTTTGATTCAGAGACCATTCCTGTCAGGTTTTTAGGACTTTTGAGGCTAAGCACATATAGTTTGGTGTTTGTCATCTTAATGCGGTACGTATAGTTGGGTCGATTTCCAGTTTTGCCAGTCCAGTCCAGCGTAACACTGGCTAAACCAGCATTTATCATAACACATTATTTTTCTTTTAAACAAACAAAATGTAGGCCACATTAGATTGCCAGAATGTGTTTTTTGGGGTGACGAAACAAGACGGGTTTGTGCCAGACAGTTTATCACAAGCCTCCAGCGCCTCCAGTGTGTGCGATTGAGAATGAGAGAGAGAGAGTTTCAACTGTTTCCTCCAGTCCTCTAGACCCAGGCTAAGTTTCCATGTCTTAAAGTTTTTTGAGAGTTATCCCCGAAGTTAACAACAACTTCGGCACAGGGTTGACCTTTAAGTTGGACCATCTATTCTATCTCCATCTATTTGGAGACAAGCAGCTCCTCTGAGATTTGGTTCGGCTGCCGAGTCAAGTGCGACACATAATGGTAAAATGTGGTGTCCGATCCGGTGGCCTAATACCAAACCGGTTTGAAAGTTTTGATGTCCGCCCAAACCTTAACTATAGGTCCTAAATATCAGCTACAGATCTGGAACAGTACTTCAATGGATGAATAACAGCAGAAATGGTTTCTTTATAAGTTCCTTTAGGATATTTACCTGAGGGACAGATCTTTTGGTTTGGAAGTGATAGGACTGCTATAACTGAAAAGTTCAAACACCTGGGGAGTCCTGATCTTGAACAAACTTTTTTTTTGCCTTCCCTGCAAAGCTACTGCTGATGAAGTGATGATGAAATGAATCTCTACAGTCTGTACTTGTGAATTACTGTAAGATATTTTTGTTATCCCGAGAGCGGAGGTTTTGATTGCGCTCTGATTGGCTGCTTCCTGCTGCAGTGTCAGAGTGACGACTGCTCTCTTTCTCTTCCCCTAGATAATCTGTTGAAAGTTTGTCCAACGCTGCTGCAAGTCCGCGACTCGACGAGCTTCAAAGTAAATTCCACAGTCTTCTCCTACATGTCGTAGCCTCGGAGCACAGGCCGTCCCTGAGCACCCGCTCCCTGCAGATCGAAAGCAGGTTTGCTGTCACAGCGCTTAATGAAGACCTTGCATTCTATTTCATCAACCCTTTCTTCTTCCTCAACCGCTTCTCTGCTATGCATTGCATAAAGCAAATTCATTATTAATAAGTGTTCATCTCGTTACTAATGAGTACACTGATTTCAGCGCTGTTTCGTTTGGAGTGTCACTCTCTTGTGACAAAAATAACAAAATTTAACTTTAAAACTAAACTTTATGCCGTCCTTTGTTCAGATTCAACTAATAATAGTAAGAAGGAATGAAAGAAGGAAAAGGACAATCATGAAAGAGCGAGTGATTCCAACGAATGGCCTTATTAATTTCACTTGCAGTGCAGAACCTGATGGTAACCTTTCAAGCTCAAACATTTATTTTTGCAAATAACATTTCATACCAATTACACCTAGGACGGAGTCATTTCCTCTCCTCTCCTTTGCCCTCTCCTCTAATCTCCTTTCTTCTAATTCTATTGGATCTTTGTTTCCTTAATTGCTCTCCATCTCTCCATTCATCTCATCTGCTTCTTTTTTCCTTTCCCTCAGTCTCCTTTTTTGCTCTCTGCATTTCCGCTCCTCTCTTTTTTCCACTCCATCTTTCACCATTTCACCTGTTAGTTCTGGCACAGCGTCGCCTGAGAGCTGTCAGCGAGCTGATACACTCTCTCCCCCTGTGGTCGCAGAACCAACCTAATCAGACCCCCAGCAACAGCTCTTAGCTCCTCGTCCTCCTGCAAGACACTGATAGAAGTTCTGTGGTTTGTTTTCCTGCAAGTGTTAATTATGTAACCCAATTATACCATCACAGAGCTGATGCAGGGAAGCTAAATTAAAAGTGATTGGCTTCATTACAGTCGCCTGAAAGCTGCACAGGGTGCTTTCAGGAGGCCTATTTAAAGTTACTTCTGTGGTGAGAAACACTCTGTGGGTTGTCATCATATTGGATTTTTTCAAAATTGTTGCAGCATAGGTGTTGCATATATCTAGCGCTAATTAGATTTATATTCATTTCCATATGGTTGCATACAGACTGATGTTTAAAACCACCGTGTGATCCACATGCCTCATTTGCTTCCAGTCATGTTGCTTTGCTTGTTTGTATAGTTGTTTGTCAAGAAAAGTCATTACCGCAGCATGACAAAGCCAAAAGGTCGTCATTCTCCTGCATTAGAACAACCTGGGAGCTTTCAAACCAGAAAGTTCATGATCTGCATAAAGTTCTCCATCGCCACACGTAATTTATATGTAACCTGTGATCCATTCTACATTAAGACTCAGTTGGGCACGCCCTCCTTTGATTCATGTAAAACCATGTTGGCTCATACAATATGTATGACCCATTCATACATTTGTAACACTGAAAATCTGCAAAAGTGACTGTAATAGATGCTGGCACAGTCTAAAACTGTGATAAGATTTTTGTCTGATATAACCCAGCTCATTTTACTGAACATTAAAGCTACTAACTATTAATATTCATGACTGAAAAGAATAACAATTAAAGTTAAAGTTCAGGTGAGGACGATATTATTTATTATGAGTTCAACACTCGACGAGACTAGAGTCGACAGCCATGATAGCAGCTCTGTGAAGCTGTGCTTAGGCACTGGGTGCTTTTAACGAAATGATAAAAACAGATTGCCTACATTGCCATCCTTAGAGCCACAATACTAGCTGCACTTAAAACACAAGACTGTGTGGGTGCCATATAATCAGACTTCATTGATAGTGGTCTGGCAACATAGGCACACGAACCAGCAACTCTTCATCAATACCTCATAACGTTCATTTAGTGAATTATTGTCCCGCTTAGAATAAAATAGGCAGGTATGCTTTTGGGCAGGACTACCTTGGGATTGACAGGATGCTACCACTACCAGAGTTGTACTGTGTATGGCATCTCTCAGCACTCCCCCGCAGTCCAAATATGGTCACTTCCATTCACTGGTTGAACAAAAACAAGATGGCGACCGCAGAATTACAAGATGGCGATGGCCAAAACTCGAGGCTTCATAACCGCAGTCCACAAACCACTGGGTGATGTCACGACGACTGCGTCCACTTCTTATAGGAACCCCATCACTCATGTAAGAAGTTGAGTGAGAAAATGTGTTTTTGAGGCCTTTAATATCATTATTTACAATCTGTACAGCATGTACTCAACCGAGAGTTGACCACGATGGAACACGTCGTCTCATGTGAGCTGGAGAACAGCTAGTTAGCCGTTAGTGGTTAGCAGCTAGTGCGAGTGGAAAAACACATCTGATATGCTTGTGGTCTAGATGGGTGGGCAATAGTGTGATTCAGTCAAACATTATAGCAGTGCTTGTTGCAAACGTGGTGGACATCTACAGTCTACTGAATGCACCTTTCTAGTTATTCAATTAGATTGAGCCTATATCTGCGATAACATAGTATACATGTCAATACAGGAGAATATGATTGCTAACGTTGTGATACTGATGCATGACACTACTGCAATTTTTCTCCCACGATTCTCTGTCATGATTATCATGTGACTACCCTGAAAAGTAGGTCACATTATGACAAAGTGAAAATCTGAGCCAGCCCCTCCCTCCTTGGGGCTCAACATCAAAAAAGAGGGGTTTGGGTGTGAGGCCCTGAGACAGTCTAACATCTTGTCCAGAGGAAGTATTTGAACATCAATCTGCCCCAGGCAACAAAACTGAAGATTAGCTGCAGCTCGGTGGGCTGTTTTGAAATCAAGACGTACTTACTTACTGTACTCACTCACTGCATAGTGACTTGCTTCTTAATAGACTCATATACTTGTTGTGTTCCATAATACCTTTTAAGTTCTGTTAACTTAAAGTACTGAATAAATAAAGTGAAATGAGTGCAGGCCTCTGAATTATTTTCAATGTATCCCCCTTGACCTACTTCTGAAGACAAAGCATTGGATGCCTGTGACATTTAGTTTGTTTGGAGTGAATTACTTTTCTGAGTATCTTGATTCCACATCAACTCCACAGCATGACACTGACATAAATGCCTCCTCTTGATCAAGGGCCTCATCCACCTGGTGAGACAGCGGAGAGAAAAAGAGAAAGACACTTTCAACAGCAGAGAGACTAGGAGGAGGAGGGGGGAGGAACTAAATGAGGGACGAGGAAGAGAGGGATTGGGGAAGAGGTGTTAAAGGGTGCGAAGGAAATGCATTCAGCTCGGTTAAGTGTGACTGCCACACTTTACTGTATATATAGCCTCCATAAACAGAGAGAGCTATTTTTATGTTCCAAACCAAAAGCGATCCTTTGCTCAAAATTGACGTTTTCCACTTCATGGTCACTGCTCATTTCTGCTTTCCACACATAAAACAAGGATGAAATTTAAGCTTGTTTTAATGATGCTTAATTTATGCTTGAGGGAAGACATGCGAACCAAATATTGGTAACTTTCTCATTGCTGCATCACACTTATGTGCATCACCACCTTACACTAATGGTGATAATCGTGCAGCCTTTCAAACTTAGCACTCCTCCTCTGTTCCCAGCCCACCGTTTTGTTTGCGTCTGCACTCGTTCCTGCTTCTCTCACTTTCTTTCTTCTTCCCAACATGTCTTCAAACTCCTACAGTTCTCTGCCTCTTCTCTTCAGCTCAGTCATTGCCTCCTCCATAAAGTAGTTGTAAGCACTTTCAAAAAAAGTCTCCAACATGAGGTATGAACCAACACTGCCCCCCAAAGGCTGAAGGAATTTGAGAAAACTGGTGAAGACGTTCAGGAAGCTGGAGAAGAAGTTCCACCGAAATCTCATTTATCACATTTGTATTTATTTTAAAACATATAAAATGGAGTCGGCCCAAAATGGTTCAACTAATCACAACATAATCTAGACAAAGCGTTGTATCCTGACTTCATGAATCTTTTTGTAATGCCTTGGCCTTGTTATTTCTGCCTCTGTCTCGTATCAGCTGCAGTGGCTGATCCGTTATATTTCTCACGCACACTCTTGCTATAATTCTCGCTCTGTCTTCACTAATAACAGAATGTGGATTTGTAATTCAGCGAGGATACATAAGGTACAAGATTTATTTTACAAACCAAGTGTATAATTAATTAACATGAATCAATGTAAAGTGAAGGCAATACCTGTTAGATGATGCTTAATTTTTAACAATTTTTTTGTAGCCTTCAAAAGACCAGTCCAAGGTCTGAATACAATTGCAGGTGTACGTTAACATTATCATTGGTAGAGCAAAATTGCTGTGGAAACGCTGTGATTTGAAAAGGATTGGTCTCTTGAATGCATTAATACTTGTGCAATAAACAACTGACGTATTTTTAGGAAAAAGCCGTTTAAAAAGGACTCTAGTCTTTCTATCATTCTTTAAATTCAGTTTATTCTCTCTATTTTCTCATAAAATTTGCACTACAAAGTGCATCCAATTTTCTGGCATTAATACTGTAAGTGTTGATTTTGCAGTGACAGTCATTTGTTTTGTTGTTTATTTAGTCAGCCAGCAGATACTGCTGCGTGGCGGCTTTTCTTATCTACCTCAAAAGAGTTAAATCAAGTCTGATGGATGTGGACTTTCATAACAACTGGCACAGCGTTTGCTTTTTTTCAGTTTTTTTCAGCGTTTAATCAACAGTGATGATTTTGCTGCGTACCAATCACTTTGTAAAAGCGTGCGTCACTTTTTACTAAATGTTGGCTACATCCTAGCGGGGAGCCACACTGTTCACATCATACACACTAGAACAGGATGGGTGTTGACAAGAGAAGAAACAATGGTGTCAGAGACAATAAGGCAATGCAATAACTTTGAATATCATAATCTGCAAAGTGGTGTCCTACCTTATGATGGGCACTATTTTCAGAACTGAAATCTTTAGTTATGTATGTAGTTGGATATGAATAAAAACATGTTTTGGAAGTGCCAGACAGATGTTTCATGGAAGCTCTGAGGTGGTTAGATTTTGTTTTTTTGCAAAGCAGTGTTTTGCCATGCTGCAGTGCAATCACGAACATCAGCATTTCCATTACTACTGCATAAAAATTACCATTTGCCCCCCTGCGCAAGGCATTGCTGTATACTTTACACGGAACCTCGGTCACCTACAAGTCATTGATATTCAGTATTCAGGGTGGTTTCTGAGCTGCATACAGAGTTAGCACACTCCCTTTACTCCCTACAGTAGCCATCAGCATCGCCACACACTCTCGGCCATGTGATTTTACTGGAGTCTGTTATGATTTACTGCAGCAGTGTACAGTTATCAAGAGGCAAAGATGCCCCTGATCATTTGATTCCTTGCATTTTGTCAAATAAAAAACTAAAATAGAAATTACAATCAATACTAACATATCAAACAGCAAGATGAAATACTCACAAAAACATTTGCAATAATGGAGGGGAGCCATTTGGAGGGAGACCCTGATTAAATAAGAGGTCCCCGAGTGAGACAGGACATGTCTCTGTGTTAGAGCTGTTGATATTTTTTACACAATTTCAGCACTCCTGGAGTTATAGCAGTGGCCTTGTGTCTATGTTTGCCTCAGTAACAGCTGCTTCCTTCAAAATATATTTCCTCAGCAATTTTTACTGACAATTCCGTTGTAACCATGAAGACCATTGCGACATAATGCTTTAGTTTAAGTTAAGAAAAATCAATGTTTACAGCAACAAGAGGCTTTCAAAGGGTGCAGTGAAAGTTTGGTTTTGTTTAAAAAGGCAGATGCTGTTATATACAGTCTCCTGATTATTGTTGTACTTCACTTTACTGACATAAGTTTTCACAGAATGTTTATTTGTCTGCTGTAATCCTAATAGCTGTGACTGATGGTGTGAGGATAGATGAGCATGCCAAATGACTCATGACCATAAAGATGCAATGCTTTGTGCATCATGAAACAGTGAGTAAGACGACCAATTAGTCAATCCAAATGAATCTTGCTACTGGCAGTGAGTATTGAGTATCCCAGATCAAGTGCCATGAATTACTAATTTACATTTCTACTGTGTTGCTTGTAAATCACAAGAACATTTGAATTTTACAATTCAATGGGTTTGGCAGCATTTTGTTTTCTGGGGAGACAGTTCAAGCAAGCAAGCGCTCAGATTCATGATTGGACTTGTAAAATGTAACGGCTGGAAGACATTAGTCTCTGTTATGTGTAAAACAAATGTGAACAAATGAAAAACTATAAAATAGACATGTGGTCGTTGGATACATAATACATGTTTGACAGATCATCAGTCCATCAAAAACACCATCAAAGGACACCAGTGAGCAGACACTCATACATATCCATGAACAGTGAGAGACCTAGATGAGCGAGGCTATGTCGCCTCATGCCTTTATCACCACGACGCTTCACCACAACAATCAACCAGCTCCAGTTAGCTTTCACTACTTGTTACATAGTTCCGTAAGTACTGCCTGATAGATCCGCAGCTTTGAGCCTATCACATGCATGCAAACGGTGACCGATAATTAACTGTACATTCGAGGTAATTTAGAGACAGTGTTGCTATGACTAAGTTTGTCCACCAAAGAGCACTGACAAGTTTGCATATAAACTGTTCAATGTTTCACTCAGTACTTGTCCTTGTTTTTTTAATGGCTACGGGTCGTACATTTTTGTTAGCTACACAGCATATCTACATCAAGAAGACGCTCATCTTAGCTAACACTAGCCGCGATATGCTACTGGTCATACAGACCAAATAAATGTACCTGCATTTAGAAGATAGCACCTTTCTAGTCTTCTGACCACTCACAACGCTGCACACCACATTTCATCATTCACCTACTCACACACACACACACATTCATATAATGATGTCAGGGGCTGCCATGCAAAGCCAACCTGCCAATCAGGATCTAATCTTAATACTCATTCACACACACTGACACAGCAATGACACAGCCAGTAAACATGTGGACTAAAGGGAGATCAAATCGCAGATCTTACTATTACTTTGCCATATATCTTAAAAATTCATGTAAACTTCTGGCTGAGACAAAGCAGCTCCACCTCCCTCTACCAGCGATAGCTGCAGGCAGTGAATCACATCAGCAGAGGGAGGAGGACAGAGGACAGGAGGCATGGCTGATACTGAATGATGTCTGTTTTCATCTTCCTTTATAAACTGCACTCAGGAATATAATTTATTTTAAAGACATTTCAGATTTGTTTCCAGGAAGATATTGAGTTTATATAGTCTCTTTGCTGTTGAAAACATTACTGTTGCTGCTGTAGAAACAAACATTTAGTTGTATTTTAGATACTAGGAAGGTGCACTCAGTAGAGTGCAGATCTCCGTCAGGTGTGTGTGCATTGACCACTGCTGTATTGTGTGATTGAAAGAATGCAACCAGTGTCATTAGGCATCTTTTAAAAGACATTATTCAAACTACAAAACATGCAACGATGTAACATTATACAAGCAATGGGTTTGTATAAAGTAATCGTATAATACACTTCATACAATCGTGCCAAAACACAAAGGTAAACTCACCAAGCTGTCTGCCCGCGTAGCAGCTGCTGAGGGGCGACGAGGTACAGCAGCGTCTGCATAGGCACTCCGTTAGCTGTTAGAAGTTAGCCAAACACAGCGTCCAAAACACTAAAAGTGAGCAAAGTGAGACAGTGTGAGTCACGGCAACCACACAAGATACTGCAACCATAAATGGGCACCCAAAATATGATGTAGTTTTCTGCAGCACAATGCAATTTTGGCCGTGGAGAGACAGAGAGGTGCACTCTTACGTTAGACAGTCACACACAAGACCGAACATATAACCTCTCCTCAGGCTTACATCAAACGGAGATAATAGATATATTCTAATCCTTTTCTGAAGTTATTCTTTTCTTAAAAACGGTATATATTTTTTAATGTGGTTACTTAGCAATGAAAAAGAACCAATAAGAGTATTGTTAGAAGTAGTATTAATAAATACCCATCCTTATTTTTTACTGCACATGAATTCATTGTTAGAGGAAAACTGTGTTATTTCTTATTTTGAGTGAAAATGTACACTGTTTGTTTACAGTGTCGCCTGCGTGTCTTTTCACAACCTGAATAAGTAGCCTGAGAGCTGAAGCCATCAATGCAAAGGTCAGCTTTGTTTCTGAAAGGCTGCTCGAAATGTTTTCAGTTAATCCGAATTCACGATCATCTTTCCTGTCAGAGCTGAGGACACCGACCTTACTTTCCTTTCTTTCCCTGTGAGACATTGGACACTTCCAATAGTGTTACAGTGTTTGGCTGTTAAACACTGATAGTAACCTTAATTACCTTCTCTCTCTAGACAACATGGACCTGTGTGCTGTGTCATCTGTTCCCTTTGTACATCTGCATGACCCCTAGAGGATTAGGAAGTGATCCCTGCCTCAACCGTGCCTAATGAGACACACACACATGCACTGTGCTCTCACACAGAAAAAAAGAAGTGGGAAGTAGCAGCTCTGTAGACTCAACTATCCAATTACTGTCAGTGTGGTAAAGCTGCATGTTGTAAACAATGCAGCTCTGGTAAGGGATGAGAAATCTCTCAGCGGCTTTAGACATTAGTTAAACAAGACTAGGTAGTAACAATAAAAGCAATTAATTAATGCTTATTTCCACAATTTGTTGTTTTGGACTACTCATCTAAAGTGGTATTGCCCTATTACAGTCATTATGGGTAATTCATTTTGCAATATAATATGTAAATCAATTTTTTTAACGAGAGGTGACGGCATAAATATTTTTTCAAAGGCCGATATAATAACTATGCAGCAGGAGTAGCCAATTAATCAGGGAATACTTATCAAGGCCGGTACTGTTACGTTTCATACTCGAGAAATAACTTTTGTGGAAAAAAATAAACTGAAAGCAGATATGACATGAATACCATTCGTCAACTGTTCCTGGGAAAGTTTAAGTTTAAGCCCACATATTCTAACCCCATCGGCAAAATGTTGAAAGTTTTGGAGTGGAGCATAACTTTGTAAAAAAAAAAAAAAAAAAACTCAAACAATCTGATAAATATCCAAAACATAATTTAAAGTCTGTTGCGCACTGTAGAACGAGTGCCATTTCATGGGGTCTTAAACAGTTGTTTAGATTATTATCAGGAGTTAATCACATGCACAGATATTTTCAGCAAAAAAAGGCCCTCATAATGTGTATGGAGCCTCCATGCAAAGCAGTTGTGCAATAACCCAGCGTATGCTTAAGACAGGCAGTCATCAGTAAGCCTTCACAGCATCAATTAGATCGGCTGCGAGGTTATCAGCTGTTGTGTCTGCCTGGCTTGATCCGTCATGGTTTCTGCCAGCGTACTGCAAGCCCGGCGTAACGTTAGTGAGAGTCCATTCGAGAAAGAGAGCGTGTGTGTGTGTGTGATGGTAAGTATGAAGTCTGCAGTAACTTTATAGCTGTGAACGCAGCATTGCAGTGTGTGTACAATAAATGCTAGAACTCCTCAAGACCCGTGAGGAGACCCCAAGCTAAATTCCCGTGTCTCGCTTGCTTTATTTTACTGTTTAACCGATAGCACGATTAAACGGTTGATCATAAACATCCCTACTGCAAACTATGCTCGGTTTGTATCAGGAAAACAAAATGTTGAATGTTTAAATGTCAGAAACAGCACCGTGTTATATATTTAATTTGTTACGGTCAGAAAGTGAGGGACATTTATGTAACATTTTATGTAATAAGTATGTAAGTAGTAGCAGTGAATGGCTTACAATAACAGCTCTGCATCCATATGAATTGCATGCTAAGACCTCAATCTGAAGTGAGCCAGGCTGCCATGACCTCTGGCAGCTAAAAAGTAACTAAGCATGTACAGCGTGGCACAAAGCCAGATTTTCAGTCCTTGATTTGGTGCCAAACACGACAGAACCGATGAAACAATCATCTCAAGGACGAGGGGAGAGGTGAAGAGGCGGTCTGCTGAACATAAATTAAACTCTTTTATATCACCAAAAAGGCATTTCTGTTTTGTTTGATGGTGAGGGTTTGTGCCAGAGATGATAGGCAGAAGGAAGAGGTGCATGGCAAAGATTTGGGATTTGGGCTGTAGATGCGTTTTGGGGAAGCAGAACATACTGGAATAAGGATAAGAACAGAAATAGAAAATTTCAAATTAAGACCAGTAATCACAGCATTAGAAAGATAGCATAACAAACTGAATAATTACAGCCTCGTTAAAACCCAATTAATTGGTTAGGAGTGGAAACCAAAGTGTGTACTGCTGGTTAATCACATAATTCAGTTCACTTCAGTTCAACGTCTCTGTCAACAAGGGAAGACCCTCTTTAAAGCCAGAGACATGAAATGAAAGTATGAACATATGTGTATAGACTTACACCCTGAGATCATAAGTTAACTCACAACTTTATGTGATACAATAGACTTAATGTAGCATGAACCTGAGCTTCAATATAGATTTTCTGTTACGTAATAGCACACATGTTTAACCCAAACCAAACTCCCCTTTGAAAGCTAGAAACAAACGAAACAGAGAATAGAAAAGAGAAAGATTAGTAAGAGTACGTTCAGCAGTCAGTGAAAGCAGAAAAAGGTGCTTGTGCAAATGCTTGTAAACTACTCACATCAAATTTAAGAATGCAGCAAACATGTCCTTATTTTCACTCTGTCTCTTAAAATCTGTTCATTTCCTTCTCAGGGATCCGAGCACTGGGAATTCTTTTTACCCTTTTAACAGGGAAGGGCTGCTCAGGTCACGTTCCTATTTGCAGAGGAAACCTGAGGGAGTAGCTGCATGTGAAGGAATAGTCACACTAATTCACACACTCACACCTGGGAGCTGCTCGGCATTATCACCGCATTGTGCAGTACCGCTGAAGAACTAAGGGATACTTTCACTTCACAGTGAGGCTGCCTTTTGCAAAATGTATCTGTTTCAGATGTCTTGACAATTCAAAAATGAAGGACGTAGCAACACGGACCCCAAATCTGCATCTGTATGTCTCTGAAGCCATCAAACAACTTGTGTTAGTGTTGTTGTTTTTTTTTAATGACGCTCATTCAAAACTGATGTACACCCTTCACAGGATTGCAGTCCAATAGTTCCAACAAAACCCACCACAATGGCATTATCTATGAGATTTATGATTTTGGTCAATGATCCTAAAGTAAAGTTACGAGCCTTAATAAATATACTACGCTCTGTTGAACCAGAGCCCATCATGTCCAAGAACTGCTGTTACAGCCAAGAGAGACATTTGTTCTAAAGGACATGCAGAAGTCACAAGAAGTCCACTCTCTTCTATTTTCACTCTTTAAACTTAAACAGATTTTCCTCCATTTATTTTGGACTCCTTTGGAGTGTGTCCTTGTTTTCATATTCATGTTTTCCCTTTCAATCCAATGACAATCTGCTAGAAGGGCATCTCTGATGCATTACTTGTTTGGAATAAATCAAATCTGCAAAAGGCTAAAATAACTTTAAAGCTTTCAGCTTGATGGAGTTGGGGACTATGAAAAGTGCCACTGGCAAAGTTTGCCTGGGTTCTTGACACTTTAGAAATGCAGACACTATGAGCTGCTCATGTATTCCCAAAATAGTGAAAGACTGACCAGTAAATGGGCTACATAAATTTGTAATGGATGGTTTTCATCATAACCAGGGCAAAAG
This sequence comes from Cebidichthys violaceus, assembly GCF_023349555.1. Classification (NCBI taxonomy): domain Eukaryota; kingdom Metazoa; phylum Chordata; class Actinopteri; order Perciformes; family Stichaeidae; genus Cebidichthys; species Cebidichthys violaceus. The sequence goes on from NW_027176373.1 coordinate 3,503,643, forward strand.
TAACCATCCGTTGAGGGATTTCTGCTATAAAGCAGTGGGTCTTTATCCGTTTGATTTCTATCCCAAGTATTAAAAACAAAATGGAATGCGTATAGGTTTCTGTACTTTTCAGTCATCTGTAATGTGAAAAAAACATTAATTAACAAAAACTTACGTAATTCTGTTACTGTGTTTCGACAGGAACTGATCATTTCCCAAATATTTGGTCAGAACTCAATAGGACAAATCCTTCATATGAAGCATCCACTCAAGTGTTAGTTGGCACTATAAAACTTAATGTTTCAATATGCTACATACCATAAGTTTAGATAGAAATGATGAAGGCAAGAAGAAGCTTTGCAGGCTAATAACTCCTCACTCCATAGAGCACAGATAAAGAGAGACAGCCAGAAAGAGCTAGCACTTTGATGGAACAATGAAATGAGCTGATAATGAATTGCCTTTATAGTAGTCATGCAGTGAGAGAGGTGGATGAAAAGAAGCAGAGCAATAGCAGATATCAGGGGAGAAGAAGTCATATAGTAGTGGAGTGAGTGGTAATGAAGGAGGGAGTTAGAAAGAGGAAGAAACTACAACCAAGTGGAAGGACTTAATTCAGTGGACAGATTCCAGAGAAATATTCTTATTCATTTCCACATAGACAATGAAACAGCTTGGTGACAAGCAGTTGGAGCACTTCTGAGGCTTGGATGGGTATGAAAGTTTCCTAGTTGAAACATCAGTAGAAACAAGAAAAGAGCAGCTGCATGAGAAAAATAACTTTCATACAACTCTCAAAGAGCAGTGGGGTAAAGCATTAATTCACCAATCTTAAAATTGTTTGGACCATACCATTAAGGGCAAAGTAAAGTTTAAGATTACGCTTTGAAGAAATCAGTTTAAATCAGTTCAGTTTCCTTTCATTTGGTCATCTTTAGCAAGTTGACTTCTTCATGGCTCATGTTTACCGTGGTATTTACAACTATATGCCATATACCAAACTTTTTTGAAAATCTTAAGATTCCGAATGATTATTAAATTGTTGAATCATTGAGGACACCCCAGTGTTTCTATGTTGAGGCACTTTAAAAAGTAAAAATGACAATCTCTCTGCACCCGTGGCTTACTGAAAACTTCCTGTCTTTCAATTGGACTGCCATCATCATTCCGTTGATTATCATTTCAAGATGAAGTCAGTAATATGCCAAGCATATGTCATAGTTGAAAAATGAAGAGGCAGAGGTAGCAGCCCATTGCTACAGCCCGTCTGCAGTCAAGACGAGGTGAGAATATTTAACCAACCAGACCTGCAGCATTGTGAGACAGATTTTCATTTTCTTCCCAGATGCAATTTCAATAAAATGTCAGGCTTTTGTTGAAAACAGGTCATTTTTTTATCACTCCATAAAACCTGCGAGAAAGGTGTTTAGTAAAACTATGCTTAACCGTATTTACCTGCCAGCCATCAGTTTTAGATCAGCGAGAGCATTTGAAAATGAAGTGGCTAAAAGATGATGCCTTTTCAGAGAAAAGCCAAAACAAACAAGTAATACATGTTTCAAAAAATAACCTCTGACAGGTCATTCAGGAAACTCTTTAAATGTTTTGTGTTGTTTTATTTTACAAATTCACCTTTCCGCTTTTCATCAGCCTTTCTGTATTCTGGTAGCTGCGAGAAAAGAAATCAACAAAGGGCATCAGTCCATCACAGAGAGGAGAGGTGACCTTGCGATGATGGGATAGATCTGCTATTCCCATTGGTAAAAGTAACATTTCTTTCTCCAACAAAACAGCTTTAGAATGTAGATGCAGAGGTCCTTTTTAACAGCAAGGTGTAAGCAGCTATGCGGAAAAAAAACAATTAAGCATATGCAAAATATCTGGTTAACATTTGAACTGTTTCAGAATAAGAAAAACTAGCCAACCGTTGGTCATTTTAAGCCTGTTTTATTGGCCATCTCTATGTAATGTATCAGTTGGCATGTGCTATTGCACAATATATATCTATATATAACTATATCTGCTTCCATGTCTTCCACGTTAGCCGTATTTTTAGCCACAGTGTTCCTTTATGTAGTAAGTCAGAAAGTAAGGATGTAGCAGCCGAGTTGGGGTTACAAACCTGCTATTAACGTTCATTTTTTGTTTATCATAACCACAATCTTTCCCTAACGTAACCTTAACCAAGGGTTTTAGTTGCCCTAATCTTACCCATACCTTGATTATTTTCCATAACCACAATCACATTGATGATCATGTCATCGATATTTGCTTTCTACATGCAAATATCGTAGAAAGCGAAAAATTTAATTAGAGCTGCAACGATTAGTTGATTAATCAATTAGTCAATCGTAAGGAAAATAATTTGCTTGTTAGTTATCATAAATTACTTAAAATTATATCAAGCATAATAGCCACACATTCTCTGGTTCCTACTTACATGTTAGGATCTAATTTTGTCGGAAAATGCAAGTCATTTAAAGGAGTTACCATTTGACACACATCATTTGATGCAAGTATAGATGCACAGACAGAATAGGTAGTCTAGGCACAGGAGCAGGGGTGTGCCGATCTAGGAGGCAAATGTAATAACAGCGAGGGAGAGTTGACGCACGTCAAAATTGGACAGTGACATATCCCAATGAGACACACTGGTAAACTTTGACTGTGTAAATTCACTGCATTTCCTCTGCAGTGTGTGTCTATTCACTGTATTTACTGCAGCAGACCTTTTCTAACGTACATTTTCCCCATATCAATGTCATTTTTATTATCAAACATGCCAAGACTAATATATTTTCTTATTCTGTTGTCCTCAAAATCCCAAAATACGTCCTGTTAAAGACAATGACTACCTAATAGACACCTCTTTCATGGTTTTGTCATGTTATAAATTATTCTTAAGTGTGAGCTGCAGGGACGCTCCGTTGTTTCAAACAAAGCAATCCAGAGTCTCTGTAATGGAGCTGTTCATTATTAAACAAAAGCCTAAATGGAACATGCATTAGGGGAAATGGAGACACACTGTGTCAACGAATCACAGTGAAGAGGAGCTCTGACTTATTATGCATCAGTCTGGTCACATTCAATGCCAAAATCTATCACTGATATTGTCTCTTAGCAGCATCAGCTAGATGAGAATGAATGTGCATTGTTGAAGTTCAATCTGCTCAGTGACCAACATTGTGGTTCTCTTGTTGCTTCACCAGCGTTATCGACTGTACTTCAGAGGGAGGCGGCGACACTTGGCCGTTATTAACTAGGCTACAGATACTCTTGGCCTGGAGGCCAATCACAGCTTTTAAAAAGTTTAAATTTTTTAGAATAAAAGTGGCCTAAACTTCTATTGAAAGCTGTCTCTCGAGTAATTTCATCCTTGGTTGCTGGTTAAAAGAAAAAAAATTCATGATATGCTCTCGAGAAAGTAGGCCAACTTTAATTGAATCACAGAAACAGGAAAAGGCTTTTTAATTTGTTAATCTTGAGGCATAGCATGAACGGTGCAAATTATTTAGTTAGCGATGACTGCCATGGTAAGGGATGCCTACATGACTCGCTTAATAATTCTGATTTACCTCAACAGTAAGCCTGGCGTTGGCACTGATCATCCTACTTTTTCAGTTCTCTGTCTTTTCTGAAAATAGCAGCCAGGCTGAGCTAATTTATTTTTGACTGGGCCATACGTGATAGCCAGATGTAATGAGAAGGAGCTATAGTGACATGTTACATCATTGCCATGGCACTCTAGATAAAGGAGCAGGCAAGAAATTATTTATTTTCCCTTTACAGCTTTGGAGCTGAATATTAAATCTAGATTTCGTTAAACAGCATGACTGCGAGAGTGACTTTAACCGACTTCTGTAACTCTGTACTCAGGCCTCTAGAAGTTTTTGACAGTTCATTTTAACTGCACATAGATGCAGCTACACAGGAGGTCCGTCAATTTCAACTCACAGTTTATGACAGGTCAGTGGGTCAGCACCAGCCTTGCAGTGAAGAGGTGCAATACACTTAATAACTACTGGTGCTATCCTTTGATAGTGGAAACTACATCAAAGACATTTGATTCTGAACTAATGAATGCAAATCTTGCGAGCCAGCATCGCAAAAACACGTTTAATATTGAAATCAGCTTTCAAATGAATGTTTTTACCATCTTTCTTCTAACCTCAAAGCAAGTGCCATAAAAGAGAAACTGCTGAATTTCATGGTGGTAAAGGTTATGCTTAAGTATGTGCGCGTAGTAGGTGACTTCATTATGTGTACGGTCATATTAAAAAGGTCTGACCCACACACAGGCATATTTGTGCAAGACAGTAAATACCGGCACCCTTCTAATGTATGGCTATGAACTTTGCTTTATAGATTTGACTTTACCCCCTGTGAATAGTGAATCATGTCCTGCGCCACAGTCTTCCAATGCATTAGCATATACGTGATATTACAACCAGGCAAGTCACCTAAGGCATTGAGAGATGAGGGCAACGTTAATGAGTACAAAAAGTAACCTCTGCACTGTTGCTGGTAAAGTTTCCCCATCTGTATTCCCCTGCACATTATCACCCCAAGTTCATATCTCTCACACAGTTATTCCCCAGGCAGCAGCAGATCAAATCCTGCTGTGGCAGTGATGGATTACATAGTAAATGCTTACACATTTCCTCAGTAATGACAAAAGAGATGTGAGCTGAGATATGAATTATAAACTCATGACAAGGTATAAGCATGACACAGAATCTAGTTACTAAAAATAATGGCACTGCCCTTAAAATACCCCTACAAATCTGTGTTGTATGCCAGGTCACCACGTGGATGTTTGGCCGTATGGCACTCCTCATCTTCCTCTGCAGAAGTCAGAGCTGTCTAGGCAGGCCAGACAAGAAATCTAGGACGTACACAGCCAAACCAAACTGAAGGCTGCTGAGCCTAAGCTGGGAGTACAACTATCTTAAACAAATTAAGTATCAAGCAAAGCTGATTCAGCCAAATTTCAAAACTCAGGGTTTGCCAACAAAGCTGGTGAGAAACACTTTGATGCAGGATTTTCACTCTACACTTGTAAAGCTCCGACGGAAGGGTAACTAAGGCTACATCTGGTGAAAAAAAACTGTGTACCCTTCTGGAAGCAAAGAACATAGGAGTCTTAAAAGGGTAGGATTCCACCTTCAATTAAATAAGGCGGCCAGTGACAAGCTGTTTAAATGTCAAGACCGATTACACCCTCAGCTGATGCAGTGCACTTGCTCTGGGACTACTAGTAAAGGCCTGAATAAATGAATGTGTACGTGACCCTCCCATTCCCTGCAGGTATAACCCAGTTTATTTCAATAAACCTAACAGAGCTTTGTCACTTGGCTGAATAAGGATTGTAAAACCTAGTGTGGCAGTTTCAGCTTGATGATACCGTTTACTGTATCTTTAAGAAAGAAGCTCAAAGGGCTATTGTGACTGACTAGTGAAAGCGATGAAAATCATCGGTAAAACAGATCATCATTATCTTCAGTTTCTTTGACCAGTGTGTACTTAAACAGGTAAAGAAATCCTATGTGATCCGTCCCATTTTCTGTTCTCTCAGTCTGAGCTGCTGCCGTCAGCCGTGTGTTTGTTGTATGAGTCTATATGTCTTGACGGGTCTAGCTTTGTAGAGTCCAAGTTAATAAGGTACAGTATATCCATCTAAAATGCCGAACATGAGGCTTCGAAACCAAAGTCTACGTCACCACTTTCTGGTGTGACCAGGTCTTAACTGATGAAATAAATTGAGCAATTGCAACCGAAAGCATAGTCTTGGTAATTAGGTTCCTTACAATGACAGTCATGAAAGAGTTGAAAAGTGAATATTTTATGAATGGCATTATTGAAGCAAGTCAAGTGCAAATGTATGTTCAAGCAGGAAAATGTCCTTAACAGCACTGTAACAGGCTTATATACAGTATATATGCAGAAACCTTATAAAGTCAGTGGAATGTATTGTTCAAAATCCACAAAGTTACTTCTGCATTTAAATATCAACACCTATTTACACAACATTTATAATAATTAATGATGCACCCTTTTAAAAGAGTGGAGCAGACATTATCCTGAAGCCCTGGATCCAGTTTTCTTTCCCTCTCACAGTCAACAGTGTGTTTGTAATCCTGTTTGCACATACACTGTCAGGCAAAGCTAAGAAGACAGCAAGCCAGGGTATACACACACACACACACGCACACGCACGCACACACACACACACACACACACACACACACACACACACAGCTGCTTATGCAAGCTGCAAGGTAAGCAGTGTACTTTAAGCTAAAATTGCCTCAGCTATACACTTCCAAAAAGTTGGCAAGAGCATGGTGTTCAAGAAAGGAAAAGGAGAGAACAGAGAGAGAGATGCATGGACAAGGATCAAGGAGGGCGAAGGAGAAAGAGGGGCGAGAGGACAGGGCTGGGGGTAACTCAACAAATTGGATATCAAATTAGATTATGAGGTTGGACATGTCTTTTTGTGCACTCAGGCCTTCTTGCTTTGTCTCCTTCTCTATCCGTTTCTCCCCCTGTCACACCTGACTAAGAGACAATAATGTGAGAGGAACATGTGCATTTGGCCACAGTGAAACACTTTATCCTTGGCCACCTTCCACTTTGCCCACAAATAGACATACACACAAATACATGCACATACAAAGGGCACACAAACTGCTGGCGGTGTCAGCTACACTGACAAAAAAAAGAACAGCGATCGACTTGCAACGTCATCTCTTACCACCATTCTGTTAACGCTCTCTTTTTATTTGTCGCCACTCTGTAGTACAAGGTGTAGCGGGTGGCAGTGTGCCTGACCTAACAAATCAAACTCATAAAAGATATATTGCCACTCCAAAACATACAAAATAAAAAAATCAAAATGATTTAGACATTTCTCGATGCAAGGGTTCTGCTGCAAATACTTCAGTCAAGTGAGTGGGTGGTAGTTGTGGGGGCTCATTGTAGAAAACTCGGCTGCAACAACAAACACAACATAACAGCCTTTTTTTTGTTCCTGTCACTCATGCTCTTTCGGGTTGCTGTTTCTCTTCACAAAGGCAGAGCTCAGTGGTAGATTGTAGGTTTTATAAGCAGATGTAAACACACAACAAGATCTCACTGAGTGCAACAAAAACAAAAGTGTGCTTGAGTGAAACTAGCAGCCTAACTGTCAGGTTTGGATCAACTGGTTGACATTGAACAAAACATGCAACAGAGAAAACTGCCCCAAAGCAGCCACACATATACAATGTCAAACAAAACTTTGAATGTTATTTAAGGTAGCCACCAGAGTGAGACAAGGCAAAGAGAGATCAGGGCTGCAGTGAAAACAGAAATCTTTGGAATAGTGGAATCAATGGGGCTGAACAGAGCAAAGTTAAGGTCGATAGCTACGCATCTGTATTCTCTGAAGGAGCCCTCTAACAGGGCTCTAAAGCAGGGTTTATCAAGCTTTACTGGACCATGACCCCAGTTTTAGTACCCATAATTCTCCTAATTACAGCAATTAACTGTGAAATTGCATAATTTGATATCATTTTTTTCAAGAGACTTATATAGAAAGAAGCTCTGCATTGCTGAAAAAAAGATCAAGCATTTCAAACTCACTTTTTATTCTAAATATTTTAAACAAGCAACCACATTTTGGGTTCCAAATGTGGTTGCTTGTTCCCAACCCCAAAGTTGAAAAGGACTTTTCTATTTAAGTTTAAATACTCCCTCGTCATCACAAAATCCTTTGAAAATACTGGGAGCTCCTTATTAGATACTTTTTCACACGTTTGTACCATTTCATACAGAAGTTGCCTTTTGATCCCTAATACATGCAGTGAAAGGGCCTTGGATGCTACAGCCAATTGGCAAGTACCTCCTTAAACGACGGTTAACCAACAACACTGTCCCCATGGGATGGAGCTGCTTGCTGTGTCTCAACATGGCCTTGCGTTCATCATCAGACGCCAACCCACAAGTGGGGCAAATACAATGCAACATCCCCACTGGGATGAGGGTAGAATGGTTCATACTCAATCACCCAAGACAATGACCTTCTAATGCTCTCAGGCATGAAGGATGGATTTTGAGTGTGGCACTTGTCACAGATACCCTCTTATCATTATACCATTGGGAGGAACTGGGTGGGCATGCAGATCACTCAGTGTCATAGTCAAAGTCAAGTCGGAGTTCATATCAAAGAGATCTGAGGGATCAGCCAGTAGAGATTGAAAGGCTCTTTGGAAAGATCCTCAAGAAAAAAGGAACCACTGGACTTACTGTACGTCTCCTGCTTATATTCTGCAGGAAACCAATCTCTCTCTCTCTCACTATAGCTGACACACACGCAATAAAATTAGAATTCAACTCAACGAAGCAATCCTTTATTTCATATCACCACTTCTGAGTGTCCCTCTCAGGATCGGAAGATCATTAAAAGGCAATCCCAGACTGGCCATCATGCCTATCGCACACTTAAGTGTACAACCTGCAAGAACGCTCCCTTGCACTCAGGAAATGTCTACAGAAAACCGCCTTGAGGACAGGAAGAAGACAGAAACATCAGAGGAAGTGAATGCATTAGCTAATCACTACTGGGATACTAAGGCTCCAAAAAGCCCTTCTGGCAAATAATCCGGTTTTGAAAAGCTTCAGCCAAAGAGCCCCAGATTCTGTTGACCAAAGGAGTGGTGAAAACTGGCTTTGCTGCCATGACCACACTTTAGGTACCCCCCAGCTGATGGTCGGTATAAGGAGGGACAGGAAAATGAGGACAAACGCTGACAGTCTCAACAGTGGATTTTCATCATATTGAAGAAGCTTTGCTTTACTAACAAAAGGAGGGACCAAGATTTTGTTGTCAATTTCGCACAAAGCCGCATTAAGTTATGTGTTTTGTCTATGAAAGCAAGTAGCAGTGGTGCATGTAGGGCAGGATCAGGGGTGCAGGCAACCCTATACTTCAGCTAACTGTGAAAACAGCCGACTCCACTCCAAGCAACGCCGCCATTTTGAAAACTACAGCTGTTCTTCGATCCCAGTGGTGCCGGTGCAAATCAGGTAGCAATGGTGACTTTTAAGCATAAACAGAGATTGCCATTGCAAAACTTTCCACACTGTAGCAAGTATGATACAAATGAGGTGCATCAAGTATTTTCAATCAAAATGCTTGACGTGAATGTTGTAAGTTGCCGGAGGCAAAGATGCTTTTACAGCAGTATTTCAAAGCCAGGCATTTTGGCTCCCACAAAAAGGTTCACTTTCTCTGCTAGAACTGTTTACTCAACAGAAACATTGATTAGTATGGGGAAACTACAAATAGGTCGATGTATCTGTCATGTTAAAGTAGATAAGGGAATCTAACAGAAGTTGTTAAGTAGCAATGTACATTACACAAGGGTGTACATTAGAGAAATCTCCCAGCATCTGTCAAGTTACTTTACAGAAAGCATGCGGTGTAGAAAGTCAGAGTTCTGGGATGGCTACATTGTTGTTAACTTAATTTATTCACCAGCTCTGCTTAATTAATATTTATACCTAAGAGGAATCGGTTCTTCCTCTCTGACCTGAAATGCAGACCGACTATTAAGACAACGTAAAATGTTTTGTCTAATCTCACTCTTGATTTGCCCTACTAAATAAATTCATGACGAAACAAGTGGTTTATGAAAGAAAACTAGTCCTTCCTGTGCTGCACCCTGGACCCAGATCTCCAAAACAAACCCCGTCTACTTTGCCTGCTCTTTTTTGATGTGGCTGCCAAGACAATCACAAAGCATGCAGTCACTAAGAGGAATAAAATGCGTTCCATGCCAAATAAGACACTCTTGAGGATGAAAGTAGCCTCACAGGTAGAAATGAAACATGACGGATATAAACAGACAAACACAATTGTTCTCCTGACGACACACTCTCCCCCAGTCCCATACACACACAAACACAGTGATTGAGCCAGGGAGACACAGAAGGGACTAGCCCAAATGAGCTGAATGTGAAAAATGAGTGTTGAGTGTAATCCCTGCAGAAGGCAAATAGACTGGGGAGGTTTTATATAGAAGCCATGCAGCAGAGCTGAAAGTGTCACCTCCTGCTGCGGCTTTGAAGACTGGGGTTGGAGTGCACAGAGCCAGATACTATAGAGTAAGACATGGAGAACCAGGGGCAAGCATCTGTTTTTTTGGCTTGGTTTATCCGTCTGTCTGCCTCAGTCTGTACATTTCTTTCCCCTTTCTGTCTTGTCCTATTTTCTTCTGTGTCTTTTTTCCGTATTGTTCTCTGTCTGACTGACTTTTCTTGCTATGAAGATAAGATGAATCTTTAATGATCCTCTGTGGAAACTTTTCCACAAGCAAACGTCATAGAATAAAGCATGGGGGGGAATATAAACATGAAAACACTGTACAAGGAATTGGGATTATACAAAGTTATCTGAGCTGTCAAATGAAAACCAAAAATGTTTTTCCAAAACTTTTCAGGCACTAAGAAAAGCAAACCACACATGATGCCATGCGGGGATGAAAGGGGTTAATAAGCCCAAGACGCTGGTTTGTCAAAAGAAATAAGAATATTTGGGTGTTGGAGTTTTTAAAAAATGGCAGCCAGAGGTAACTTATTGATAACTGAATTGCTGTTCCCATGAATTATGTAACATACACTTGCAAACTCAACTGTTTACCAACCCGGCCAAAGGATATCATAGTGGCAGAGGTCGAGTAGCCAATGTTAGTGAAGCCAGCTTTCTCTAGACAGAGTGCTCGTTTGTTACCATTTATAGAACACAGTTTTTATTTCACTGTCAGGTTTTGATTGATCACTTCCTCCGAACAGAGATGATTTCCTGTCAGAGGCCGAACCTGCCGACAGAATTTAATTTGGGGGAAAAAAAACGTTTAATACAGCTTCTCAGGCGCTCTTCCCTACTGCTGCTCCACTTCATGATTTAAGCTGATAAGACTAGTGTAAGCTAGTGGCTTGGCTCTCAAAATGGCAATTACGTTGGTGCTGAATGGAATGTCAATGTCAAAATAGTTGAACATTTTTTACATGCTAACATTTTAGGCCAATGACAGCCGCTTTGAAACTACACAGCTGAGCCTGTCAGCCCTTTTCATTAAGTAATATTTTGCTATTTTTTGCCTTATAAGTGGCATGCCTCTAAGAATAGCAACCCTCAAACACTTGCGTTGTCTAGTGTATAATAAGGGTTACAGCTTTACAGACATTTAATCATTTTACACGAAAACCTTGCCTTGTGTAACTTCAACAGATTAAACAGACTGTGATACAATCCATTGGTACTGTATTAATGTCTATCCTATGTGTCGATCACTCAGTCTCGCCCTCTCATCTCTTTATCTGCATTGCAACACTTTCTCCCTCCCGCTACCTCAAGCACATCAGCATCCATGTCTACCTCCCCCGCTGCCCCTTCTCCCTTCATCTCCCATGCTGTCATCCTCCACCCCATCCCACCATCAGCAGTTAGATCAAAGTACCAAGACATGGGGTATTTAACCCATCACTGGTCCTGCTGATAAGCACCTTCAAGAGGCGCGCTGACAGACTAACAGATGCTGTCTATACACACACACACACACACACACACACATTTACATGTCATGACTCAGTCATGACTCATGCTCAGCGAGACAGATGTGTAGCATGTATAACATATATCGTTGTTGAATATAATTTGATATATGTTAATTAATAACTCATTTATTTATTTTTTCCTCTTACATTAAAAAAACAGGATAAATATTTGTGTCTATCTTGCGCCATCTTTCGCTCGTTTCACCATCTGTTTTGTGAGAAATTCACGGCAATTAAAAAGCAGTAGCTATCATTACTGCTAAATGCTGAACCTATTACAATTAAAGCCATACTTAAAAAGTACTTTAAAACGAAACAGAGAAATCGAATATAGTGAAGGTTTTCCTTCTTAAATGTAACAACAGAGGGATGGTATTATACAAAAACATGTAATGGTAAATATTTAAACTTTTATGAATGCCTCCTGGTATACAGGAGGCAACCATACAAGATTTTCCATTCATTATAATAAATATGTTACATGATGGAAGATGCAAATAAATGGGAGAGACATTTATTTTACTTTAAATGTATATAAATGTACTGGAATTGTTCCACAAGGATGCTCATAGACACACACGCACACACACACACACACACACACACACACATGTGCACAAACACACACACACACGCAACATGGACGGCATTATGCAAGCTAGTCAAAAAGTACTGCAAAGATAAGTCACAAACTTCATTGCATTCATATTTTGCATATGTATGCGCATGCATGAATACACATCTCTGTCTTCTACACACTAAATAGTGAACCCCCCCCCCCCCCCCACACACACACACACACACACACACACACACACACACACACACGCTAAGAAGAACCTCTAAGCCTGCAAGGAGAGAGAGGAGAAGAGGACAGGTTATTGGCCTTTAAAACGCAGAAAGTGCTGATGCTTGCCATCGATTGATATCTTTCATCTGTTCGATGGGGCGAATGCATGCATAATCACAATTACAGATGGGTCTGATCTTTAATCTACAGCCGATTCATTTTTGTCGATGCCTTTCATTTATATTCATTAGCTCTTTGAACCTGAAACGGTAGATTTCCTTTCACACTGTTAAGGTCAGACGCTGCTTGCTGTCACATAACTTTTGGAACGCAGAGTTTCACTCCCTCTCTCTACAGCTCCGTCTTTATCTCCCTGTATATCTATCCATCCATCCATAAAACTATCCACATCTCGGGAAAGTTTCCTTGCTCTTTGATCGAGGATACAGGGCTGAACATCTAAACTAAACTTTGTGGGGGGAAAAAAAATAGCTGCCTCATCTGTTTTGACAAACTCTCATTGTGAACAGTCCTGCTAAAACATTTCTTCAGTTTCAAAGTGGTTTCATCATGAAATGGGTGCCTTCATAATATCCAAAGAGAGCAGAGGAGAGCCCATAAATTAGCACATTTATTACTCTTTCATCAGAGTTGCCAAAGTAAGCTACTGTTTAAAAGTGAAGGGAAGCAGATGAGTAACACTGAGGATTCAAACGTTTCCCAATGGGAGAAAAAAAAAGCTAAATGAGAGCCCTCGAGATGACGCCACTAAGTGACCTCAGCTTTTGCAAATGGTGTGTGAAAATACTTCACACAAAATAATTATTGTCTTGACAGATTTCTTATTAACCTTGCAATTTCAAGACACACAACAGGAACATGCCTGTGTTCCTTCTATATTTGTAATTTTAGCCTCTGGAATTTACAGTAAGAGTGACGTAGATATCATAAGAATCATGATCAACCCACCAAGCAATAACATATCTGACTTTTGATGCTGTCAAGTTGTGACGACTTGTATTGAGCACTGACAACTAGAGCAAGCTCTCTCCTGAGCACCGACTTGCAGGCCTGCCTTTCCTACCGTGGCCTTTAACCTCAAACTAACCTCAGACGTGCCATATTTTGAAGTGCTGTGATAAAACATGACAGGGTAGCAAAGGACTCCATTAAAAAACGCAATTACTGTAATGGGTATGGCAGGACGTTCAGTTTCTGTGTAAATGGAGGACTATTTTTCTCCTGACCTCTAACCCTGTCTCAAAGCCATCACGGTTCAAGTGCTATGTGCAGCTAATATTGACAGATCTGTTTGGCAGTGATGATTGGGCTATTGATGAGATGGTATGGGGGTTAATATGAGGAGAAAACTCCTCACAGCTATAAGCAATAACATCTGTACACAGAACTTCTCGCCAACTTGTGAAGGCTTGGCTTCATTTTTTTCAGAGGGCTTGTGTCCAGATGGTACAGATTGAGTTTTTATGATAAAAGAACAACTCTATTACTAAATTAAATGTCTCCTGTTAGAAAAAAAACAACAACAATATATATCATGATTGCATTTGAGTAATTTGCCCAGTGAGGTAACATGCTGGTTTAGAATGAAAATACATACAACAAAAAGGCTCATTCACAATCTCCAAAGATGTCTTCTACCATGCAAAACGTGCTTATTTAAGTTTAAGCTTTATGTCCCTCAACATGTTGACGTGTCAAACTGGTGACAGTGAAAAAAAAATGAAATCCAGGAAGGAGAACAGTCTAAATGAAGGACCCCATGTGCATTTTTCTTATTTAAAAAAAATTCCTTCGTCCATTTCCACAGCGAAACAGACATAATGATGGAAACCATCCACTGATAAAAAAAAACCATCATCAGTTTGACAGCTGGAAATATTATCTGTGATGGAGCAGCGTAGGCGAAATCACCTGAGACTTTGAGGATATTCTATTTTCACTGAGCCACTGAATCATAGAGATAAAAATCCAGGGATGAAACAGACTGGCGGAATTTCCATCTTTTTAAACTACATTTGTGGATGTCTATCCTCTCATCTTTTCTACCACCCCCATTTAAAACCAACTTCTGTCTGAACACTCATTACTCATGGAGAAGGCGAGAAACACGGACAAGAAGCTTGTTAGCTTGTTGCAAACAATTTGTTAGTTTCAGGTTTGCAAGATGTCAAATCCGTCTTTGTTAACAGATGTGAGAGCAGACTCAGCACATCACCAATTAGACGACATCAGCAGGGGGCCGGGTGCAACTTGTGGCAGGAGAAATTAATTACCACATCTAACCAAGCTGAACAATAGTCCATAATTTGAATCATCACTGTTCATGTCATCATGGTTCACTCACAAGTCATGCTATGTGAATGATTTGTCAGGATCTGCATCATGCAAATATTGTTCCTGTGAGTTGACAGCACCGGTGCTGAGATTCACCCTGTGAGGTTTGATTGTGACTATAATTACTGTTTTTCTGATTAATTTGTCAGTAAATTAGCCCTGACTATGTGACGAAAACATTGGCTGATTTTAATCATTTTACAACATTAACCTTCTGGTTGTTAACATCATGAATCTCTCTGGTTAGGCGACACAGAGGGGAAGAGTCAGTGATGTTTGCTTCCCGGGTCTTAATGAATCTCAGAGTCATACGTCCATATGTCACAAGAAGCCCGGCCGCTTCCTTGCATATCTTGGTGTGTCTGAGGATTTTACTGAACGACAGAGAGACATGTTTCCCAGCTTTCCACCTACAACTTTCAACTCCTTTATATCCACATATGGTTAGAGGTGTTGATGTTTTTTTTGTCATTTTGAGAAAGTCAAACGCACTTTATTTTTGAAAGGGATTACATGATATGATTGCTCAAGTTGACATGCATAACTCCCTCATGTAATTTAATAACTTGTCAAGTATTTTGACTATTTTTCATTGTGTCAGTAAAAGGACAAGGGCGTATTCCTGTGTTAATGTGTTTTGGATGAAGGGGAACAAAGAGTTGTTTTACCAGCTTTGTTTAATTGAACACTTTTTTAACAAAAATGTTTAGAGTCCTGCTAAAATAATTGGATAAAGAAATAATCACCTAAACAAAGTATCTAAACAGAAAAGAATGTGGGCAATATCCAGAATGGTGTGCATGTAGAACGTGTCGTGAATAAGCGTTCTTCTCAAGCCTCAAATGCACATTAGAGTTTTGACTTTACACTTTGCTTTGAGTTGAGTCCAATTGGATTTTTTGCTGTTATCACTTATGTGGCTCCCTTGGCCAAGAGGATTTTTAATCTCAATTGAGACTTATTTTTTTTTCCATGACCTTCGCTGACTTAGTCAGATATTCCCGCCAAATGAAAGAGAGAGATCGAAACGGAGACAGAGACAAAAAGAAACTTAAGTTAGTTCAGGGTAAAAGCACTCCAAGTCCTGGAAAGTCGATAGGGTTGCGTAACTCAATTTCCTCAGAGTCCAAGAGCATCATGAAGATAATGGATTTCTTGTCAGGGGAACAGGGGCTTGGTGGTGTGAGATGCCAGCTGTGCATACACACACACACACACACACACACACACACACACACACACACACACACACTATAGTGTAGTGCACAGGATTTATGTACAGAGCAGGACAACTAAAATGTTGACAGAGGAAAAGGATAGAAATTATTTTGAAGAAAAAATTAAGAGAGAGGGATACCAGCCAGAGATAAAAAAAAAAAAATGAATTGGACTGAGGAATGCATTTTTAGCTGGAGGATAAAAAGAGACCCAAAGGGAAATGAAATGAAAGTTGAAAGAGTGAAAGACAGTGTGAAAGAGAAGCAAATTGACCAAAGAAAGAATAGAAATAGGAGTGAGATTAAGTACTGAAAGGAAGAGAAAGAGGTGGAGGTAAAGAAAGGACAAATAATTGATTTAAATGACACCCTTAGGGACTGAGCAAGAGGAAGGAACGTTGAAGAGGCAGAGAAAAGAAAAAATGATATCAAAGTATTCAAAGGTTAGATAATTTAGCTTGAGGATCCAGCGACACAGAGGCATGTTGAACGAAAAAGAGAGAAAAACAAGAGAAGGACAGAACAAAATAGACAGACAGGGGGAAGGAAGGAAGGAAGGAGCAACGATAGAGAGTTTCACTGGAGGATTAAGACGAACCCTGAGGGCCATCCCAAAGGAAGTAAAGATGATCAGAGAGAAGCACTGACAGGTGGTGGAGATTTAAATTCTCATAAGTTTTACATGAATTTCCAGGGGTTTTTAAAGTAACAATGAGTTCACTTAGAAGTTTGTGCCCGCTAAAGAAAAATGTGTGAACCACCAGCAGCCACAACAGGCTTTATTTGCGTTGTAGCCCCGGCTTGCATCTTTGCCGGTTTCTCACCAGCAAGTGAATTACAGAGACTTTCCTCCTAAGAAAGAATACAGCATCAGTCAATTCAGCAAACCTTGGGCATTAAGATGCCGATACAACAGCCTCCACTCTTCTGGGAAGGTATACTGCAAGATTTTGGAAGCCTGGATGCAGGAATCTCATTTAACAACAAGATCATTAGAGAGGTATTGAGCGACAAGACCTGGCTCACACAGTCAAGGTTCAGGATGGGGTTGAGATCAGGACTCTATGCAGCCCAGTCGAGTTCTTCCACACTAAACCCCAAAAACTATTTCTTACTGGATCTCTCTTTGTGCACATGGGAATTGTTGTCCTGAAACAAGAAAGGGCATTCTCCAAACTTGCATGTCAGCTTGTAAAATACTTGATGTGTGGTAAAATATCTTCCTAAACCAGTTGCATATATATCATAGTTAGTCACTGGATAAATACTGTTTCTTACCACTGAAATAACATAACAAACTGGAAGTGCACATTGTTTCTTAGAACGGCATTGAAAACAGAATGCTGCGCGGATATAAAAGCCAATCATTTTTCACTTATAGAAACTATATGGATACAAAAATGATGCTGTATTGGAATGTATGTGTGGCCAGAAGGGGAATCATTTAATAAATCAAAAATCCATCCCACGTCTGCAGAAAGGGCCTTTTTAAAATTAGCGAATCTCACTCTAAAGTGATTCTAACATAAGTACTTCATTTGTGCACTGAAAAATGAACTTTCTGTAGGAGGTGGGAGTTTAGACAATTAAGAGTTAATAAGGGCTTAGCTAAAGATGTTGTTGCAGTAGGGATGAATCAATTACCTCTCTATATACACACACACACACACACACACACACACAAATACAGCAATACGGTTATAGCCTTGTAGTGTTTTCCTCTCACATATTCAAGTCCCTGCTCAACAGTGAACATGCATTTTCTCCGTGCTGTTTTTTTTTTTTTCTCTTTTCTTTAATGGTACATTTCCCTTTTGCACATCCATTGCCTCAGTCTACGACTTGAAGCGCACAGTGAGCAGCAAACTACAAAATGCTGTACAGTACATCAGCTGTTGGACCATGTGTGTCATCCATATGGGAATAAGGGAGGGAGAGAGACAGAGCAGAAAGAGAGGGGAGAGTGTGTCTCTGCCATGACAGTTCCATATAGGAGCTGTTAGATGTTGCTCATTCATGTATAACAATAAATACAGTACATATTCAGAAGGCTAAGATTACTCATGCACACGATGCACACACAAACACACATATACTGTTAAATATAATGACACTACAGACAGACGCTCAGCTGCACTTAACCTGTTAAAAACTGCATCATGCAGAAACTCATACGCCACTGCCTCCTTTAGATGCACGTGAATTACCTTCGCTACCACTGAGATTGATGTTGAAATTGATGTTGAAATTAGTTAACAAATCAATTTGTTAATTTAGAGAAAATTATCTATGAATCATTTAAGTCATTTATGAAGCAAACTAATGTAAAACACTCACTAGTTCCAGGTTATTCAAAAGCCCCTTTTGTATCATCAACCCATGTCTCATACGTAACTGTTTGCAAACCATTACCCCGTCGTGGAACTGTTTTTACCCTGCCAGAAGAGGCTAAATGAATGTTAATGATGCAACGCTGCTAATAAGCCACGATAGCCTCCTCTATTTTGGACTCTGCGACTCTCAGTCTCCTCAAAAGGTCAGCGCTGTCAAGACAGCTTGCTGTTGGTCAATGGTGCTGATATGTAAAAGTTCACCAAAGCTGAGCTCTACACGGAACGTGTGCACAGATTTGTTTTTCCTTCGTGAGCAGATGTTCTGATCATTGCATTTCATTGGGAACAAATTGATTTTGCCAATTGATTGGTGTTATCTTTCCTTTAAAATGATGGTGAGGTAAAACAAACAATTTGAAGATATCACCTTAGACCCTGGGAACTGAGATGCAATTTAAAGTTGGATAAAAGCATTCTCCAACAATTTCCCATTGTCATTGTCATTTTCTCCTTACCAAACAACCCCTCCACTTAACATGCAAGCCCACAATTCGGAAAAGTAAGTGTTGTTTCAGGAGGTAACTTAGGGGAGCTCAGGGCCTAATAGTATTGGCTGGACTTTGTTGATGGTAAGAACATCTTTTAAAGTTTAAACTTGCAGGATCAGGTAACTGTAGTCTGACCTCCACTTTACAGGCGTGTTGAGTGTTTTGGCAGACTGGGCAAGAGCCTTGTCACTTTCGATGGAAAGGTCTTGTAGGAAGCAGGATTTTGCTGGGGAAAAAAACATCTTCCAGTCTTGTCTAGCTTGAGGTTGCGATGGTGGGCAGATTTCCAGCTACAGATATAAAGGAGCGCAGAGAAAAAGAAGAGAGTCACAGCCATGCCAGCAGCAGGTGTTGTGCGATGTGATCATTGATGGTAGAGCCTAGTTCAGAGGGTGCACTGTGAAACAAAGTGCTAACTCAAAGTGCAAACCATTGGCAGATCTCCACATCCCGAGGCCAGCACAGGTGAAAAAGAGCATCTGGCCGTCGACATTTCAAAGGCATGAAGGATGGAGAGGAAAAAAGGTGATGTGTAAAGACCTACCAAGAGAGTGCTTTGGAGAGGAAAAAAATACATTTACTATGCTTTAGTTTTACACGCCACATGGGGCACTGATGGAGTGATTGTAGCTGATTGAAGGCAGCTGGTATACAGCCAGATGTAAGGTAAAGGAGCATTTGATGATGGTAGGCACCAAGGGGGAATGCTGATGAGAACTAATGGTCAGGAAAGTCTGAGATGAAAAGACTAAAGGGCAGAAATAAAATGAAATGAACATCGTTGTGGGGAGTTGTAGATATGTACAGCAGGTGTCACATCAAGGTTATTAACAAGGAGACTATCTTCCTATTTAATGTCAGAGCTGTCTCGCAAAAAATGATTCATGCAAGAAATGTTGGCTGTGAGCATTATAGTGCTATGTACTATCAAATTCAGGGTCGCAAAACACAGAGTTGCTTCTCTATTGTAACATGTGAGGAAAGGCTACATCTCAAGCCAACACCAAAACACACTAGATTGATAAATAGTTCTACAGGTAAGACGAAAAATATGTATTTTCCATTTTGGGGTGGACTGTCTTTTTAAGATGTATCCTCTGGGCATCATGAATATATTCACGAAATGTCATAACATTTTCATGGAATTTTATCCATGAATGCAATTTAATTGCAATTCCTTTGATTGTTGCTTGTATATTTCATAGAGGCTGATGTTGCTCTTGATATTGATATTGCTGATCTTCACTACAGCCATGCCGCTTGCATGAACTACCACAAGCACTTTATAGGGTTCTCCACTTGTTTACACATATCCCCGTATTCCACCCTTACTCACAACCAGGCTAAGAGTAATGCATTTCAAGATCATTTGGTCTAACATCTATAGTCTCTACTGTCCTTATATTATTGTCTCTCCCTTTCCCTTTGTCTCCCTCTCTTTCCTTTCTACTCTACCACTCTGGTTACTTTTTTTCTCTTTCCAATAAATCCAATTTCTACTCCTGAGCTCTGCCTTCTTTTCTGAGTGATTTAAGTTCAAACCCACCCTCTCTGTTCCCTGTGGGCCCTTTACAGAATCATATTAGTGACATTACTGAGCAAGGCCACATAGGGATGATGTTAGTGGAATGGGCTTGGAGTGAATAAATAACGTGTGTGTGTGTGTGTGTGTGTGTGTGTGTGTGTGTGTGTGTGTGTGTGTGTGTGTGTGTGTGTGTGTGTGTGTGCGTGCGTTGTATGGCTGCCTCTGTGTTTTATAATTTCCATGTGAAGACTAATAACCTGCACCAACATTGTCACAATTGAGGTTTCCAGTAAACCAAGTAAAAATTCAAGATTAAAAGGCAGGCATCTTGCCAAAAAGGCATGTAAAAGGAAGGTGGATGGTTCAAATTCATGAGAAAAGAACTCTGCAAAAGTTCCACTTCGCACAATGACTGCTGTGAAAGTACCATTACTGAGGTTAATTAACCTCAAACTGTTCCAATGGTTCTACACAATGGCCAGAAGTAAATGAGTGCAGCTCTGCTGGCCAAGTCCCAGGTGTCTGTGTAAAATGTTGGTGTGAAGGAAAATAAGGGCAATATAGAATTAGCAACATCGAAATAGAGCAGTACAGTATAGTGCATTCACAAAATACATCAAGTAAATACATTGAAATAAACATTCCTGTATGATAAATAATACGGATGGATGGATGGATGGATGGATAGATATCGGGCCCTGAAAATCCCTTATTGTTCCGGCTCGAATCTATATAGATGTGAAACTGCACCTCAGACCAAATCAGCTTGCCCTCCCATCCGAACGTCGCCATGGAGAAATTACACGGAAAATACCAGCTTTATCATATAGCAGCCATGAGAGAAAGAACCATCAATCAGATCCTGATGACAGCTGAGTAATTTAAACTGCAGCACGCCTCAGGCTCACGCGTGTGCATCTGTGGTTGTGTGTATGTACACGTGTGTATGAGTGCACAGCATGTGAGAGCATGCTCCTCATCTGTGTGTCTACTCTCCTGCGTGTGCGTGTGTGTGTGTGTGTGTGTGTGTGTGTGTGTCTGTGAGCGTACAGGTCTACTACCGCTCAGCCCCACAGCCACTGGCAGGTAATGAGAGCTTTATGTGTTTTCATTACTTTGTGCCAGACAACAGAATCACACTGAGGTCTTTTGGCAGAGACAGAGGTTGGAGGAACGCAGTCAAATCAGATTAAGGAGCTGAGATATATGGTACCACAGGTGAGCGGGTATACTGACTGAACTAACAAACCCCTGCTCTGGGGAGCAACACACACAAACACTCACATACCTGCATCACAGAGTGGAAAAGCATGACTACAGCTGTGTGTGCATACAAACACAAACACAGCACATAGAGCACAAACAATGTCTGATGTGCTGAAGAATGTACATCGAATGAATGTGTGTGTTTGGACATATTAGGGAAACCCCTTTATATTTAAAACACAAACTACCATTCGAAAGAGTGAAACATATTTGATCTGTAATGATCTGTCCAAATTTGAATTTTGAGACAATCACAGATTGATTAATGAGGCTATTTTCTGTCTTTGAAAACATTAAACTGCCTTACAGTGTTGTTGCCACAACAACAGTGTTAATTAGGCTAAGTGGGTTGTGTTTGACATAACAAACTATGCCTTAGAGCTCATTTGTCTCTCCATGATTCTTAAGTGGCAGCCCTAGTACACATAGAGAACATGCATTAACGCATTACTTGCAAATACCATCCAATGCTCTGTGTACCACTTCATCACGCACTAGAAAGCAGATTGTGATGTGTGAGTGTGCATTTAAAAATACATGAAGATTTTATGGCGCACAAATCTGGCACATCTGACTCAGTTTTTGGCTCCATGGCAACCCCCGTTTCCTTGAATAAAAATGATCCCAATGAACAATGCCACGCGGCAAAATATACACATTTCTAACTTGGTATAAAAGAGGGGACTGATTTTAGATCTGTACTCAGTGTCGAGAGAGAAAAGGTTGGATTGGTTCATCCCCAGCAAAATTGCAAACTAAGTCGATTGAACCGACGAGGCAGCTAGCTCCGGTGTTTAAACCTCAGTCAGTCTGAGAAAATGAGCCTACTTCTCACTTGATTTATTATCTCAGCAAACATTGTAAACATGAGTTTATGCGCTCAATTGCTAGTTTCAAGTCTTCTTCAATACAGCATGATGTTCATTCAGTTTATTATGGTCCCACTTAGAGTAAAATAGATGATAAAGCAGGTTGTGCTTGAGGGCGTGGCTAGCTTGTGATTGACAGGTCACTACCACGGCGTTGTCCAGTCTGGGTGTCGTATGTGTTTTTGTTTTATAACTTTACCCATTTCACTGTGTGTTTTCAGTGCATGAAAGTTAATAGTAATATTTTCCTGTGTGCTGTATGACTCCACAACTGACAGAGACAAACGGAGGAAGAAGATAGTCTAAAAGGAAAATAAAAGAAACGACTAGAGTTCCTTATTCTATCGCTCTGTATTTCAGTACAGTGTGTAGTGACTGGAGATGACTGCAAACAGAAAGAAACACTCCAGCAATGGAAACAACTCAACAAACGTATCGCATTTGTAGCTTTATACACGCAAACAAATAGTGCATGCGTCTTTGAAAGGATAGTCTCCCATGTAGCGTCAATGAGTCAGACTGAGAGCAAAGCCTGACAGATATTGTATTAAGTCAATAACGGGGAGAGAGAAAAAGCAAGAAAAACTAAACAAAGAGAGAGAAAAATGGAGGTTTAAGGAGAGAGAGGAGCCACTGTGGATAGAGAAAGTGACAGATTTGGAGAGAAGATAGCAGGGTAAGAGAAGGTAAGTGCCTTGAGACAGTATAATATTTAATGTCCCTGCCTCTGGACTCACATATATCCCTGATGAGTTTGGCCTGAATCCCACCATCTTCATCTGATTTTTTTGCCACAGGCTCAGTACAAAAAAAAAAGAAAAAAGAAAAAGAAATATCAAGGATTGAACTTGTCTCTCTTCTTTGCAATAAGAAAAGATGAAGGCTTGCTCAGGGTTAGTTATGTTAGTTGCTGAGTTATTAGCAGTAAATTATGGATGTGGGACTGCATGAGAGACTGGAAATTGGTCTAATAGAGGAGCATCGAAAAGATGAAAGAAGTGATGAGCAGTGGTGGCAGAACAAGCTGTGGCGTTATTGCGAGGAATGAAAAAAATTAAAGTACAGCTGATATAGCTTCGGTATTAAAACTTAAACTTAATGGCTAAATGTTTTGGCTGCAATATCTTTTACAGATGCATGAATATTCAACAACAAGGTAAACACTCCAAGAGTTCGAATTGGCCAGTATTTTGAAGAAACAACTGCAACCTCAGTACCTGTTGTGTGCAAGTCAAGAGTATTCTAAAAAACAATCAAATACTTATTCATTCAATAGAAGTAAGATCATTCCTCATATAGATAAACACGGTGTTTAACTGTTTAAGGTTGTGGGCAAAAAGACATTTGTCACCTTTTTTTATAATGTAAGTCTTGTGTGTCTTGCTCAGTGATTCATTGCTTTGATTAGATCTTGGTTTCCCTACAATACATTATACTTTTAACTGCTTCAGATACTTTTACACTTTTGACACCTGGGGCCTAGATGTATAAACAATGAACAATTGGTAATATATGCACACAAACTATATGCATATGCCATTTCCCACACATAAAGTGGTAACTTGAAAGAAGACAGTTTTTCCGTTGATCATACTGACATTAAATAATGATGATTGAGATGTCCCCACAATGATGGTTTACATGTGATGAATTATTAGTATGGGCAGAACAGTGTGTGTGTAACAGTCGCATGTAATGACGGTTGCCATTTTGCTGCTGGAGAACCTTCCTGGACATATTTGTGATTTAATGTTCTCCTTCTCATAATGTCAAATAAACTAAACCATGATGTACAAATAGTGTTCACTAACTTTTTATATAAGAGTAAGTTATTTGGAACAGTACAATATTAGGAAACCAAACGCAACACAAACATTTCTGAAAGAATATTCTTGCATCGTGTCAGACTTCATCTCCATCTCTTTCTCTTTCTGCCCGTCTCTCCCTCTCAGCAATCAGGTCAGTCACGGTGTCTCGCCAGCGCGCATGTGCTCCCACAAATCCTGCTCTCACACGACTTGCAACCTGACAACGCAAGAAAAGCAGCATGGGACTCAGAGAGACGAGGAGGCTAAAGGGGGAATTCAGAAAAAAAGGAAAATGTGCGGCATTGCTTGCCGTCTTCGAGGACGACCGAGGCACAGGAAAGAAACACTGGAAAAGAAAGATGGAGGGAAAAATAAATGAGAAACATAAGTAAACAGAGAGAGGCTTGTTGGCGAAGCATCATCCTCCTGAGAAAATCTATTTTCGCTGCCTGACGAGCATGTTCTTTCACAGCAATGTGCGTCAGTGCAGGGGAAACACAGAGAATGCAGAGTGAATCAGCGCCATCTCTCCCTCTAAGTCTCTCCCTTTCGCCATCTCCCTCCTTCTCTCACCACACATTCGTTTCCCCACGGATGCCATGTCGCTGACTTGAAGAGAAGAGCATTTGCATTTCTCTTCCCCTGTGTCTCCGAACTCACATGCCGATTCACGTGATAGTGAGTGCGTCTGTCTGTGTGCCAGTGTGTATGCAAGTGTGAATATGCATGCAGATACAGTATACGTACCTGCATACAAGCAAGTCATGTTCGCACATTAGCACGTGCCTGTTTGGGCTTTCATCACTTCTTGTGAAAATGCAGGGAGCATGTGTGCGCGTTTTTGTATTTTGACACATATTGTGTATCGTCAAGAAGGGACGCTCAGTAAGACATGGAGCTTACAGCAGAGAGAAACAGAGCAGGGATCTTGTCAAAAGGGTGTATTCTAGCGGAGAGCCTCAAGGCAGAGATGAAGCATGTTTGGCACATCTTTCCACCATGTGCAATTTGACATAAGTATCTTGAGTGACAGTAAGCAAGAGGTTTGAGGTTTGCAGTTGCCCCTATGAATCCCTGTGGACGGGCTGATAAGATCTAAAGTGGTTAAGTGAGTGAGATACTTTCAGTACAAACTGCTATGTTCTATTATCCTTTAGTTTATTATTTGGAGCAGATTATCAAGTTCTCAAAGTTGAATAAAACAGTCCAGGTGTAACAATAATGAATGCATCCTACACACATAAAGATGGCTGAGTCGGAGCCTCCAGAACAACTTCGATGCACCGTGACATAAATTATCCAACTCTCTGGAACTTTGTATGAACGACATTCTTCCAAAAGATATTCCTTTACTTAGTGCTTTAATGATGGGTGCGGTAAAGTTATTTCGCTCCAAAATCTCCCTTTATTTGGGACACCCAGATAGTGAGCATCTAGCAAGAGTATAGTTTGGTGCACAGTACAATATATGGCCTGATGAAGACGGGTCATCCTCGCCCTTGTTAGTTAGGTGAACATGAAGATCTGACCAAACTTTCCAAAACATGATAATTTATCTATTTTCTTTAAAAAAAAAGTTTGATAAAAGAGAACGTAACTTATCCCATAAAGATAAAATCTGTGTTTCACTGTTATTCCGAATTAAACTAGCTCAAAACCTTGAAATGAACTCTAGACACTGCAAAATTATTTTCACAATATAAAAGCAATGGACAAAACAACATCTTTGCAATTCTTAAACCCCCATATGAGATAACACTGCATGGATGTAGTCGTTCAGTGAGCTGAAATTACAGCTTGGACTCCTAATCTTAAAAACATAAAATCTTCGATTCAAAGAGCTACCATGATTGCATAGAGTTTAGCATCCTTCGCTCTATTATTGTGTCGTCAATCACCGGCACATTTACATTTCAGCTTGCCTATAATATGAACAAAACACTTAAATCCAAACACAAAATGGGCAGAAAATTATAGGAACGAGCAAAAGCAGGACGATTGAAATGAATATAATCAAATGAAATAAAAAAAATTAAAAAAATCAACTTTCCCTTGACAAACTATGAGAGAATTCTAAAATGACAAAGCGTGCTTAAAGGACTGCGGTACAATTATGCAGTACTTTTAACTTGAATACTTTAGACTACAAGTTGGGGACCAAATGTGTCCATAGTCAGCCGATTGCAGAGCTCCTGGTGTTTCAGTGACTCAACGACAGACTGACGAACATGGACATGCTGGCTGCGGCTGTGATTAACCCCGTCGTTATAAGTCACAAAAGAGGCCGAGTAGTTTAACCCAACAGAAAAATAAGGAGGTGTGTGAAAGAGAGGTGTGGAATTTGCCATAGAATTTTTTTAATCTCGCCCACTTCTTATTCTCCCTTCTGTTCTGACCTGTGGAGTTGAAGAGTTTTAATTAAACTCATTATCCTCGGGGAGAGAGCAAGGGTAAGCAGGAGCAGAGGTGAGAGTGTAGGAGCAGGAGAGAGAAGGGGCACGGGGAGGCTGAGACCAGAAATGGAAGGGTGAGATCAAAGACAGCATCACCCCAATTGACCCTTCGCTTACCACCGCCCCCCTCGGCTACTCCGTCAAACTGTCAGAGCTAACATGGAGCCCACAATGTCACTAACTGCACAGCCTCCAAACAATGTCATCTAATTTTAGAAAAAACAAAAAAGGGATTTCAAAGAGAGGCAGACAGAAGGGTCTAGTATTCCTTTGAAGATATCCAAATAAGTTGAAGGATCGAGATAGAAGCTAAAGCCCACAGATCACGTTGTAAAAGTGACCCACAACATCATCTGGGGATCGAGATGAAAAAGAAAATGTAATTAAGGAATAACACGGTTCTTATAAAGCCGGGTTGTTCTTAATTCACTGCAACAGTCATTAAAAAAAAAGCAACATATTCACTATACTTTGCATAACAGAGAAAAGCTTACACTAGTTAATGATGTGCTAATGTAGTCTGCTAATGTTAACTCCACAGTTTTTTTTTTAAGTAACTTAACATTATTCAAACGTACATCTCCTTCCAACTTCTACGTGAAAAGAGTATCACTAGCATGCGTGCCCCAGGCACAACATTTAACATTTAACTAGCACTAAATCCATAAAACCAGCCTGAAAATGAAGAAAATCTGAAACTATTGCATGAGCGTCTATGGAACAGAGCCGGACAGTTGTCGAGCCCTGGTGAGAGCGGGCAAAAGCCATTGCTATGATTGGCCGGTCTGCTTTCGTAGGGGCCGGATCATAGAATGAAAAACCTCATACGGCTCAAATTGCTTTATACATATTTGGTTTGGTTTATACAGAAGTACAACGGTCGCAATGGCAACGGTACACAGAAAAAAGGGCTGCTGCTCTGAACATCCTGACTGTCCCTTCTACTCCTATTCTATTTCTATGGGAGGGACATAGAGAAGGGTCGATTCTAATTCTATGACACTCTGAACAGCCTCTATCACTATGTTCTGGATAAATATATTGCATATCAGAAAAAGTCTACCATTTTCACAGAAATGGATGGGTGGATTATGATGGTTTTGTAAATATTGTCAGTAAAATCAACTATGCGTGGAAATTAAAAAAAGTCCATGATGAGGGGAAAGGGAAGTTGTTTGTTATCCATGTACCAAAAACAAGTTTGTTTTACACTTGCAAGATAAGAAGGGGATATTTCAGCTTTAAGAAAAAAATATAAATGGTAGAATATATCCCTTTAATAGGACACACTGGCGAGACACCTGCCTTGTTTGTATTAACTTATTCAACATTTGCGTTTTAGGCAATTACAGAAGCTGACAAGCTTGCACAGAGGAGAGCAAACAGCAAAATGTCTGCATCATTAACATTACACGCAAGCACCAGTATGACTGGCAAGATCTAGGTCAAAGCACCTGCAGTCAGACAAATACAAAATGCATAAACCCACACTTCATTTCACTGAGAAAGTAGATATTCAGGCAAGCAATTATTTCCAAAGTTTTCTTCAATTTTCTCTCCTTCAGCAAACATGTCCACGTCAAATGCACCAGAGCGACAGACGCAGATAAAAGCTTGAGCTCTGATCACTGGCCTTGATGCTTTGCCAAGCAGAGTTTCCGAAAAATACCCTAAGAGCGCAAGTATATTACGAACCCTTCTATTACAGAAAATACAATAGAGACTGAAGTCAGGAAGTTGGTTTGGTTAGTGTCATGACTGAAAGGTGCAATGTGTCCACAGTGTCAATCAACAGTTTCCCAATAAATGTTTCCTGTTTCCTAAGCTGAATATACGCTGTATGTATAAAATGCAGTACCATGGGCAGTTATAAACACAAGTACATCATCTGGGTATAAAAATCCTCAACAAGAGACACTTTATTCAATATGGAGCCATATATTTTTGAAATCGGAGAATACATTTTAGGCCCATGCAGTATGCACTAATGCGAGGCTTTTTGCTTCATTTTGCTTCAGATTCATGTCGCCAGAAAACCCAAGTTGTGAGAACAACATGCGAGTCATCGGAAGTCGCAGGAAGGTTGGAAACTGTTTCTAATAGCATTGTCACTGTTTTCCATCTTTTCTTCCTATCACACTTGCACCATCTTAACGACTTTGTGCCTTTAAGCATTCATCAAAGTTACAGCCGATAAATCAACCATATCACAACATGTCGACGCGCCTGGTGAATGATAATTTGTAATGCAATGCACGCAAATACACACATAGGAGGCACGCATGCACACACACACACACACACACACACACACACACACACACGTCCTCCTTAACCTACACAAAAAGGAAAACTTGGATGGATTCCATGCGACTGCAGGTAATTCGGTCATGTGGTTATCATGCTACTCTTTAACCTTAACTGGAGGAGTGTAACTCTCTAGAGGTGTTTTTGAACATTTGGACTGAAGAGGTTTAAGACGTAAGAGGTTTTATTTTCCCTCCATGAAGTTATTATATTATAACTGTCATCGGCAGCGACAGTTGTCCGAGTTGGTCCTGCACTGGAGCCTAATGGCTATTAGACTCAGCAGTAACTGAGGGTTGTAGAGTGAGCAATACTGATGGACCCTTAATGGACATTTCGTTGTGACTACTGGGAACATTGTTAGGCTCTGCCAGCCTCACATGACAGTGACATCTCGCCAAGTACAATGTTTATGAGTCCAATTAATTAAGACGACTATGTGACTCTGGGTGCGAGGCACATTTAGACTGCGCGGAGGAAGATGCCGCCACAGAAAATTGTAATTTTCTGGCAGAAGAGTGTTTATTTACCATCAACTAACACAACATTTCTGGGCTTACATCCATATACATGTGTGTGCTTAAAAAGGTCAACAACATGTAATCCACACAAGGGCTGTCACTGTTTAATCGACTATTATACTGCCGTTTGAAATAATCTAAATATGTTGGGAGAATTCTGTAAGCACAGCAGGCCGTGCCTTGTGCTCCAGTGGGGGGCGGTCATGGAATGCATTGTTACTCTTATCTACTGCATGCCCCGTTGCCCTTTCAGCAAACTAGACTATTGCTGTTCTCTTCGATAATGCAAAAATAAAAATTAGCAAGCCGTGGTGCACAGATAATCATGACACCAAACCGTCTGAGAACATTTTGGACTTTGACACCATACAACATATGCTTAATGCATGGAAAATTAATTAAGGTAAGGTTGTTTGTTAGCACCTTAAAAAGCCATTCAAAAGACAAAGCAACACAGCATATGTTTAAATGAAATGCAATCAGGATTACAGATATGAGGAGTAGGTCCCATTTACTTTATTAAGAGATGAACTTGAGAATACCGATCTGCATTAGCGGAGAGGAATAGCACAGTATCCGATTTGCACATGGCACTTCAGGAATTATATATTTTTAAGATTTAGCTTTTTTCAAGACCCATTTGAGAACTAAAATAGAATGAATGCATATTCAAATATGAACCAAATTAAAAGACCTAAAAGAGAAGCAAGACACATTAAAAAAGTTAGAAATGTTGTTTCTTTGGGGCAGAACTTAAGAAGTGCTGTATGAGGAAATGTTAGAGAAGAAGTAAATGAGAAGGAGAGGAGACCTTATGTAGTGTTCCCCAATGGGTTTGTTATTTGGAGCCATTTTAATGAATGTGGGTAGAAAAATGTCATTCCAATTTCACTTGAAGAAATCTCTTTCTGAAATAGTTTGTAACCATTCCCCATTGAGTATTTTATCATATTAATTTTGATAGGACAGGAAATAGCATCGTCAAAACAATTTACTGAACTTTTTACACAAGCTAAAAAAGACGTGTGTATTGTGTCCCACTTTCACCGCAGTGCACATTTTATAAGAGCATTTGTCAGGAGACAGTAAACGTCTGAAATTCTTAATTTTTGCATCTTTGTCCTAGCCTCATAACACCAGGCCCATGGTGCGGGCGGGGGGGTGGAGGTTGAAATTGGCTCTTTAACTGAATCAAACAAGTCGGAGTCCAAAAGAGCTGATCGATGCACCATTAAAAAGGAGGATCTTTATTGAAATCAGAGCTTGGTGATTAAACTGTAGCGCTGTTCAAACAATGATGAATGATGAAGGAAGTATGTATTGATTGATGGTTGGCCAAAGGTGTGAGGACATTTCAGGCTGTGGCAGCAATGCTGACTCAGCAGGAGCGTGAGGTGACTTTTTCTTGGCCGTTATCTCCCGGACGTTCGTTTTCTCCAAGCAATTTGGCACCAAGCAGTCTCTGGCAAATGTAACTAATCACCTCATGTTTGCAACTTATTTACACCATAAACATTTCATCCGCCAGCTTTTCTTTGGACCTCACTCAACTCCAAATCAGTCTTGAACAAATGTAAAGGGCTCAACATTTTTTCAGCTAGCAGAGTGGAGCAATGAGGGGAGAATCGCTCCTGTGGTAGCCAAAATCCCCCTGCTGAGGTGCCCATGGGCAAGACCCTGACGACCCTCAGTAGGTCCTGACATGACCTCACAGTAAGGGGGGCAAAAGTTGAATTTCTCCACAGAAATCGATGAAGACTCACATCCTCAGATACATCACAACATGTATCAGGTCCGTTCGCAACCTCAAGCATGATAAAAAAAAGTAAATAATTTAAAGAATCCTAAAAAAAAAGCCTTTTCTTAAAAAAACAAAAACTGTAAAAACATTGGTTGTTTCATCGTTGATTGATTAGTTGGTTGGTTAGTTAGTTGGATGACTGATTTGGCGGTTGAGTATTTCATACTTGACTGGTCAGTTGCTTGTTATTTGTTCATTTGGTTGCTGGGCTGGCTATTCCTTTATTTGATTTTCAGTTTGGTTAGTTCATTGTTTTGGTTATTATCATAATTGGTTATCCTGCGCCTGTTTTTGTTGGTTATGTATAATTTAGTTATATATTTTGGTTAGTTGTTCAACTTGGTATATTGTTATTTATTAATTTTCTTTCATTTTTATATATTTGTTTTATTGGAATTCATACACAATTATTCTAACATTTATTTAGTTGGTTTTTTTTTAAATGCCTGTGCATGAAGGGGAAATGATGAATTTTCATTGTGAACATCATACTTCCTCACTACAAAGACAACAGGACAGTGAATCCAGGCCCAGTTGACCAGAAGATTGATTGCAGGTTGGCAGAAGATGTAAAAAGAGGTGTGTCTTCAGTTGATGATAGGAGTGCTGATTCAGCAGAAATTCAGAGGGGTAAGGTGACTCATTTCTAATACTGCAAATGAGTGTTTTATTGGTTTAGTTTCATAGACCATAAAATTAATGGACGCTTGAATTCCACTAAAGTATATGGATTTTGGACGGTTTTGCTCAGTAGCACGGCAAGCCCCAAACAGCAACTTCATATATGCATGTAGCCACAGCAACTTGTCCTGTTAAAATGTCCATTTTCCCTTTAGAATATAGGACTGCTGTGGCTGGTTGAATTTCTAATCATTGCACCAACTTTGCGCAGCCCAAAGGGACCTGTCTTGGGAGGGTACAGTATATGGTCCATAATACTACTGTGAAATTAGTAACCTCACCCCCTGGATGTAATAAAGCTTTTACCATGTCAGCTCATTTACATAAGCAGAGCACTGGAAACCTTCAAACTTTGCTACAAGGTTTAAAATGGTTAATTCAAGTGAGTACAAGTATAATACACATAGGACTTTTGCATTAATGTTGCAATTGATGCATTTGCTTGAGATGCTGCTTGGAGCTGGGGTCCATACTGACAACTGAAGCCTTCATTAACAAAAGAAAGGACGTGTGTATTGTTAAAATCACAAAGTAAAAATGTTGACATCCCTCAGCCCTCCTATCTTAAATTGTTTCTCTTGCTTGGCTGGGTCAAACTTGAGTCCTGGGTGTGAAGTTTATTGATCCGGCCTGAGAAAGAGATTGAAAGCTGCCAGCGACTGTTTTCCACAGACAGTGAAGCTTAAGCCTTTTCGTCTGCCCATTCCTTCTCTGACAATCCATCTGATGAGTGTACAATTAAAGTGAGTGTGAAGTAAGTTAGGAGTAAGAACAGGCAGCGGCTGAACAGACTCTGAGATTGAGGCTCCAGAGTGTGAAGCCAAGGGAAAAGAGAGAGCCAAGGGGTGCTAGGCGGAGTGTGGAGAGAGAAAACTAAGCTTTAAGCAGGAGGCAGAATTGGCAGAGATACAATACAGGATGGAACATAGACGTAGTGTTTATATGGATCATTGATTTCATTTGAATGCACCTTTGTTCGCTTGCTCAAAAGGAGCTTCACCCATCACAACACACCTTGAATAAATGTCTCAGGGAAAAATATTGAGACACGCTATTAGCCTCCTCCATGGCACTACTGCGATGCTTAATTTAATACAGACAACTTCCTAAAGAATATATCTGCCACTCCAAAATAACTTAGCAGTACATTTTTTTTTTATGTTTGTTTTACTTTAATTTGTCAGTCTGCTGAGCATGCCAGTTTTAAAGAGGTGTCCTGCTTCAAGCTATTATTCTCTCACCCAACTTCATTTTCTACTTTGAGACCCTCAATCAAGTTTTCTCACTCTTCATCTCATGTTCCTCTGGTACTCCTTTCCAATATTTGGCTTCCCACTCTTTAATAGCCTGCTGTACATCTCTTCTCTTACTTTTTCATTTCCTCACTGCTCCTTTTCCTCCGTGCCTTTTAACTCCCCCAATACTTCTTCCTACACTTTTTCTGACTTCTATAATCAAACACTTCTGCGTTAACCGTGTAGTGATTTAATTTGTTCTTGTATTTCTAATTTTATTTTCCATTTTAGTGTCATTATATTAAGAGTGGATCATACAAAAATGATATAATTCCACTGGTGTTTATGAAAATTTGGCATGAACATGTCTGTTAAACACCTCCTGTGGCTGTATTTACTCAAATCAGATTTATTTAATTCAATTTATTTTGCTTTTCCTCCTACAGTAATTCACCTTATGTGCTCCATTTTCTTTTCCTGGGTTATATCTAGAACATGGAGAGATGTTGATCTCACTGTCGGCCAAATGTTGATCAAACACAAAATGTGCAGCCAAGTAGAAGAAGATTACTGTATTCTGGTCCACTCCTTTTATCGCAAATTTGCATTCTGTTGTGCGTGTCTTACACCTGTACAGCAGAAAAATAATAGTCATGTGGACTGATCATCCTATACTACTTCTTTCAATATCTTCCTTTCACATTTTGTGGATCTTCACTCTCTATCTGCACCACCTGCAGTGGACTGACGGTTCACACCGTAACTCATAAACTCCTCAAAAATTGTTCCATGTGCATCATTTACACACTACATCCTATTTCTCTTTGCCTGTCTTGCAAACAGTGTAAGACGACTGGGGCAGTTTGTATGAAACACACGAGTACACACAAATGATCTGCAGTGGTGCTGGAGCTCACAGCCAGAGGAAGCCGTAAATGCAAGCTTGCAGTTGCATCGTACTTTACTGTAACGGTATGCTTGCTGAAATTAGTCACTGCGGCCATTAACATCGCCATTGTCGTAATCTCAGACATGACTCAAGCTAAATGACTCATCACACCGCTTTAACCATTTAGTAGAAATATATTGACCTGAGACAAACGTTGATGCCTGTCCAAAAATCAGAAGGCATAAGCAACAGTCTGCCAGCTGCTGATGTGAGAGATGTAAGGTATTTTTGTGTTCTAATCTGCACATTCAACTCTCCTACACTTTGGAAAAGTTCCCAGGGCTTGTGCTATTCCAGCAAACACCATGACCGAGGGCATTTTCTTTCACTTCCAGCTCCCTGACCTCAACTTTCCATCTCTCTAAGCAACTTCAATTTAAAAACACGATCATTTGCTTTGCAAACCCTTATAAAATCAATGGAAATCTTGGATGTAAAAGTGCACCGTTGTCTTTCTAGCAGAATGTTCTGCCTTGGGGAATTATATCCTGAGGGCCCTTGCTACGTGTATTGGTTTACATTAAACCACACGGTAAATGGAAGGACGCCACTTTGCAAGCTAATTGTAAAAGCAGGGTCTCCTCTCAGGAGCCTCTGCTTTTACACAGAGGACATTCAGCCACACACAGGTACAAATACTACTGAAAAAAAACCTTTTTACTTTTTTTTATTTATTTCTGCATTGCACTTTGGAGCATTTGTTGGCTGAAATTCAAGTAGCAACTGCAGTGGTTCATGAATAGGGAAATGTAAATTACAATGAGTTGGCAGTTTACGAGGTACACCTGGCCACAACATCTAACAGAGGTAAAGGTGTTTTATTTTGTCTATCCGCATTTATGTCAATGTCATCTGTAAGCAACAGTCTACAATTAAAATGATTAAGAACAACAGCCAGGTCTCCAGTCTGTCAGAAGAGCTGGGGGAATTAGGATAGCGGGAGAAAACTTAAAAAGAGCTGAGAAAAATAGAGTCAATTGGTTTTGGTTTCACTAAGAAATACAAAACAATTCAAGTTGTGGCTCAAACTAAATTGAAATTGAATAACTTCTTGGAATGGAATTAGATCTCAGTGAGACGTGCAGCCTGAATAGCTATATCTTTTAAGTTTCCAGCAGTCAGAATCTGAGAGTACTACCAGGCATCATCTGGTAGACGTTCTGGTGGTGACATACACAGGTTCAGTATACTGATAAGGAGCTGGGGCTTAGCGAACATGACCTATTGGAAAAGAATTGCTCTGTTTATCAGTGGAACCACAACTGTGGATTAAAGCACTTGGGATCAGAAGACACAATTTAAACAACGCAGCTTGTTGCTGCTTCTACAGACTTTAAACAAATCTTCTGATGGCAATGTGAAAAGGGAACCGCAAAACACACCCGTTAGCCTGTTTAGCCTGTTGAATGTCAAAGACGAAAAGATACGTTTTAATAGCTCTGACTGCTGATGAGACATGGCTGGAACAGTTGTTCAGTATATCCGAAGGTTTTTTCTACTTGTCACGCTCCTTGGCAACAGGTCCGACACCTGGTCTAGAGGGCTGAAAACGTGTTGCCTGGGCATTTAGTGCTTTAACAAAGAGCATTTATGCATAAACACCAGGGAGATGGTGTGCTGACTGAAAAATTACCAATCAAAAACCAGTGCATCACAATTAAACTGCAAAATCATTAAACAATCTAGTTTAACTTGATTCACTTACCCACTGTTCAGTCTATTACAGCTATTGTTGAGGCTGTATACCAGAGCCATCAATGCGAGATCACTGGATCGCTGGCTCGTGCCCCCAAGATGAACACGAGTATGAATATCAAGTTGCCTCAATGCTTTTCTCATTAAAGTTCAAGCTCAGTTCTTCTCCCAATCAAGAGTAAGGCAAGATTTTTCTTTTTAAAGTATCTTTCAATCAAACTGCCTTCCTGAATATTCTTTTCACACATTCTCATTTGCGGTATTCAAAACCCTGGCGAAATCATGTAAGGGGAGTCAAGTGTGATGTATTCAATTTGAGGCCGGTTTGAGAAAACACGCTGCAGGGTGGCTCCCATTCCCGCGACTGCTGCCGCTGAGGTTGCAGTCTTGCATAGCCGTGCATGCCGCCAAGACTTCCAGGGATCAGTTGGTCCTTTTCTGTGGGAACTTCAGGGTCCAACCTCTCCCACAGACATCACAAGAGCTACCCTTGACACTGGCTTACACATGTGGATGCACACACACTGCGTGTATCGCACATGCATGCATGCGACTGACAAAGACACAACCTTAAAAGGGGAACCGTTGCTAATGCTCACGTTCCTCAACCACCCTGATTAAAATGTGACAGCTTGCTTATTGGTCTCCTCCTCTTTTTTTCTCTGCTGTCAGCCATTGATTTCCCTGGCCTGATCTAATCCTGGGTTCACATAGCTGAGCATTAATTAGAGAGGGAGATGCAGCAGGAGAGAGAGTCAGTGTTACATACACTCAAGGCTTAAAAGCTGCAGGTTCAAAGTTGGATCAAGGGCCAGTTGAAAGAAAGAGATGCACAGAAACCACAAGCTTTTGTTTCATTTTTGTTTTCCCGACCTCATGGTCTCCTGTAAACCCCATTTGATAATAAAAATCTGTTCTTTCTCAAGCCATCCACCTCCTTCCCAATTTTCGCTCTCCATTGCTATTTTTTTCCTCGCCCCTCCTGCTCTCCCTGTCGGGGTGCAGGTCGCTTAGATCTGAAACCGCAGTATCTGTCACTTTGGAATGAAGCTCTCGCAAAGCTCTGGCTGTAAGGAGCACTAGGTCTCGTTCTGCCTTTATGGAAACTTGATTGAAGAGAGTTGAAAGGACCTGTCTGCCTGCTTGGGGAAAGAAGACCAGAGGAGCTCCTGTGTGCCACTCACCATCTGGAGAAAGTCACACCAAACTGGTTTTCTTATGTCAGTGTGGCTTTGCTTCCATCTACTGGGCGGCGTGGCAACTGCCGGGAGACGTATAGGGTGTGGGTGGGAACACGGTGTGTCTCGGCATCAGAGAGAATCTATTTCGAATCAGTCAGAGGATCTTTGTACTGAGCTGCTAACTTCTGACAATTATTACTGAGTCCTGTAAACAACCCTGACTCGTCTTTCACTCTTCATCTCTCTCTGCTCAGGGATCCTTCCACACAAACCCAACACAGCCTCCCAATGGGTAACTGAAAGTTGTCTCAAAGATATTTCATGCATTTTCTGTGCATGCTGAGGGTGCAAAGAATGCATTAAATAGTGTTGACTAAATGTTGGAAATTTGAGATGGTTAAAATCCAACAATACAGACATTACAGGATTTCTCATCTCATTCAAATTTGAATCGATTCACATATTACAAAAATGGATTTGGTAATTTACTTGTTTTGTATTTTTATCTTCCACTGCTATGGTTGCTACTTTTTTAAGAGCACATATTACAACCCCAGCACACAGTGCAGATACCATAGCTGTTAATTATGACCAGACGCATTTGGGAATTAAATACTCTCCTGGGAAAAAAGGAGGGTACAAAATGTGGCTGTTTATAAGCTGTTACTGCATAACGGGTTAGGTTTGGTTGGAGACTAATATATATGAAATCATTTAAAACTGGCAGTCAAACTGACTAAGCTTAGTCAAGGTCACTGACTGAATCAAAGTGTGTTGGAGCATTTGGTTTTTGTGTTTGAAATGTAAGTAGTTATCGTCACATAACGGGAAGTCTTCTGCAACAATGTGAAGAATTTGACTTTCAGACAAATGGTAATATGGCAAGAAACTACAAAAATGCATATAAAACTTGTGGCCGCTTGATCAAATAGAGAAAATTTAAAAAAATGTCAGAAATCACATAGTCTCGTCCCTCCTGTACCGGTAATACAGAGCGCTATTGTCCTTTCAGTCTAAATTTTGATCTTGAAAAAAGATAAAATATTCAAACATATTTCCTGTTGGAACGAATCCTTACACCATCAATGTGCACACACCCACACACACACCCCCACACACACATGCTGTGTCCCTGTTAAGTGTTCTTGCAATCATAATTGTAGCGATGACATCAAGACAATTTGACCGGCTATCGAGGTCCTCTTAGAGTACGCAGGACAACATAGTCTCACGGCAGTTCATCAAATAGTTCAATGCGATCTATTGGTTGCAACATCACGTAGCAAAATGAACATTAGGTTTAAGCAAAAACATCATGTCTGGGCTTCAAATAACACCCTGCCATGATACTGGGTTGCACAGGAACAGTAATCTCTCTGCTGCTAAATCAAGTCTCTCAACCTGATACCAATCTAATGAATCTTTAAGTTACAACAAAGATCACTGTAACTATGACGGGAAGATGATGACAATCAAAGGTTGTTAGGTCTTGTGCTGCTACATGGCTTGTAAATAAAACGCTTTAGATGGGAAATGAATTCGCTGCACATTTGCTCTCATTACGATGAGGGAAAATTGTTAAGTGCGGCGTGGCTGCCTGTGGGCCAAAGCACGATGAGTACTTTCACATGGGTTTTCTGGTTGGCAGCAGCTGTCTTCTGCCAATTAGATGCATCGTGTGTGTGTGTGTGTGTGTGTGTGTGTGTGTGTGTGTGTGTGTGTGTGTGTGTGTGTGTGTGTGTACGCGCATTCATCACTAAACAAATACATCCCAGTCCTCCTTACCCCCCGGGCTCATGCTGCCTGAGTCCTGGCAACCCTCCTGACAGTGTTCATACACAAACACACACTCTCCTCACACTCATATTAGACACCCCCCCCCCTTCCCCCCCAAAAAAATCTCCCAACACCCATGTTTCTACCTCCACTAGGAGTTGCTGTAGGGTAGACAAACACACACAAGCTCTCTCATCAATTCAGATCTAATGCTG
Source organism: Cebidichthys violaceus (assembly GCF_023349555.1). Lineage (NCBI taxonomy): Eukaryota > Metazoa > Chordata > Actinopteri > Perciformes > Stichaeidae > Cebidichthys > Cebidichthys violaceus. The sequence continues at coordinate 3,542,745 of NW_027176373.1, forward strand.
TCAAAATATGGTACAAGCAGTGGTGAAAAAGACAGGGAGAAGTACGCTGAGAAGCTACAGTGTAATATTGTCTTATGTTGTATATAGTGGGATATTTCATGTCTGTACATCACTTGATGGGTTCAAATTGATGTTTTGCTTTCGCTCATAAAAGGTGCTTGTTAAGGGTTGGAACAACATGTAATGGTGTCTGGTCTTCCTTTTCCACAGTGCTCAAAACACTCAAGAATGTCCAAGAGCGTTTCCTAGAATTGTAGGAGAAGGCAGTAGTGGTGTTTTACCTGCTATTGTAAAGCAAGAACTTTGTATCACTCAACTTTGAGTGGTGAGAAAATGAGTTTAAAATGTGTGGTCAGTAAAGTGCTGAGAGCACTCTGCAGGCTCTTGTCCCATGCCCTGTCCACTTTTAGTCCACTTTGTTGTAGAATGAAACACAACTGGCAGTTAAACGGACCGGTCTGGATGAAGGTCCCTCTCCAGTAGAGTAAAGAATGGTGGAGAACAGGACTTTTTAATTATTTACTCATCATTTGAAAACATATTACAGTCTCTAGCCTGTATAAGAATAACTAATGAAAGTGCTTTACTGACCACCGCCATGGTTAAATGTCTTGGTTCTTCTGTAGAAACAGAAGCTGGTCTATAATCAAGTTTACATCCCCATGTAACACAAATTTTAACCAAATTATCTGCAAATGAATGCATATTTCCAGGTCCACTACTGATACGTGAATATCGTAAAAGATCAGATTTCCGAGTCTTATGTGAAATCTATTTTTCCGCTACATGACAAGCAAAATGTCAGGTATGTTAAAAGTCTAATGTGCAAACGCCTTCTCACCACACAATCATAAGCTAATCAAATAATTAATTTATCCAAATAAATGGTGTATCCCTTCAAAAGGTGCTTTGTGTCGCATTTAAATATCAATAAATCATAACCTCATTAAGAGACATTAGTTTAATCGCGGTAATTAGTGCGCTTTCTAGAAAAAATCGGATGGGTTCTGTTTGTTTGTGTACCTCAGAAGGCCTTCACGCTGCATTGCATACAGTTGATGACACCAGGTACGATTTTACAGGAATTCTCTGTTGGATTACTTTATGGCTGCGAGGGAAAAGGTTTCATTAAAAAGACATCATTTTTAATATGCAACTTTATTACACTTCCACTATTCTTACAAGAAAGCCTCAACTTCGTGTTTTCCCACCTTACTGATCGGCTGCATACTCGCTATCGTCAAGGACCGCTAAATATGTTTCTTAAAGGGCATATAGCAGCGTTTAATGTCCATCATTGTTTATGAGGAGATCATGAATTACAGTGAAGTCGCACTGCAGCGTCTGAAATATTTTTCTCGTTCTTGTCTACACAGAAGAAAAATATTTGATGCCAAACAGACTGCATTTTTAACTTCCAGACAGAAATAATGGATGGATGGATAAGAGAGCTCTGGGGTCCCCAAGCCAGACTGCCCTCTTTCTCCCACGGCATACCATGAGTCGAGCAAAACTCAAACAAGCAAACATGTGCGCACTAGTAGGCACTAATGAGGTTTGTGTGCCAGTTTTGACAGCTGTGCTTGTGTGAAACTGAAAACAGCGTGTGACAGCATCATTTCCCCTAAAAGAAAAGGGGGGGGGGACACACCATAACCACCGACCATCGCCGTCTCACAAGACAGAGAGACCTGAAAATGACAGCAGTCTGTTGGAAGGTCACAGCTTGTGCACTACATATCCATTTGAGCTTTTTTGGCATGGCGATCTGCTATGATAATGGCTGCCCGGAGGGGGGGAACTCTCTGGATGGATGGAGCTGTTTTAATCTCGGAGTGGCAGACCTCTGTGACCTTGTCAGGAGGTGTCCTAGTGTCTGGGTGAGTGACGAGACTCTCCACAGGCACGGCACACTGATGCAGCGGAGAGAAAGATGAGGCAGAGAGTGACCACAGCTCACTCCACAGGCTCAGATTCAACGGAAAAAGAAGTAGCAGCGGAGAAAAGCAGGATAAAGTCGGGTAAAGTACATCAGGAATAAGATATATAGCAGCCGAACAGACAACGTTTTGAATGGCCACCACAAGAAGTTACCCATCAGTTTGGCACTGATGGGTTTTTTTTACTGGCCACTCACAAACAGCATGCCGTCCATTTCCACCGACTCCACTTCTCACCAGCAGGTGCTGTTCAAAAACTGAGACTGTAGACAAGAGGGGAATATAGAACGCAGGACGCAAACCGCTAACCGCTGTGTTTTTTGTTAAACCCGTGTAAAAGTTATTAAGCGTACAGATGGATGGAGGAGCGGCAGGATGTGCTGCAGAAGGGGTTTGAAAAGTTTCGGTGGACATTTACACCTTGATTCTGGGTTGACTCCAGCTGTCGACAACCATTAAGACGTGAGCTGCCAACTTTTCAGAGCAGCTTTTTTTTAAGCCAGTAGGGGGTGAGAGCGTTTGATACAAACAAAAGGTTTTTGGTATAATATTCCTTTTGTCACATCACAGTAAAGCAAGTATGAAGCAAAGTCAAAGCAAAGAGACCTAAGAAAGGAGGTACAGTACAATGACAGTGAATTTTTTCAGTTGCTTTTTGTTTTGCGTATATTTGAGAGCAAAAAAGAAGCGATATAAACAGCAGAATGTTCAGAGTACTACTTGAGAGATTCTAAACACTATGACACACACACACACACACACACACACACACACACACACACACTTTGTAATGGACTTAATGAACTGACAAAGTACACAGAGACTGATACAAGCACAGCAGTTTAACGTTTTTGACCTTACTAATCAGGGAAATATCCGTGAGGGCATGCCTACCAAAGGATTTGCATAAATTGGCTGAGGTTATATAAATGCCTCATACAGATCACTTATGAGATCGATTCACAGACACATTTCATATCACAAACAAACCGCACCACTTAAAAAGCAGATCGAGAGACCCAGCTTTTCAAACTCAGTCTCAGTTCGGTTGTTCTGTCTGCACCCGGGTTCGACTGTCCATACTTCATACCAGCACCAAATAAACCACACTAACCAGGCAAATGGATCAGCTTTGTTTGGTGGATGGATCAAGAGGAAGGGAGAGGGACTCATGTTTGTTCCCTTCAATCATTTAAACCTCTCTGAGCCACTGGTTCCCGTGTTGGCGGTGTGGTATCTTTCTCCTGGCACAGCCGTTGCACCAGGGCGCCGGCAGTGTAGCGGTTGGGTTGTGTGTGCTGTCACCGTCTCCCACCTGTGTCTACGCTGGCACTGCTGGTTTTGGCGTACAGTGAGAGACACTTTTGCTTCTCCGTGGGTCCATGTTTCACACTGTCTGCTTCCGGTGAGCGACGTGCTTAATCTAACTGTGCAGACCGACCACTATGACAATGTCTCAAGTTGTTTTAGGCCATGGCAGCAAAGACTGATTACTACTACTGACCAACCGCCATGCACACACAATCGTTAAACCTCCCCCAATTGTTACAATACAACATGGTTTATACAACAATAAACCATGTAACTTCCAACACCTACTTCAGAGCCTGTTAGATGAGACGGGCCTAAGTAAATGTGGGTGGCACTGTACTGAACTCTTGTAGAAATCTGAGAAACACAGTACATGCATTTCCCCTCTTACGAAGGATGATAGTGATTCGGATACTGATTGCCTTTCTGATAAACATAATCATTTACAATGTCTCAGCAATTACTTCTGATTTCTGAAAACTGAAAGCAATCAATTTATGTTATTTTCTGTGTCAAGGTTTTGCTTCACACATGCTCACGATTGACTTTTTTTTGTATTGACAATTAACAGAAAATCCATTTCACACAACTATCAATAATGCAGCAGTTCTAGTAATTTAATAGGATAATGTCTATAGTGTTGAAATAATGATATGCCGTGCTGTCCTTTACAATTGCGAGGCATGTACATTTTCCTTGCATTGAGAAATAATTACATGAAGAGCGAGCAAACGGTAATGAGTTCAGAGAAATCAAGTCACAACTGCTGCTGAATGTTAATTTGATGCAGGTGCTTAACTTCACCTACACGTTCACTGACACCCGATCCACGTGTTTGCAGAAAAAGAAGAGTAGGCAGTCGACTGCATGCAGCTTTTATCTGCTCTTTGAAAGTGACTAATCTTGTTATGGAGGGCTGGGGAAACATTCCTTTCACTGCCTCGAAAAAAAAATACATTTGCAATTAATGCTGAACTCTAAAAGTGTGGCTGTGATTGCCAGTGAAATCTCTGATGAAGGCTTGACTTCATTTAAATATGAGATCGGAAGATTACAATGTTACTCATTGTTCCACCTAGTTCCACTTAATCCTTTCCAGGTTCAAGGGCAGACGTATCCCTGCATGACGGGTGGGAGGCAGAGTCACACCATCGACAGGTTGCTGGTTAATTGCAGGGTCAACGCAATTAGAAACCTCATTCAAACTTGTGGATAAACAGGTCTGTTGGAGAAACATGGGGTTTCAAGGTTTTGATGATTGAGCAAATTTAAAAGCTGACTCAGTCCCAAACACAGACACACAATTTAATAACGTGACGTTAAATGTGACAAATCATAAATCCAACTAAACCTAAAAATGTAGTAAAACCAAATCATGCAATAACCGACGTGCATTAATTAACTATGTCCTATGTAAGGTATACAGTATGTACTTTATCCACAATATAATATTCATATTGACTAATACTGCAGCTTATTTGAACCAAGAAAAATACACTTGATGGAACTGAGCCATTGTTAAATGAATGTGTTTCACCTGTGCTTTTCCTGCTATACGGCAAGTCAAAAATGTTTGCCGTGGAAAAAGGTCTATCATATCTTTGCTGAACTGAATGCATGTTTAGACTAATGGTCTACCGGCGCTAGCTTGCATGTGCTTATGAGCACCAAAGCAGAAGATCTACCAGGGACACATGAATGGTTTCGGTGGGTGTGTTTTGATCTTTGCTCACTTGACAGAGCAACCTTCATGCATTTGCAATCATTTAACATGTTTCGGAAAAACGTTCAGACCACCTCGTCAATCTCAACCCGAACACCACATTTCTCTCCCGCCTCCCCTTTGTCCTTCCGCCTCTGTGTCCTTTTCTTCGGGTATCTTGTCGGGACTTTGAATGTTAAAGATTGCTAAAATGAGACAACCGCCCCGCCCTCTGTCTCGTCTCCCTGAGTACCCAATCCATTCATCCTCCATGCAGCCCACCCAACTTTCATTAATTTCATAACGCCATCACACCCCACTTTGCAGAGGAAATTATTCAGTAATCGCTCGAATCACTTGAAGACCAACACAACACACACGTGTCAGAAGTTTGATCTATTTTGTTTTAAAATGCAAATATCAAAACATAGATACTGCCGTTGTACTATACAGATCAATCAGTAACAAAACAAACTGATGGAAGCCATCCATCAGCATGAAACTCATACATAGCCATTGGATAAGTCGGCACAAACAATTTTCTCGAACACTTGCCTTCATGTATATGCAAACATGATGCACGGTTCCATATCCGTGCATCATGTAATGCACGTGACTAATGAGCAACAGCAGGATCTCCCCACTCTGCATTCGGCGTTCAGTGCTCTGCTTCCAAATTCCATTCGTTCTGCTCAAGGTTAATTGTTTTCTAGGGCAGACACAAATGACTTGTAAGTAGCATGTTCATGCAGCTGTTGGCACATGTTTATGTGTGTCTGTGTGTGTTTGTGTGCATGTATACCGCTGTCAAACCGAATCAGCATCACAATTAACGTCAAATCGTAAATAAAATAGGCGAGCATATGTTTACCCACCTCTTGTGAGTATAGAGTATACGCAGGGACAAACACACACACACACACACACACAAATGCATTCTGTAAGTAAATGCTCAGCTGTGTTTTCGCATGAATAAACAATGAGTCCCATGTCAATCAGTCAGACAGAGACATAGAAAGAAGCACACGTTGCTTTCGGCAGTGACGAGGCCAGTGTGAAACCGATGGTGAGGATCCAGGTTAAGGAACGAATATTGAGGCAGCAGTTCACCCACTTGCACAAATGTTATTTGTATTTGCACATGCACCAAGCACAGTGTGGTGTTTTCTGATGTAATGCCACTATTAAACAGGGCAACATTGTTTGTGAATGCCTTAATAATGACAATGCTATGTTTAAGGTTTGGTTGGCTTTTGGTTGACACACAACCGGCTTGGTTAGGTTGAGGTTAAGGTTGCGGTTTGTGTTAAAGCCACTACTTTAATTAAGGCAAAGAATGGATCATTGTTCCAGCTTTAAACAATTGGTTAAAACTCTTTTATTTGTCTCATTTACCTGCATGGAAGAACTATCTTTAGATAACTCTGTAGGACTCTGAGTCATGATTTTTGACCAAAACCCAAACTATTAATACCAGATGCAACCTGATACAGTAGAAGTAGCTGTTCAGGACACTGTACCAGTTAAATAACACAATCTTAATCCCAATATTCCTTGCAACTGCATCAAAAATACTATAGAATAGATAACTGTTTTCATTGTATGCAGGAGTGTTAGAAGAGAAGTATAGATGCAGCATTTAATGTGGCATCTCCATCCACGCAGCACTCATGATTTTAATAAACCACCTTAGTATCACTGGATTGACCAAAAAAAAAACGTGTTTTCAAACACTCTACTCTGCAGGGATGAAAAGCCTATATCAAAAGAGTGAAAATGGTCCATACGTGTAGGTGTTATGCAGCCTGAGGGCAACGGTACGCTATGAGAGGAAAATCATGCTTAATAATCAAAACCACTGAAAGCTAACGGCCTCACATGTGAGAAAATGTTTATTGCAGCTATAAATTATAGAAAACGTTTGATTCCCCAGTGTGAGTTAGTAGCCTTTTGGCGTTGACGCTTTCAAGAGAAAATGAAAAAGTTGACGTTGCTACCAGATTGAACAGCGTTATAAATACTGTATAGGGATATTTATTTCATCAGGAAGCCTGAATCCCCCCCCAAAAACCAGAATGTGCTGAACAGAGTGTGAGGTAGAGAGCGCAGTGTAAATCAGCTCTGTACTCCACATTTAATATTACACTTTCAAATCGCATTCGTTCTGCTCAAGGTTAATCGCAATCCGGGGCAGGCACAACCGGTTTTGTAACGGTGCGTATACTTGCAGGTAGTTAGTGTTTGTTTGTGGGTGTGTATGCCTGTCACACCAGATCTGCGTCACAATTAATGTCAAATTGCAACTAAAAACCTATTTATACACACGCATAGAGCTATGAAGGCAGTTTGCCATCGGCGGGGTTGCCTGGAGCAATTATTAGGTTGTTGTGGCCCGTTGGTGACTGGCACAGAAATGGAGCTCCTGTTTGGGGACTCAATCGACAGGTGAACTCTTTATTATTTTTACTGCTGGTTACCGCAGTCAAACAAATAAACACACACACACACACACACACACACACACACACACACACACACACACGCCCAGGCCGGACCTGACAGCCGCCTACCCTCTGGTCCCCCGCCAGGTCAGACTCGTTAACTGCTTTCCACAGCCATTTAAAGCCACTTAGTGCAGGAAGCAATTCCCTCACTCACTCCCTCCGTCTCTCCTGTACCTCGCTCCATCGCTGGCTCGTTCCCTCTCTTGCTCTCTCTACCACTCTTCATTTGTTTTATGACAGACTCACTGGGTTCTGGCCATTTAGCAAAGCCTATTAGAGTCCATAGTCTTGCGGGAGCAATGGCCAGTCAAACCAGCGCGGCCTATTTAGAGTGCGGAGAATTCATCACAATCTTAAGGGAAGTGAGCTGTTGAAGTCATTTGTTTTTCTCTCGCGCTGTTCAAGAGGCAAAAAGCGCACGTAGCTCAACTACACAGCTCCACGGAGACAGAGATAAAACAGGGAATTGTCAGGCCATTTCGACTCACACAATCATAAATATACAACTGCCACACTCCCAGAACTTGTAATCAAGCACATTTAAGCTGTTATAGTATTACAAGCAATTGTTCCTGAATTGCTTCCTGATGCGCATGGTCATGGAGGGATGAATTAGCATAATATGTGCGTGCGGCTATCAAAACTAGGCACTATTTTTTTTCAAAGCCAGCCGCCACATCTGGCGCGCAGACACTTAAATTGATTTGATCACGCCAATCAGTCACACAGGCAGTCAGTTAGTCGTTTAAACACAGATTAATTGCTGTGACGCCAGACAGAAATCAGGTCAGCGAAGTGCCGAGCCAGCAAGTCTCCAATACGCGAACAAGACAGGAAAGTGCCACAATCTAACGCAAGACACTGAGTAGAAAACACGAAGGAGTCAGGTAGGAAGACCACATGCTGATAAAACAACCAGTCATTTCTTAATTCAGTCATCAAGACATCCTTTTAATCAACCGAGTTTGACTTCATTTGACAAATGGAGGAATTAAAACTTAAACGTGGCCAAATGAATGAAGCCGACAGGACCGTTTGTCTTGGTTTTGATTACAGGATGCTCAATTGCTTTTCATTATTACATTATGTAATTTGGTCTCTAATTTGATTAAATGAGCTTTAAACTTGGGGATGGAAACCTTTTTGTTTGTATTATCCAGAAAACAGAGACACTTTTGGATTTTGTGTGAGATTTGCAACAGCTGAACACATTACAGAGTGATGATTTGTATGTAAAGAGCTGATATTTGGCCTCAAGGCTCTGACCCCCCCATCACTCGTCACGTGGTCTCAACCAAGTGCAGCGCAGCAACATTATTACACTTCCCCAAAAAACCCTTACACCAGTTATTGCGCAGAATCTGGTATGTGGGCCAAAGACCAATCATCATATTGCATTTCCCCAATCAAATCACCCCCAATCATCATGGGAAGTGAAATGAAACGTGTTACACAGCGTGAGCATTAAAAGTTGCAGGTTCAGGTCGTGCAGGAGGCTCATTAAAACACAAAGTCACTTAAAATATATAACAAAAACTCAATATCTGCTCAGCTTCAGACACATCAGTTATGCAGCAGATAATAAATCAACTTAAAGATATTTAATCACTAAGCAAGTCATGAATTAATTAATTCATGGCTTGGAGCAGACAGTTTTATACTGCAACATGTCTCGTAATATTGATAAGCAGCAGATGACCATCAGCACAAATTAAAAAATGGAAGGTTGGTAACGACTGTGGCTCAGTGTAAACCATAAAGCAGCTAATTTTTGAAGTGTGTGAAGAAAATGTGAACATGACAAAGCCAGGCTGAGAAGCCAAATGAGAATGAGAATGCTCTGTGTGCAAGACAATTACTTGTTAGGCTTACGTCCCTACACCAATATACAACTAAACTCTTGGCTGCAGCTTGTGGTACCAGCAGGAAACGGTCCAATAAAAAGAAGAAAAAAAAAAACAATGGCAACAACCAAGGAGGAAATGAGTTATTCAAAACGAGCCCAAAACACTGAAAATACTAATTAAACATTGGTAGTAGTATTTCATCACTGACAACGTGAACGCATCATGATTCACATGCAAAACAACCACCAGAAGCAACGTTAGCAAAGGCAAAGTCAGTTGACTCACTGTATAATATCAATAGGCCTTTTTCATGTCAGATATTTTGACATGTACACCACGTGTGCACATTAAGTAAACCAGCATGTAGCTTTACCAGTTTCACTCAAACATGCCTTTCTAACGCACAGTTACATGGAGTTAGTTTGGCTATAGGCGTGCCTAATAAACTGCCAGCTGAGTGTAAACACAACACGGGGGTAAATAATCTCAAAAGCCAAAAACCGGGACAATAACAAACAACTGATTAGTTTAGCAGCAGCTCTTACCTTTTCGGGTATTTTCAAGCCAACAACCACCAACTGCACGAGCCAGGACTAACTCATACATACACCTGTTGGCACGAGGAGCAGACACCTACCTGGCGGTGAAGGGATCCCTTGTGTCCGCTCAGTGAAGAAGAAGAAAGCCGTCCTGTGGAGAGACAGACCGAAAAACTTCCGACTTGAGGTGCGTGTTTGGAAACACCAGCTGACAGGATAAACACCCAACATCCGTGCTCACGTCTCAGTAATTAAGCACACAAACGACTATTAGCCTACGACGTCCAACGTGGTCAAGTTGGGACTATTTAGTTGGGTTTCTTGTTAACAACAAGGCTTTTTCACTCCAATCTGGCCTAAAGAAGATTTTATACTTTATAATGTATTTTTTTTTTTTACTTTTGTATAGCCTACATGATGTCGAATTGTTTTTCACAAAAAAAAAACATTTGAAGGTTATTAAAGATCAATTATGTCAACTAGGTGTATTAATCAAACATAGGCTATTACATTATCCAGAGACATTATGAGTAATCTTTTTACGTGGCTGCTTTATGACACTCAAATTGAATCAAACACACTATCAAGAGACAGACCGGCCAGATTACAATAATGGAGAAAGACAGTTGGCAGCTTTCCCTCTCTTTGCAGAGCACGATGTAACAGGAAAAAAAGCAGGTTTCTTCTAAGTGCATTTGCTGGAAAGTCTGTTCTCTCCCATAACGACTGATTTATTCCAATATCCTCGATACACCTAAATATCTCTGGCATCCCTGCTGTCTCTGTTGCACCTCCAGCAAGGTCATTTTCTTCCTCTTTTAGATCAGTAAAATATAATCCAGAGGAACTCCTCCTTACAGAGGATTTAAGTGGTGATGTGCCTGTGTGATACTGTATTGATTGCCTTTGTTTTTTTTCCCCTGTAATTGTTGCTTCCATAGTAAAAGTTACACTTTAGGTTCACTTACAAAATGTTGCCCCCTGCAGCTGATAAGGATTCATCTGTACACAGGCTATGATTAATTCCCATAAGTACACCAGTAGGGTGGTTGCTGCTGCAAAGGATAGTGTGAATTGTGGATATTAGATACTGGAAAATGTCCTGAACTCAATAAGGATGCCGATAAAGCTTTGCATGAGTTTTCCAAAGGTCCCAGAGAGCAGAACTTCCCGCTAGGCACTGCTTATACTTATAAAGCGCGGTGTTGTGTGATCGATAGAAGACGGAAGAATTCAGCTGTGTTGTTTACTGTGTGTGTGTGTGTGTGTGTGTGTGTGTGTGTGTGTGTGCATGTGTACTTTCTAGCTTCTGGAGTAGACCTAGCGTGTGCACATGTTAGTCAGTCATTTTCATTTAGAGAGAAATTACATTTATGCAGTGTTTGTAATAATTAGCATATTTTTCATTTGTGGAGTAACTGTGCTCCTCAGGCAATTATATCAAGCTCTACATTCATTATGGGACTATCTTGCATTAATTTTGGGG
>NW_027176373.1:3554173-3639173 GCF_023349555.1 Cebidichthys violaceus
GCACTGGCCAACATTGTATCACATCAAAAGTGTACGTGTGTGTGCATGAGCATGTATTTAGCAATGGGAACATACTTGTCTTTTCAGCCCACAGGTCCAAACCAAGGTTGTATCTCACAGGGTCCCTTGGCTTTATTGAGGAATGCTAATAACAGTATTACTCCGAACATGAGGCGCTTGGTCTTAAAATAAGCAAGGAAAAATGTAAAATGTCAAGGTACAATATTCTATTAGCAGTTATACTGACAGGCATGAGAAAATGTACGAGGATATCGACATTATAAATGCTTCTAATATTCTGTTCTTTTAATTCTGACAGTGTTTTAAATTAATGCTGGAATATAAAGTACTGTTTTTTTGGGAGGCGTTTGCAACCAGAAGACCAGTGTCCCAAAGTGTTGTTAGGTTTTTTTAAGTTACGTTACGAAGTAAGTGACGTTTCTGATGCGTTTTCCTTGATGTTGTTTCTTAAAATATTTTACTTAGTCTACATACTCATTTAAAGCCCAACCATGACGTGTTTCCTAAACCTAACTGCTGACGTCACCGTAGTTTTACCGCCTAAACATAACTGCAACAGTTTCACAGTAACAGGCTGAGGAAAATAATGTGCGAAAAGCCTAAAATGCATAATAATGACACGCGGAAATGACAGAAATGTTGTGCTATTTATATGCCCACTGTCACGGGGTGTAAGCCGAACAGAGGTGGACTCAAATGCTGGATTCAATAGTATGAAAAAGATTTATTTTTTTTCTTTTAGAGAAGTGGAACGAGATAGGAATGCTGGATCATGAGCCAGAGAAACGTTGGGGAAACCAGGAGAACGCAGGGGTCCGAACGACAGGTGCAACTGGATATGGAGAGATGGGTTAGTGTGGGCGTCCAAGTAGGGGAATGTTCCAGAGAGGGGAAACTGAGACTGTCTTACTGTGAGCTGGTGAAAACACAATTGGAGGGTGAGGCAGAGACTGACTGGCTGGAGGGTGTTTTCCAGTGTGGCAGCGGGTGAGCAGGCAGGTGGTGAGGCAGATCCAGGTAATGCTGAGACGTGGGAGAGATGCAACCGGAAGCCAGGGAATCAGACTGGAACGAGGCTGGAACGAGGAGACAGGTTAAAGACACAACAACAATTTCTTTGGTCAAAGAAAACTCGAGGGACAGGAGCTGGCCTGATTACCACGGGAATGGTAAAACGATCTAGCGAAGACTGGTGCTCCTGCTGCTCTTTAAGTAGGGTTCTTGATGGTGAATGAAGAACAGGTGTGACAGCAGGCAGCAGCCAGACTCCGCCCTGGTCTCCACGGAAACCTGCCTACCCAGCCTGAAACTTAGAAGACACACCTCCCAGCAAAGTCAGATCATGACACCCACATGAGATTGTTTATCTAATGCTTCTATAAAAAGTGTAATTAACAAGAAACAAGAAAGCAAAAATGCAAATAGTTTACTTAAACTCCTAAATCAAGAGAAAGGATGGCTGATATAAAGTCTATCAGCACCAGCTGATCCCCAGAGCGGCGAATAACAATATGTAACCACATGATACTATTAATGATTGTTTTACAAAAAGGTAGACAAAGGTTGGAGGTGGAGGCTGGCCTGTGCACCAATACCAACCAGCCTGGAAATAACCCTATTCAGTGAATAACAATGCTGTGTTTCTATAATTGAAAATTTAAAATAATAAAACATGGTCGGGGTTTGCACTAATTACACTATCTTTTTTAGAGAATTTGAACACGGTGAAGAGACTGAAATGGATAATAGCATCCTTAAAACTGACTTCAACATGATAATTAAATGTTGAGCCTTCATTTTGACATTTTGACACACACACAGTGTGTGTGTGTGTGTGTGTGTGTGTGTGTGTGTGTGTGTGTGTGTGTGTGTGTGTCATCATGCTCAGATCGTTGGGCGAGGCGTTATCTCACAGCTTAAAAACCTGTCCTCATTTAAAAACGGGATGAAAAACAATTATTTGAGCTGTTGGAGTAAATAAAGTAGAAAGGGCTCATGAGTTTAGATGCAAGTATTAGTGTGTGTGTGTGTGTGTGTGTGTGTGTGTGTGTGTGTGTGTGTGTGTGTGTGTGTGTGTGTGTGTGTGTATAACTTCATTAACGAGCACCTTCCAGGCAGGTTGCTCTGATGAGGACTGGTGCTCTCCTTTCCACAGAGATGAGAGATGATGGTGGCAGCCCAAAGTCTCATTATAAAGTGAGTCTAACAAACCAGCCGTTCATATGTCTCTCACTGCTTAATGCCTCTGAGGAGAAAAGCCTGAATTCCCCTGTAATTTTCATTCTGTGTCTTTCATGTGTTTTGCTTCCTCGGAACTGTGATGGTTGGTTTGTCTTGTTCCTCCTCCTCCGCCTCCTATATCCCTCCACCTACGCAATGGCCGCTCTGTGATGCAACCTCCCCCAGGTGACTTTTTTTCCAAGAAGTAATGACATGACCAACAGGTTGTCATGGTTATAAGATGTAGCAACAAGGCCTTTAGATGCTGTTCAATGTATTCTTTAAAATGCATGTTAGAGGATATTTGTGCATTGTGTTGTTTGTGAAGTAAATATTCCTTCAAAAACACCCACAGAGAGTAAAATGTTCACAGAATAGCACATCATGTATCTTTGGTGGGAGCACTTTACAATGTAATGAATGTATATGTGGCCCCAGCAGAAGAAATTCATTTCTCTAAACCAGTGTTTTCTCAAACTGTAGGTCAAGGCTACTCAAGAGGTCCAATGATGAATTGGAATGGTCACAACACAATCGAAGTGCTTCTCTCAAAAGCCTTGCTTTCTTTCTTGCTAAACGCTGGATACTTTCACATTTTCAGGCCTCTAAAACTCCTTCAAATAAAACAATCTGAAGTGGGAAAAAATGGTTCAACTGATCACAACAAAAGCAATGACATGTGAGAAGGAGTCACAAGTAAACACTGCTTTGTTCTCAGGGGTTACAAGCCAAAAGACTTTCAATAGGACGACTCTGCTGTTCTAAACTATATACACTAAAGTAAGACACAATGAGCAGTTTGCAATTTAGAAACAAGACTCTGGTAAACCATGAATGTTTGTACAAAATTGCATGGCAATCCATTCCATAGTTGTTGAAATATTTCAGTCAAGACCAAAGTGGTGGACAGACCGACGACCCGGACATTGCCAAGGCTAAAAAGTTCGGAAATTCTTCTTCCATAAACAGCTCCAAAAACTCTGAAGTCAATCAAGAAACCATATGTCAGGGCTATTAATGAGTGCAGACGACTCCTCGTAAAAAACGACGAGGCAACGCGAGCAGATGAGGAACAGTTGGAGAGGGTTATGGTGCGGCATGAAAAATAAGCAGCGGCAACTCCTCCTTCACCTTGGTGAAATTACTTTGATATTTCAACACGGAGATACTGCTGATTTCACAAAGGGAAATTATGCAGCAACTCAACAATGCAGCTTTCATATATGAACAGGTCATTTTGACCACATCATGCCATTGTTCAGTGTGGATTGTAAAACTGCTAATAATTCCAATAGTGGGAAGACTTTGCTCTATAATCTCCAGTGAACTCAGGATAATAGTAAAGAATCCCCTCGCAGGTATTACCACCATAATGATATGTACAATGGTGGACAATTAGCTGTGCAATAATGATTATTATACTCTGGGTGGTTTCAGCCAAGCAATCTGGTGCCATAAATCTTAATTTGTTTAATGCCCGAAGTAAACCCACACTCAATACTGATTAGGCCTAAATTTAATTCTTCACCCAAGGTGCAATACAACGGAGAAGTGATTTAAATGGAAATTTGCTTATTCCATCTTAAGCACTTGCATGATAATGCCGATTAGAATTTAATTTTAAAGTTAGGAGGTACCTTACAAAAAGGAACCAAATATTTGTTGATTTTACAATAGAATTATAAAATATGAGTTTAAGTGATCAGACAGAAAACTGAACCAAAATAAACTACTTTCACAGAACAAAATATTGACTCTTAAATCTAAGGCAAGGAAGAAGTATGCTTGATGCACTCGGGGAGTATTTTGAACAAGGTTACAATCGAAATCGAAAAGGTAAACATCCAAGAGCTTTACTCCAATTACTATATCAAGTACCAAGAGAGAGACAGCACAAACTAAACTCAATATCCACACTAAAATGAAAAGGTTTTTGCAGTATCGAGACGGTTTACGCAGGAGCTAGAAAGGCAAAAGGCGACACAAGAATCAGGGAACTCAAACTCAGAAAGACATTAAGTTCTCAGAAATTCCTAGGCGACCGCTGCTCTGCTTCCAAGATGATTTTATTATATAATATTTTCCTCTCCTTGTACTCAACAGAGCGCTTGTGCAGAGGATATTGAGAGCAGCACAGCTCCTGTGTAACCATACTGCCCCCTATTGATAAGAAAGACAACCACAGCATCACGCTTGGCGCTTCTCTGCCTGTTGCCAAAAGATAACCAGAACCCAGTCGATACCAGAGCAAACTGCACTCTGTCACAGTATATTTCGTAAAGTGTCACCTATCCAATATTTTCCTCCCAGAAAAGAAAATGTGACATTCGCTCCACTCGTAGAAGAGGCAGAAGATGAGCGCTCATGAGAGGGAATAAGAGTGAAGACCGGCAAATATATGCAAGGTCATGCAGAGATCTCACGCTACAGTGAATAAGTAGTTTAACATGAAACTACTGTCAACCGTATTGTAATTGGTTTTGTTGTGTAAGGATGATTTAGGAGTTTGGTTTTAAGTGTTTACAGCAAGGGAACCACTATCTCCAATGATCACTCAAGATATTTTGCATGACATTTTGTATTTTTGCTGAAATGAAGAAAAATCCAAATAGATAAACCAGCATATCTACAATGGAAGCACCTGTACCATTTCTGATTTTATATAATTGAAAAATGTGTTATTTTCGCTCTTTTATTTCGTTTTCTTGTGAGCAGTGATAAAAAACAACGATCATCAGAGAAAGAGCAGAAATCCCCTCCAATGACTTGCTTATTTTATGCTGAGATTCAAATTTGTTTTAAGTCCTTGGATTTAATAAGACATGAGGATTGGTGATGTAACCTCCGTCTGTTTTTATCTCCATCCATTATGCCGCATCAGACACACCGACAGTACAAAGTAATAGGACAACCTGCCACTTTTCCATTAAACGGACCATGAAATTGATTGAGCCGGCCTCAACGTTATTATCTCGATGTTTTCCACCTTCTGCGTACAACCTTTAATAATGACATGAAGGCGGGGGAACAGGAACACCGGGTTTTTGTATTATTCAGACACACATTGAGATGATGGTCAAGCTACGGGCAGCTCTCTTCTGCTCCCACTTCTTCCTTTCTTCTCTAACCCTATCGATATGAAGTCTCCCCCCTGTGGAAATTCTCCACTCAAGCTTTATACGGCGGTCAGGGGTGAGATCTGACATCTGAGAGTCCACCACAGTGGGGTGCTTCACAGGAAGAGAAAAGAAAAGATGGAATTCTTTTTTTTTTTATGACCAGCAATGGGTGGATAGTTCACGACTTCATATCACAGGGAAGACGAATAAAAGGAAGAGCAAAACATGACAGGGGTTAAGGGAAGCTAGTGAATGGTCAGCACCTGTCTTAACGTCTATGATCTGGCCTCTGTCTCCCTCCAGTGGTAGCAGGGTAGATCAAACAATCTTTCAACATATTAATGTTTACCATCATGTCAGCTGGCAGGAAGTAAGTAAGTAAGACTATCCGGCTCTAATGATTCCAGAAGCCTTTTGATGCCCAACTTCCTGTCGCTCCTCCTGTATCTGCACTAAGAGGGGTCGATGGATAAGTGCAGAATACACAGTCAGGTGTGTCGGCTGGGAAACATCTGCTAATCTGCTTAAATGGTTTTACTGTATTTGTACAGAGGATGCTTATAGCTGAGCAGGAAGGCTAAATATGTAAAATATTAATCTGTCTTGTTGCAATAGAAGTCACAGACATCGGCAGTGTAAGGCTGCCGTTTGTTAAGTTTTGGCAGTGTATTTGATTTTAGTGTTGAAATAATGAATCATCGGTTGATGAACCAACTAAATCAAATTGTAATCATCCAGTAATCAAAAAAACATTTAAAATGCCAAATATGTTCACGACATGCTTATCAAATGTGTGAAATATTTGACTTTTCTTTGCTTTTTGGACTCAAAATGAGCAACTTGACATGGTCACCGTGGGCTAAAGGACATTTTTCTGACATTTTATGTACTAGATGATCAATTGATTGAATTTGATTTAGCAAATGTCATCAGAGTTATACGTTAACATAATCGTTAGTTGCAAACCTAATTGATTTTGTCTGATGACATACTCATTTTGACAAAGCAAGTGAACAAGGGATAAATTACCCCGGACTTGGAATGAGCCTGTAAATCGCTGCAAAATACAACA
Source organism: Cebidichthys violaceus (assembly GCF_023349555.1). NCBI lineage: Eukaryota > Metazoa > Chordata > Actinopteri > Perciformes > Stichaeidae > Cebidichthys > Cebidichthys violaceus. The sequence goes on from NW_027176373.1 coordinate 3,560,606, forward strand.
GATAAAAGTACAACTTCCTTCAGAAACATTCATTTTACAGACGTTACAGAAGGGGGGAGCACTGCCCTTATACATGCAATTAAATGTTTTAGAAAATGATGTTTGCATAAGTTTATTCCAGATGAGATTGTAATGTGCAGGGGACATGTGTACCAGGCACAAAAGATGACTTTTCAGAGCTTTGTCCTTTGTCCTTTTAGCACGATTATAGAGTATGGTGACAGTGGAGACAGGAAATCACCATGACTAATAATCTGCCTGCATGCCTGAAACTGGAGTCTACATGCTAGTGGATCTATAAGGCTGTACATTTAGACACAACAGGGCTTTTAGCTAAATGCTAAATTAAGCCTGCTAACATGCTCACAATGACAATGCTGACACGCTAATGTTTAGCAGGTGTAATGTTTATTGTGTGTTCACCATCTTAGTTAAGCATGTTAGCATGCTAACATTTGCTGATTTGCAGTAAACATAATCCCTGCGTTCCAAATTGCATACTTGCATGCATTGCATCTGCCCTTACACAGTGTGTATCCTACTGTTGCATGCAGTATGCATTCAATTGTGACATACTACTTCCTCATAACATTCAAGGCTATTGAATGAAGGCTGGGACACAGTGTTGAGCTGTGCGGTGTGGCACATGTGCAGTGTAACAGGAGCTGCGAGGATGGAGGGTTACTGCAGACGGCACTAGAAATAAAGGGATGCTCTTTGGTTGCACTCCGCCTGACAGAACTTTTCTAAGTTTGCACCTTCCGGGCAAGATTTTACTGTGCATGTGTTGTATCCCAATGAAATGAAGCGTGACATCTTCCCTTTTATATCTCCTTGATAACATGGCACCTTGAGCTTTGGTCCTCCTGCTCATACATTTGCTGAGCAGAGGATTATGGGTCACAATAGCCAGAAAAGCATGCTGGCTTGCATACTGCAGAATGCAACCAGATGCAGTAGGACATCCTGGTATTTTTGGAATATTAAATGTATTTTTGCATTTTAAATACTATGTATTGGGACATACTTAATCTAAATAGTATGGTAGTATGGGTATAGGAACACACAGAATGTACACCTGAGGCTGATGTCTCATGTGATCATAAATCAAAATATTGGACCACTAAATGGATCACTAAAGTTAATACGATTCATCCAGGGGGACATGAATGTGTGTACCAAAATGTCATGGTAATCCATCCATGTTCATAATCCTCTGGAGATCATGAATATCTGGAGAAATTTCATGGCAAACCATCCAATTGTTCTGTCCGGACCAAAGTGGTGGACAGACCTATACACGGCTGAAAATACAAAATTTATCAGATTTCTTTTTAATAGATTTGGTCCACTGACAATGGGACATACTGTACCATGTTCTAAGAGCACATCCGACAGCATTTTAATCTGAAGATTGTGATCCAAGAACATGGTGTGAACATTTCTTCTTCTCTGTTATCTACAGCTATCTGTACATTATGTTCAAACAGTGAATTCCTGAAAATCTGTACGCACGTTTAGTTAAGCCAATGCAGAGACGACAGCGCTCGAGATGGGCCTCATAAGATAAAAAGAAAAGAAAAAACATTTCACTTTGGTTCGACAGGCAGTGATCAAAGTCAGAGATCAGATGTGACTTACGGAACATAATGTGCTCAGCCAAGTGCACTAAGCTTTCCTGACAGGACAAAGTTGGTTCAGGGTTGACATTGATTTACGGTGTGGTGCTGAGCATTCTTTGGCTAAAGGGGTAGAGAGGAAGCACAGGGGGTCTGCAGACACATTGTAAGTTCTTGTTAAACTGATCAGAGCAGACTGTGTTCAAACCGTCACTGAGATAACAAACTAAACATGTAAAGTCTCCTTCTCTGTTTCATACTTAGGATCCAAGAAGCTGAAGGCAGTGTTCCCCCGAGGCTCTGTGAGTGTTTTCATGTCTTGTACAAGCAGTCCGGCTTGGCTCCCTTGTGAATATAGGCTACTGTCGCACTATATATATATATATGATTATATATAATATATTGTTCATGCTTAATGATTCATCTTTTAAAATTCACATGTAGATTTTCTGTCTGGATTTTTATTATTACCATTTCAATAAGACAATATGTGCTAAACGCAATATATATGCAGCATGTTGTCTCTTTGGAAGAGATGTTGTCTCTTTGTTTGCTGCTTTTCCTGCGAGGCAACAGACATGTATACCATATTATATATATATATATATATATATATATATATATATATATATATATATATAATTATGGCTTCAACTGACAATTGATTCATGTTCAACCAACTTCATTTATTTCCAATATTTAGTTAATCAATCATTTATATGTTAAATGTTGAAAATAAAATAATTTGAAATAATGTCAACGTTTGAATCACGTGTTACCAGGGGCTAAATTGTCTTACTTTATCAAACAAGGAGCCAAGAAAAGCCCCACAAGTATTCATTTTAAAGTAAGAAAAAGATCAATTTAAGCAATTTGAAGATGTGTCCAGCAGGTATTTGATAATTTTAACTTGATAAATACCAAACAAGATTAATTAACAAACTTAAAATTGGACCAAAATTAAATCAAAAGCTAAAATCAAGGTCCAGATATTTTTATTAAATGTATTTTATCAAATATTTAATCATATTGTATTATTGTTAATTGTGAATTATACAATGTAGGATTGGTTAGCTCTGTCACCAGACCAGTTTTGATTCTGATTTGAATTATTTATGGTTTTACGGAAACACAAGACGTTAAAGGGACTCTATGCGAGTTTTGAATTTGGCACCTTTGAACTGTTAAACACTTAAGACAGATGTGCAGAATGTACAAGTCAGTTTTTCTTATTGTCAACAAATCCATCATCAAAAGTTGGACTTGTTTTAAAAATGTACCTCTTCAGTGTAAACAAATGGGCTTGAGTAGGAAAGTATTGAGTAGACTGGTCTGTTTATGGGATTTGTTGACAACAAGAAGAAGATAGAATATCGTCAGCCTTATCCTGTTTTTGACAGGTACGTTTGTTAGCTTGAAAAAAGTTTCTTAACTTGAAACACAAAAACAAAATAACATATTGGTAAATGTTTTGTTTTTTTCCTCTAAGCGCTGTATAATGACATTAGTGTGTTCTGGGAATTACAAGTATTTCCGTCTTATACAGAACTAACGTGAAAACCACCTGACAGATGCTTATGTTGCTTCTGTGTACCAAGCGGGAGTGGCAAAACACTCATAACCACGAATATCAACAGTTTTCTGCGCCTGAGAGTGATGGAATGTAAACACACACACATAACTGTGCAAACACGTAAAACGTCCGATCAGCATTAGCAGTTGAGGACAGGGGGATAAGAAGAAGGACAGACTTACTGTATGTGTGCGTTCAAGCCTCAGAATATGTGAGAATAACCTCTTGGTATGAAAATAAAAATCTGACTTGTATTCTCAAGCACTCAGAGCCCAGAGCAAACAAGATGTAAAAGTCAAAACACAACCTGACTCGATTCAGGACGCAACCACTGTGTTCCCACTTGTTATACTCTGTCAACATGCAGATATGCTGCACGCTGTGACCGTCTCTCTTTATCTGCATTCCAGTCGTGACCTCGGCTCAGACACACTGGTGAACTTTGTTTTTTATCAGTCAACTGTTCGAGGCGACAGAGTGGAAAACAAAAACTTTCCTCCCTTTAACGTCTGTTGGCGTTCGGTAAAGTTTGTTGACTCTATATTTGGACAGAGAATTTCTGGTGCTTCTGAAAGTTGGGTCTGACATTTACTGACAGCGCAGAGGCAGAAACAATATTTGTGATATAACGTGTGTACCTCTGCACAGCGGGCAGTTTGTACACCAAGCTGTCTGATCCTTAAAGCTTAGTCAGTATAAAGTGGCATGAGGCAATCTATTACCTACTGCTGACCTCCATCTGGGACAAACTAGAACAGCAGGCATGTCTCTGGCACAGCTTAATGACCCATAATGGACATAAATAATACATTCAGATTTCAACAATGAGTAAGATAGTAAGTCAACAATGAATAAAACTGACAGAACACAATTAAAAGTGTTTTTGGCCATGAATTACTTTAACCGAGTGTACTTCAAACAGATGTTGGGGAGCAAAGAGGAAAGCAAGCTACTGCACATAAAAAGAAATGTCATTGAGCAATGCTGAGAATGCAACATTCTCCAGTGTTGAAATGTCAGTCCTGGCATTTGTGTTGTTATTTTGATGATGGAGAAAGTTGGGGGTTAACTTTAATTACCAGTGGCATTCAATTTGTGACATCAAAAACAGGTAAAAAAAAAAACGGTGTAGGTCGGGACTGTATTGGAAAAAATCAATGTCAAGTATTCCTTTTCTTCTTAGTTAAGGCAGAAAAAAAGAGAGAGAGTGAAAGTAAAAGAGAACACATAGAAAGTATAAACAAAGCTAGTGTACATGTACTCCAGGTACCCACTTCAGTGGAAGTACATTGTTGAACACCTTAAAGCCTTACATTTGCAGAAACTACTTTAACTCCTTCATGCTGTACTACATGATTTCTGCATTAATGCCACCCATGTATTATCCGATGTACAAGTACATACATTGACAACCATAGTTAAGCGTTAAAAGAATGAATTCATCATAACCTGTTATTACAGCATTGGAATAAGACATACCTGTAGGTGGTTCAGGTGCATCTGGTTTTGGTTCTTTTGATAGCAGGGTTGGTCGGCCAGTTGTTTAGTCTCTCTTTCGGGCAAAGCTGAAATGATTAGTGGATTAATCGGTTACTCGATCGGCAGAAAATTAATCGTCAACAATTTTGATAATCAATTAATGGTGTGAGTATTAATTGAATAAACATTTGCTGGTTCCAGCATTTTGTCATTTTGTCTTCTATGATAGTAAACTGACCACTTTGGGGTTTGGACTGTTATTCAAACAAAACAAGACATTCTAAGAAATCTCTCTCTTGGAATTTGTGGCTATCCATATTTTCTGACATTTTATAGACCGAACGATTAATCACAAATTAATCTGCAGATTAATAGCGATTGACCACAACCCCCTTCCTGTTTCTCAGAGTGTCTGTGCATTGTGTCCACAAACCAAACACTAATCCCGAGAGATTACTCCTACAGAATTGCCTGTGCTTTCCATCCTACTACGACTAGACAGAATGTCTGCAGTGAGAACAGCCTGAAAGTCAAAATCAAAGACAACCACAGACAAGGCTGCAGGACCTGTAACATGAAAGTCTTTCAAAGCAGCTGTTGAACAAATGAGGTGTCAAACAAGAACTAGATTCCTGAAATGATCTATTTCAAGATCAGATATCTTTGCAATGATAGGAGGGGGGGGGGGGGGGGTAATAGCCTGATTCAAATTCCCTGTAGAAGTAATTAATTCATAACAATGAGAGAGGAGCAATCATCTTGCAGCAGAGACAGAGCTGAGCTGCTGTTGGAGTCTGGAGTCCTGCAGTCTGGCTCTCAGCAGGATTCATTCACAAGAGGAGGATGAACCCAGAGTTATAGTTCAGCACCCGAACAACAAATACACTCTCCAGTCACCCACTATAGAAATCTTCCATTTCCAGTGAAAGCTCGACCATTTTGTGAGAGGGGTCCCGTATGTCTGACCCACTAACACATTTCTGTTTAATAGACGGAGTGACGTCACGGCGGGGCGGAGTCACGCGCGTTCAAAACACAGCTTGCCCTCAATCCTCCCTGATTTTTTTTTTGTTGCTTCCTGCCTTTTTTGTTTTGCGCTTATTTTCGCCCCTGCTACAGTTATTAGAAGTACTTCGCGCTTTAACGTCCTTTATTTGATTTGCTCTAATTGTATAATGCGGCTGTTTTCCGTATATTCACCCCAAAACGAGCTTTTTTCGGGATTGTATTCTCTAACAGTAGCCTACTGTTTGCTCGTGTGTTGCTTTCGGTAAATATGGACTAGTGGAAAAATAAAAAACCGTATAAATGCACCTGCCGTCAAAGGGATATCCCGCATTTGCAATCGAAGAGGTAAGACTGCTTCAGCAAAGAAAGAAACAAAAGAGAGAGAGAGAAGTGTTTTTGACTGCAGCATCAACTGTGCAAGAGGCTGCAGCAGCTGCAGCTCATTACTGTCCCGCCTGGGTCCTGTAGCCTGTGTGTAGCATTTCACGCATAGCAGACTCGAATAAAGTCTCACGCACCAGTCATTTTAAACGCTTAGCAGTAAAACTGCGCTGCACAGCCTGAACAAAAATGGCGATGTTGTTCAGCAAACTGAGCGATTTCCTGCTGCATTCTTGGCTCTTTCAGCAGAGCGGCTGGTCTGTTTACCGGATTATACCAACTGTCGGCCGAAAGACGTCTGAAATTTAAAGGAGCTGTTCAAGTTTCTGTCAGCAACGTATTTATTTTAAAATCCTTCTAAGTCTTACCTCTGATTGGTATTTACCTCTCCATAAACGGGACGTGATAGGCTACTTTGTATCCTCATCAAAGCTTTCAAATGAAAATGAATGTAAAACTGTATTGTGTGTGTGTGTGTGTGTGTGTGTGTGTGTGTGTGTGTGTGTGTGTGTGTGTGTGTGTGTGTGTGTGTGTCCGTCCGTCCGTCCGTCTATATCAGCTGAAGGAGTAGGTTGTTATTGTCAGACCTCTGAGTGAATCTAACTGTATATGAAGGCTGTGTGCATATCTTAATAGGTGATTAAGGTAAGTTTTGTCTCCAGTGTAATCTCTTCATCTGTTGCCTCCTCTTCCTCAGGTGTGTGTGCCCTGGGTGCAGCCTGGCCTGTGCTGTGGAGGCGATGAAGAACCCAGGAGCAGTGGAGAGCCGTCGGTTGGTCGGCCTGCTGGAGGCCGCCCTGGTCCGGGAGAGTCGCCTCTGGAAGGTACCCGTCTTCAAGAACGGATGCATCCAGGTGAGACGAGTTGGCTGTGGATTTCCAGCTTGTTTATAGACTAATCCAAAATACAGATGCGTATTTGCATGTAAAAAAGCATATACATTCTAATATTTATTTGTATTAACCAGTGGTTGTCTCCTGTGACCGCTCAGGGTGCGGACATCTCTTCATCCCAACACCAAGAAATGATCGTTTGGCTTGGAGAGATGAACCGGCTGTTCCATTTCTGTCCAGAGACCTTTGCACTGGGCGTCTGTGTCCTCAACCGACTGCTGTCCACTGTCAAGGTACAACATATGACTTCCAACCTTTTTTTTATCCGCAGCAACATTTGTCCAAGATCCAAAATGTACTCGTTCAGACCCTAGATAATGAATTCTTTATTGCTTCAATTTACCCGTAAGCCAATGGTTCGCGTCTGTGTTCAATGAAAGGAACACTTTGAATCTGTATTTTGACATCAAATTGACCTCCTGAAAAGAGCTGTGCGGCGAATCATGAATAATTGTATCTTTACTTGCAAATTGGACTGTATAAAGTGTAATTCAATTTAGTTTGACTCGGAACATTGCACTCGAAAATCCAAACCTCTCTGACCTTTTTAACAGCAATGTACAACATGCAGCTTTTATTTCTTCTCTGTTTCTGGTTCTTAAGAATCAAATGATGTCTCTTTCTTTTCATAGGCCCAACCAAAATACCTGAAATGCATAGCTTTTACCTCATTGGTCCTGGCTGCCAAAATCAATGAGGAAGATGAGGTAGGATATTCCTTAAGGATACAAAAAAAACATGTCTGATAACAACAATAAAAGCTGTAAAACAAATAAATGAATAAAAAAGCACTCACATCAATGCTATTTCAAAACGATACGTTTATTTGTTCCCTTTGTTGGTGTCTGTTTAAAACAGGTAATAGGTTCTGTTCAGGACCTGGTTGTGCAGAGCGGATGCAACTTTTCAACAGCGGAGATTCTTCGCATGGAGAGGATCATTCTGGACAAGCTGAACTGGGACTTGTACATCGCAACGCCAGTCGACTTCATTCACATAGTAAGTTAGCAGATAGACGGGCAAACGTCCCTGGTTTTAGCTGGACCTGAGCCGTCAAGAGCATCTCATAGTGAGCTGGCTGGACTTTAAAATGCTTTGTCAGTTCAGGTCCTGGTCTTGCCCATAAACACAGCAGTACAAAAGCACACATGACACCATCATGCTCGCTTCAAGATTGTGTTTTACAAATCATCACAACCCCCAGCCCTCTCAGTAAAGAATTGGTCCTAGTAGAGATTGTGCATTTTTTTTTTTTTCTTTGATTTGACTCATTGTGCCGATCATTATTATTTTATCATTATAAACTCCATTCAGTCATGGTTGGAGTGTGTCCTTCCCTTTTTTAATCATCACCAATTCATTCTAATGCAAGTAATAAAAACATAGTCTAATTAGATGACGTTTGATTTGGTTTTCCAATGCATCAGAATAAAATTGGTTAACATAATAATCTAATGCTGCCTGACCTCAGCTATAAAACAGACATTGTTTTAAAGATCAAGTCTAACAGATTGATAATCGCCTTGCTTTAAATAACTGCTAACCCTAAGAATCACTGCTTTAGTGTCACATTATTGTTTAAATGCCAAGTCAGCCAACTGCTGTACTGGACAAACCAAAGTTACAGTGTAACACAGGCCAATTAGCCAAATCCTGTGTGTGTGTGTGTGTGTGTGTGTGTGTGTGTGTGGGGGGGGGCAAAAAGCAACAGAGACACATTTCAGCACGAGATCTGAATAGAGTCGTATATGTTCCACTTATGACTGCAAGCTGCTAGCAAAATAACAGGCGTGTTGCATACCAGGCCAAGGCACTTCTGACTGACTCTTTCCTGCAGCCACTACGGTGGAGACCCAAACCCTGCTGAACCAGAGGGGCTGTGGAGATACAAGATCCTTTTTTTTTTTTTTTTTTCTTCTTTTTCTTTTTTTAATTAATGCTATCAGACCTCACGAGACCGAACAGAAACACAGACGATTTGGGTCGTTAGCGGATCTATAACATGCTGTGAATTGTTGACTGTTTCTTACGTCGTCGTTAAAAAAAAAAAAATCCCATGCTGTGTCTATGGCACAATATTGTTTAACAGCTTGGATCTGTTCACAGTAGTTTAATTATTAAACGCTCACAAATCACTGACTGAGGCAGTAACCACCGACTGAACTGTCAACAAACACACACACACACACAACATCATTTAGGTCCCTGCATGCTGTTGGGCCCAGGGCTGTATTCACAAGGCGTTTCACTTTACGTCATCCAACGCGTAATGATTTAAAGATCACCAACTGTACGGCCAAGGAAACGGTTCACTACTACTGGGTGATATTCAATATCGTCATATATCACTATTCTGGCAAAATGTGTTTAGTGCATTGAACTTAACATGTCAAACAAAACTTCATCTAACTGTGAGTGAGGAGGGGAAAACGGGTTGTAGGCCAGCAGTTGGATGCTTTATGAATACAGCCCGTGATTTTCTTGACAGAAACAGTTTCACACACACTGTATTGATTCACACTATTCAAAGGATTTCTATTGGGACGACTTCCTTAGTTTTAGGGACACCATAATTCCTGATACATCTGTTTAGTGTGATTTTTAGAAGATTGATTACTTGCTTATTGTGCATTCTGTGGGTCACTAACTTCGTCCCGGACCAAAGGACAAATAAACAGCCGTGTTACCTTTGTAAAAATTTTAATTCGGAGAGGACTGATACGTTTTCTTAAAGCCACAAACCATAAACTGTCACTAAAAAGTAGAGATGCACCGATCCGATATCAATATCTGTATCGGTCCCGATATAGGGAAAAAATTCTAGATCGGGTATCGGTGACAATGTGACCGATCCATAAAGGCAAATCTATTCAGTCCAATTATATGCGTTGTGCTCTGCGTAACGTCATGCGCTAGCGAACTGGCCGCATAGATTGTTTTCAAAATGGAGCTAGCTAAAGGATCAGCCATCTGGAACCGGGCAGCCGCTCTCAGTTGTCGGGGATAAGGGATTCCGGCTGCTAGTTAACCACCTGGAACTACGCTACGACATGGTAAGCCGAAAATATTTGTCGGAGACGGCGCTACCTGAACTGCACGGTAAAGTGTGCAAACACATATTGAAGGAGATAAAAGATGTCAAATCGATAAGTTTCACGACAGACATCTGGAGCTCCGACGTTTCCCCTGTGTCACTTTTAAGTTTAACAGCACACTGGCTGGATGAAACTTTTGTGCCACACAGTGCAATATTAAATGCAACAAACTTTCGTGGGTCGCACACCAGCGAAGCGATAGCAGCTAGCCTGAAGGAAATGTTTGACAAGTGGCAAATTCCGTTGAGCAAAATCCACGTGATTCTGAGGGACAACGCCAGCAACATGAGAAAAGCGATGGACAACCTGGGGGCGCGTAGCGTCGGCTGCGTTTTTTAAATCGATTCAGCACTGTTTTTCTCTATTAGATCGGTATCAGATCGGTATCGGCCGATACTAAACCTCAGATATCTGTATCGATATCGGAAGTGAAAAACGTGGATCGGTGCATCCCTACTAAAAAGCGGTTTGGCACATTTTGGACTGATTCAGTGTCTTCTGCAAAACAAAAAATGTCACTTTCCTGTAATGTGGATCTGACTGATAATTAGTATTATAGGTTTACAGCGTGTTGTTGTATATTGCTGTCCTAGCACTTCACTTTAGGTATTACAAAAAATCCAAGACTTTTAAAAACAAAGAGACATAATATATTGATAAAAACTATAATAAAATAAAGACTTTCTCTTTATACTATTCAAATAAATATTTTTCCAATAAATACTTTTGAACAATTCTGTATCTCACAATTACATTCCCCCCTGCCCTGAAGAAATTACTCTGCGTTCCCTTTGCTAAATAAAGTGTTATTAATTGTCTATAAAACAGCAATCAATAAAATCTATTATTAATTAGTCACAGACTCTCCACCATGACACTTTGATATGAATAAATAAGAGGATTTACAGCGATGCTTTGTCTTTGCCTTCATGCTTCAGTAAAGGCAGAATCAGCTATGTGACACTCAAGGAACATTGTTTAGATTTGACAGTCCTGAAAGATTTGTTTGCTACATCACCCTGAATTCCCACCGTTTCCAATAATGGAGTGAAGAAAGAACTTGAGGAGGAAGGACTTATTTTTTTTAAGTTTACTTTTAAGACTTCGAGGGATTACTGTTGGACTTTTGCATCACATAGCTGAAGCTACCTCTGGTGAATCCCCCTTTTCTTTAAAACCCCCATGGCTTATTTTTGCTACAGAGTAAGAGACAAACTAAAGCGAGTCAGCTGAACACACCATGAATGAAGGAAACACAAAGACATGATTGTAACAAAGAAACATTAGAAGAACGCGTTGATATTTCTGCGATTTTCTTCCGTTTTATCTTCTGAGAGTATGAAGAAATGGACTAAAACTCAAAGCGTCCTAACATGGCGCCCCCTATCAGGTTGTGATTCACAGTTCCTGCCTACACATGGGAACACAGAAAAGCACTGCGCGTACGATACGAACAAGGTCACTATGATTCCTTTAGGCAAACGGGTGGGTCTTCGTTAGTAAAAACCTGATGGTGAGATTCTCTATCTGCTCAAAGTGTCCTCCTGCACAGAGCTGCAGGTTTGCTAACCGTAGCTTTGAATGCAGATCTGAACACTGGAGAAGAGTAGAGAGTCCCACTCTGCAAAGGGACAGTGACCCGGGTGGATGAGAATGACGGTTGGGTCAAAGGAATGAAAGATGCGTTGACCTGTTTTTGTCAGATATGCAAGGTTTGACGTTAAATGCACTGGTATATGTGATATGCAGTGGTAGAGGTAAAGGGTGAGCGATGGCTGGATGGACGATGAGACAACAATGACATCATTACGCTAACGTTTCGGTCTCCTTCCGCTTCCCCTCCCGTCTCCGGTCTAGTTCCACGCCCTGCTCGTCTCCGGCCACCCTCGCCTCATTCCGTCCATCGGGCTCGGCTCCGGCGTCGGCTGGGACTCGGCGGCAGAACCCGGCGCGCTTCCCACCGGGCCGGAGCATCAGAAGAGGCCCGCGGGCTTCCAGGCGGCGTTGTGGACCAGGCAGGTGCAGCACTGTATGGCCTGCCACCAGCTTTGGCAGTTCAAGGGTTCCACGTTGGCCTTGGCCATCATCACTTTGGAGCTGGAGGCGCTCACGGCCGACTGGTTCTCCGTCTTCACCGACCTGCTGAAGAAAGCACAGGTAAGAGAGGTGCACCATTCTGCGTGATTATGCTTTGAGTGAAGGGAGTGGGACATATGTTTACTTGTCTAGAGCTGATTTTAGCTTTCTACTAATAGAGTGGAATCTAAATATATGTTGGTTAATAAACAAGAAATTGCAGTACTATGCGTTACATAGTTTGAGCACTGACAGGGGTATTATGGGTATTTTCTTATCTGTAAAATATTGATAATATCCAGTACATTTTGTGATGAATGACTGCACAACCTAGAACTATTAGTAAATCCATAATGTATCACTGTGTTTTGATAAATTGAAGCTAGAAGGGTTGAATAAAGGAGTTAAGCTCTCCTGACTGCCAGTTAATTCAATCATACGTTAGACTTTTATCTTTCAGATGTCCCGCACTATTTTTTTAAGACCCCTTGCACCGTTTTTCCTTTTCTTCCTCTTCACAGTGGTGGGTGTTTTGGATGAAAAGGCACATATTGGCACTTTCAGGTCATCAAAATATGCTCCGGTCTGCAAAAATCTGATACACATCAATCCGGTTAAAGTCAATCATTAGTTGTGACCACACTGAGGAAACTAAGGGAAGGAATGGATATTTTAGTGAACTTTGACACAAAAATGTACAACTTTTAAAAGCACAAACCTGCACTTAAAGCACTTACACCCTTTTTTTGAATGTCAGTGAAGGCTTTCACGGTTGACCACAGTGATCATCTGAGAAATGATATTTAATAATCCCTTCTGAAAGACTGTGAATCCAGGTCCAGCTCGGAGGACTTGACGCTGCAGCTCTGTGACATCTTTGCTCTTCCAGGTTGACAGCAGCGATTTCATCCACTGCAAAGAAATGGTGGACGAATACCTCCAAAGCCTCGAGTTCTCCCTGCCGGCCAACGCCGTTTACATCTTCGACAGCGCCCAGATCCAGGACGAGGAGCGAGCCTGGAGCCCCACGCAGCGCCACAGCAGGGGGCGGAGCGGCGGACCGCAGGGGGACTCTGATGAATATTACGATGGTTTTAGGTGTTTGTATAACGAGGAGAAGACTCCGGGGCCGCAGGGAAACGACTGTGAGGGTTTGTTTGATTCCCAGCAGAAAAAAAACGTCTCGCCGTGCCCGCCGCTGCACCCCGCTGTCAACTAGTTGGACATTTATTCACACCGTCCTCCTCTGTAAAGTGCGCAGTCCTCTCATTTCACAGTGAGAATGTTACGAAGTCCAATATACTGTAGATCTGCACATCTTAGGACCTCAACAGTCTGAAGAAGACTTTAATCCAGTTATTTACCTGCCGTACTACTTACACCTGATTTTAAAAGAAGATATTGTTTGAGTCTCTTCCGTGCACTTGTCCACACACAAACGTGAAGCCGGAGGTGTGTATGGGTCAGTGTTGAGCAGCTGAGGAAATATTGTGGGGGAGCCTGACTGAATGTTTCTGTTTGGATTAGAGGTATTGGTCCATTTGAGTTCTTAGTATTATTAACCAATGCCATATTTTTACTTTTTAACGTCCACCACTTGTTTAACAAGTTGGAGGTTGACGGATAAGAATGAGGCAGTTGTGTGATTATTTTATTTTGTGTGGTTGAAGCCACCAATGGCTCTTTTATTATGTTTGAGAGTTGATCCTGATTTTGTTGTAAGTTATCTTGGTGCTCAGGTTCCCGCCCAGAACCACATAGCACTTTGAGATAAAGATGAGCTTTTTTTCTTTTTAAATGCAAAGAATTATATTTTTTCACAACCTTTTTTATTAGTATTTTAATCTCTTACTGACTTGTACTAATTTCTGTACTTTTTTTATTTAGCAGTTATTTACAAAAGCTACGTTTTACAAAAAAAAGCTTTAATTTCCTGACTAAATGCTGCACATGTTTTTATTTCATTAGTACTTCAGTCTGTGTTGAGTTGGTTTATGCAACTATTGTTACAAATTAAAGAAAACAAGAGCACCTTTGGGAGATTAGTTCAACACTAGAGCAGAATGACAAAAGAAAATGGTGGTTTTTAAATCATGAGATTACCTGATTAATGACCCTGCATTGATGTTCTCATTTAAATTTATTTTATTTATTACACACTGTATGAGAGCACCAATAATCACACTCCAAATAGTGACACATAGTATGCTTTTATCCCAATACTTAAACTGTTTTTATTTTGTAAATACTACTTAGTTCTGTTTCATCCTGATACTGACATGCAAACTGAAACGGTGACAAAATATTGTTTTCAACTTAAACTGTATTTATTACCAGCCGATGTACATGACCATGCAGTGTGTCCGGAGGTGTTGCCTCCACAACATTTGACGCCTATAGACATTGAACTGCATACTGTGTTCAGGGGGGAGTCAGCAATGTGATCTTTAATGTGAACTGGTTACTGTCTGTTTTGTCAACTGTAAAAAGTCTGCTTTGATTCATCCAGTCAAGCTGGAAGCTACACCTGTGACCAATGTAAATGTTTTTATTTTTGTTTTTCAGATTCCTTCATTTACTGAGGCAGCTATATCTTATTGTCTGGTCAACCACAGAAATAAAGCTATGACTATGAGAACATGAACGGGTGAACGCGCTGTCCTTCTTAGATAAGACTACCGGCATGATTTGGGCCTGTCCATAAATCATATGTAGTATACGCTGTAACAAATGTTAATGTCCCACTCACAGGTGTTTAAACTTATGTTGTGGGGTCGCACAAGTAATGCTTGCTTTTTGAGGGCACTGTACGGTAAATATAATGCACTATATAGTAGATGAGTGGTTTCCAAGGTCTAATCAGCTATGGTAATTGAAGACCCCTGTATGGGTAAAAAAAAAAATCCATAAGGGTGACAAACACTCAATACTGAAATAAAGTTCAAATTTGGATTTTGTGAATCAGATGTGCACTTAAAAAGGGAACCCATCTGAAGTGTATTTTTGTCTTTGGGAGTACTGCTACATTCATAACAAATTGCCTTATGTAGTTCAGAGGGAGCAGCATGAAATCTGATGAAGAAACTTGAGACATGGTTTGGGTCTGAAGACGACGTCTGGGGGACATGAAGTTAGAAAGAAGTGAGCATACTAGACCTCTGTGGCTCGCTCCTCATCTCTGCTCGAGGCTAGCAGCTCAAGGCTACATTAGCCACTGCTAGTATAACGCACCCTAATCGCCACTTTAATGTTGCATTGTGGGTTATGTAGTTGCTGGGTTTTGATAAGGAAGAAGAATGAGTGGAATAAAAAAAAAAGACTCTCTGGTTCTGATGCATTTTCTTAACTGTCTATCGTGAGTCCAACAATGTTGTAGAATTGCAGACATGCTAAATTGGTGGAACACTCAATGTCAAAATTATGACCAATTATAATTAGATGACTATTTCTGTGTCGTCAAACTACAAACAATCTTCTGGTAACATACACAACAAAAAGAGCAGTTAAAACATGTACTTCTATAAGTTGAACTTATAGTTAATAAGAAAAACATTTCTAACAAGAGTTAGAAAACCCTAATTTTGCTTCAGTCAATTTTAATTAATTCTAATTGATATACTACATTCATTTGAAATTATTAGATAGTATGTCAAAATAGCAAGTTATATAATAGTTTAAACTAAATCAAAAGTTTGATTTATAGTTTCGACTGACTATATGCATTTGTTTTCATAATTCCTAAAACTGATGGATGACGTCTGCTCCGTATGCCTTCAGTGAACAGTTTAGCTTCCTAGTGTTATTTCCTAATTCCTCAAGTCAACCTCTTAAAACACTCTTTGACTCCAGCCCTTCTACCTCAGGCGTGTAGGACTCAGAGTGTACCGTCGTCATGTTGTCCTGCATGTAGAACAGGCTGTCAGAGAGTCATTATCACTCGGCTTTATTAGCAGAGTGTGTCGGTGGACTAGAGAATGGAGAGAACAGATTGTACTGCTGGATGAGACCCAGCGAGCCCTGCAGGTGGTGGACAGAATAATAATAGAGCTGTGAGCCTTCACAGTAAAGACAGAACCATTAGTATGGGAAGAGCTCAATAGTGGGCCGTGACTTCCTCCGTCTGTTCCAATGACTCATTCTGTGCCGTTAAATAAACATAATGCAGGAAAATAAATAAATACATAAGAAATATTCTTCAGACAAAACAGAACATTCAAAGATATCCTCCTGGAGACTGTGATGGGCATTTTTCTGATGCTTTACTGAGCAATTTATCAATTAAGTGAAAATATAACCGGAAGTTAAGTTGATAATACAAATAATTGTTAGGTGCAGGACAAAAAGATAAATCCAAAATTAAGCTCTTACGTAAGTTTAAAGATATTTTACTTTTTAGAGATATAACATCTTCACTTAAGGGACTGTAAATTTAAGTTTAAAGTAGTACATGTCTATTTAACATGCCATAAATTAATCGAAAAGTTATTGTCTGAATCTTGCCCACATTTTTAGATTTTCATCAATAACTAATTGAGCATTATGAAATCAGCTAGTCGTAACCTACATTATCCAATCTATGTTGTTGACTGTTGGATCTATTTTCATACTGCAATGATGAAAAGCTGACAGGGAGATGAAGTGAGGAAGCTGTTACTGAGTGCTACAATGCACCCTTGTTGATTTTAAACAGCTGCAGATTGTGTTCTCTCTCTCACTCTCTCTCACACACACACACACACACACACACACACACACACACACACACACACACACACACACACACACACACACACACACACACACACACACACACACACACACACACACACACACACACGGTAAGCAGCGTGGTGGTGAAAACATGGAAGGATTATTTGCAGACTGAGCAAACATCTCTCAGCTCTCCAGTCAGGCATCACTAAACAGGAAACGCTGCGTCTCAAGCTGACAGCTGTTGTTGAGGTTACAGTTGAGGCAAACAGCGTGCGTGCGTGCGTGCGTGCGTGCGTGCGTGATGTAGCTTCACCTGCCTGTGTTTCACTTTCATCTCCCTCCCGGCTGAATATCGTCAAGCAAATGATGGCAGAGACACATCAAAGTCGGGGGGGGGGGGGAGGGTGTTTGCATTTATTTCCAACGACAGACAGTAAATACAGCTGCTCTCTTCTCTCTCTGAGTGTAAAACTCTTCCACAGCGAGCTGAGGCGTGTATGTTTTCCTGAATCCTGTGTTTGTGTGTACGTATACATACTGGCTTCTTGTGTTTGTGTGTGTGTGTGTGTGTGTGTGTGTGTGTGTGTGTGTGTGTGTGTGTGTGTGTGTGTGTGTGTGTGTCCACTGTGCCAACGCTCGCAGCAAGGCGGTCACTCATGGTTTACAATAAAGTTACATCATTTTGTGGACACATCATATGTGCTTCTTACAATAATAGCATATTCAAAAACTAGTACATTTTGCATATTAAGCTGCGTAAGCTCTAGAAAATATTCACATACATTTATGAAACAGCACCAGAATATTGCATATATATTTTTTATTAAGAGTTAAGACTAAGCTTTAGGTTGTCAGTACCTATGTATATGCAGTGGTTTATACAGTAAACAGGTACTCTTTATTGCCTGACAATGCTATTTAAGTGTATTATTTAGACTCTGGGATTTATTCTACTGTGAAATGTACTTAATCTAAATTGTCATGATTACAAAACGGTTAACAGGCACATCTCACCTGGACAACATTTCAAACAGCTCAGGTGTTTAAAAAGACTTTAGGAAAGGTTTGATTTCACTGATATCTTCGATTAGTCATTTAAATGTCAGTCGTTTAAAATTAAGCACCTGAAATTCTTTAAATACGTATTGAACGGTTTCAAATGCCCACTGTGTTAGTACCAGAAGGTTGAACCTTTGTTTCTGTGTGAATAGTTGATGGAAAACACAAAAAATACAACACAAAGTCTTTGAATCACAACATAGAAAAACAAAATGCATATATATATATATCTATATATAGATATATATTTATATATAAAAGCATAAAGATCCTGAATAAATGAGATGGCCACTGTTGGCAAGAGAACATTTGTTTTCCTCATAATCTCTCACCATCTTTCACTCTTTTTCTCCCCTGTGGCTTCATCATGATCATCATCATCATCATCCTCAGTGTCTTTGGTCCGTGTGCACAATGTCAAGATGGAATGTAAAAACAAACAAACAAACAAACAAAACAGGTGTTGTCGTTGCAATGGTGATGGAGGACATATCCATGGTCGTGTGTGGGAGGGTTTACAGCGCCCATAAATTAACTGAAAAACAACAAACAATAAACAAAATAAATTATAATGACTACTTTGTGGAATTAAGAAATGAATGATAAAGATTTTTACAGAAAATGAATGAAGTAGAGCAGAAGCAAAGAGGTGCTACAGTTAAAATAACTACCACTGCTTGTGTGTTAGTGAATAGAAAGAAATAGTTTGAGCCGTCACAACTACATTCCATATGATAGCGCTACCATTTCCTTCTCCAGCGTCGCTCCTGAATGCATCCTCTGCAATGCTACTATTTTTTTAAATGGAATATTCAGTGTTTCCATATCAACAAGTTGCCTCGGGACAAAACTTTAGAGAGTAAATGAATCACATAAGAGGTCAAACTGAGGATTTATGGGATGTCCTTCACGGACCACAAAATGGAAGATCAGTTTCCTCAAACGGCCCAGAGAGCAAAGTGTGTCAGCCGCCACAAGATGGAGCCAAGCGTCTTCACTTCCATTCTCAGAGAGGAGTGGAAGGACAAGGACTACATTAACTACAAGCCAGGCACAGTCCACTGCAAATCATTGTCCAGAGCTTAGCATGTGATTTCATTTCATTTCCAACCTCCCAGACAGCCATTAGATATTCAGATATTATCAGTACAAAAGATTAAAGATTGACTTGGAGACTTAAAAGCACCAAACGTATATATAAACGATGGTTTGCTATTCTAATCTATCCAAAGAGTGTTGCATGAGGTTGAGGTCAGGTCACCAAACTTGAAAATACGTTTCTTTATGGAGCTCATTTTGTGCACCGGGGCATCGATATGTGGAAACAGGAGAAATCTGCTGCAACAAGTTGGAAGAACTCTGTTGTTCGAAAGATCATTGTGTGCTTTAGCCTTAACATTCCCCTTAATTTGATCTAATGGGACTAATAGTCCAAACACTAAGGACTGTTAAAGGGAGGGATTTCTTCCCGTACATCAACACGATGTTCACTGTGATGGCTTACTGAGTAACGGACACTGTCTGGAAGGTAAAGAATAAATCTACAAACGTATGCCTTGGGAAATGCAGTACAGTGAAGTATACATGGTGCGTAGTTGATGAGCTAACACATGAAAGGCCTGTATTGTTTTTACACCCGAGTCATCATGATTACTTAGTATGCACAATCAGCGTACACCTAAAGAAAACGGTTCTGCCCTGTTTGAACTGTATTAAGTGTCACCTCTTTATAAGCTGAGCTTTCAATGGCTTCACTGCTTCCTTTCCTGAATATCCAGAATAATTAGAGCGAGGCAAAAGGAAAGAGTGAAAGGACAGGAAACGTTAAGCTTGGGCAGGAACAAAAAAAAAAAGGGAGGAAGTTTCCTTGACACATGCCAGCCCTTTATAAAAGCTGGAACGCTTGCGTACTGGAGATAGGTCGACGACTGCGCGGAACGTTCAGTTAGAAGGCTCATTAATGTGACACTATGACTGCCACAGTCTGACTGGGCGGAATGCACACCGCCTCCTTAAAGACGTGTAACAGGGGTTAGAGAGCAAAAAGAGAAGGGGTGAGATAAGCAAGAGAAGCTAGTGTACAAAAAAAAGGAGATCATTTCAGAATTTAAGGCACAGGATTAGTTAAAGAAAGGAGCAGGGTTGGAAAAAAGCAGCTCCCCGCTATGGAAAAGGAGAGTGAGGAGAGTGAGCGACAGGGAAGGAGGGATCGGCTTACTTTTTCTTGTCCTTGTCCTTCTTGAGGGGCTGAGATAAGGAGAGCGTCTCGACCGCCACCTTCTTCCTGTTGAAGGCGTTCATCTCCTCCTCCAGGTCTCTCCGCTTCTCCTCCACCTTCCTCTTCTCCTCCTGGTGCATCCGCTTCAGCTGCTCGAACTTGTCATGCAGCTGAGGGGGAGGAGGAGGAGGAGGGTGGTGATGGACAGACAGGAAGGGGGTGACGGGGGAGAGGAAGGAGATTTAATTGCTACGTGCCAACAGTTAATTTAACCCTTAGTGATGAAATGGACCCAACAATAGAATAAACTGACTGCAAACAAAAACGGACATAGTACCTCAGCTCCATCTCATCCATTATACTCATTACACTGCACTGTTGATGAAAAATGAAATATACTGCATCTATAACCCTCGAGACTGACCTCTCGCTCCTTTTCTTTCAGCTCTGCTTCCGTCTCTTTTACTTTGTTGACGAACATTTGTCGCATTTCTTCCTCTTTGCGCTGCAGATCCCCCAAGAACTCTTTCCTCTTGGCCTCGTACGTCTCTTGGAGACTGGACAGAAGGAGAAGACGGTAATATAGATCAGGTATTGTCTCTTAAAAACAGTATCTCCATGGTTTTGGGATTTTGTGTGTTCCCTCCTCTCCCTCTACCTGAACGGCTGGCTGTCGGGGTCTGTGTCTTTGAAGCCCATCTCCTCCAGCTTACAGCGTCGGTACAGCTCGTAGTGGCGAGCGTGGGTCTGCTCCCTCAGATCCTCCATGTTGACCCTGATCAGCATCTCTCGGAGTTTCACAAAGTCGCAGTGGCTCTCGTTCTCGACTAAAGGGAAAACACACACCAGAATTAGTGAGTTAGTCAATTCCGATACAACAAATTCTGACATGGTGTTTGAAGAATTGGTTTTGGCTGTCAGAGTTTGGAATGTGCAGTCGCATCTCGTTTCAAGTTCTGAGTCTCTTTTTTTTTCTCGCTTTCATTCGGTGCCTGGCTGTCTCTTTCACTGCTTCTAACTTATTTTAACAACCCATCTGTCCCCCTGTAACCCTCCCTTCCTCTCCATCAAAAGCAGGAAATCACACCACATCTCTACAGGAATGTGAAGTCGTCACAAAAACAAATGAATAAATCACATTTGGCATCCATTAAATAAAAATAAAGAAATCTATCACAGTTTGCTGACAAAGAGGAGTTGATGAATCGGCGATATATTGCGCTTTTAATGTGAATTTTTCATACTGGAGCAACTTTGAAAACTTCACTTTAGTTTCCTGTCCGAGTGACTTTCACAGTTAAACGGTTTCATGGTGAGGAAAGGACAGAAAGTGCTTCCTGCCTGACAGACACAGCTGAGGGGAATGTGTCCATTCTGATGAAGCCTTTTCACTCACACTTCACCTCATTTACTGCGTCACAACAACATGGGCCACAACAAAGGTCAGTGTGGGAAGAGCAAGAGTGCCTACATGTGGACTGAACTTTGAGGATGAAGTCTGAATGAGTTGTTCAGCTCTACTGCAGACATCCCTGCAGCCAGAATGCTTTCTGCTGACTCTCCCATTCTGCACTGTTCTAATCAAGAATAATCACCTCTCTCTTTGAAAATAAAGATTTTTTCGTCTTGACGTTATTTTTCCCCCCCATTTACAGACTTAATAATACCCAGTCTATGTGGAAACTTGGAAAACTTCTAACTATTTGATATGCTCAATCTCCTTCAATCTTTACATTTCTGCAAAACCTGGCGCACAACCTAAAGCAGCTGTGACTTGTTAAAAAGGGCAAGTGTTGTCAGAAGAAAAAAATACTTTTTATGTGATCAACCTGTTAGCAAACCTCAGAAAGATGCTCTGAGGAGCTTTTCTGCCGTCTCAGATCGGTGACTGAGGACATGTGCGGAGCTGAAGCACGTTGCGTTTCGGGGCTGAATATATGCCCGGAACCCCGGAGTGGAGAACGGGATGTGTGTTGCGTTTAAATACCACCACAAGCTGTGAGCTCTGAGGATGTAAAGACGCCAATAATTACATTTTAAAAGTCCCAATTAGCGTGGCATTTAGCTTCTCCTGATGGAAAATACTGGGAAAGCAGCCTGCAGTGCACGATAACAGCATCCGAAAAGTGCAACTTACAGTCGGAGTGCCTGAACACACAAAGAAATAATACGTCCCTTCATTAGACTTGGAGAAAAAAGCACTAACTCACCCTCGTCTACTTAAACGCTTTTGGACCCAGAACACGTCTTAAAAAAGTTGTGAAATAGTGGCATGCAGCTGTCTGCTCTTATTTTTACTAAAATTTGCTGGTTGACCACACATCGTTAGTGGGAGTATACAAGTTAAAACCAGACATGAGCTGTTCTCCGAGGCTACTGACATTGCCTGTTCATTTGGCATCTAATAGTCTCTCTGGACTGGCCCCCCCGCTGAGGGCTGAATGAGGGCCAACCCTCTGACTGCAGCACTGAGCCCTCAAGATATCAAAGCACAGCGCTCAGCAGACGCCAGCATGAGAACAGAAACAGAGACACGGCTGCAATAAATCTGAAGTTATAAAAAAGAATGAATGGAAATAGACAACTGTGCAGAATGAAAATACATCAAAATGATCCATGTGTCCCAGGCCGATCATTTGTTCCTGTGCTTTTGGTAAGGCTAAAGCATTTATTAAATGGTAGAATTATTTACATGATAGCAGCTGCTCTAAAGCTACATGGTGAATAATGTTACCATATCTGGTGTCTTGTGTAAGATATCGGCAACATTTACAGAAAATATGAAATAGAAGCTCTGTGAGGCGTGAATGTGTACAAAATGTCTCATAAAATCCCTCTGATAGTTGCCTAGACGTTTCACTTAAAACCAACGTGGACCTCATGGTGGTGCTAGATCAAACGTCAAAAGGATTCGTCTGGGAACCATTACAGTCTGAATAAGATCCTGTGAATAGATACTTTGATATTTCACTGGATAAGTGACAACTTTGATCTGCTGGTGGCTCTAAAAGAAAAGTGTGGATATCTGTACTAAATCTCATCGGAATCCAGCCATTAAGTGTAAACAAGTCAATCTGCTGGTGGCACTAGAGGAAAAGTCAGGGGATCACCGGAGTAACCGTTCATCCTCTGGAGACCATGAATATCTATACAAAATGTCATGGCAGTACAAATTGCTGTTGAGATAGATGCGTTTTGTTTTTTTTACCAAAGTGGTGGCTCGACCGACTAACCAAAAAATAATATACTAAATAATACTAAAATAATTCATTTATTATCATAATTTATTATCATAATGTGTAGCTGTATGGGTGGCGGTTTATCTCCAGGTGGGTTTTGGTGGGCTAGTCTGAGACAGAAGTCCAGGGCCGACTTTCACTCACGCATAACAAAAGCTACCGAGGACACATGGATGGTTTTATGATTCTTAGCAATCGACATGCAAGTTGACCAACAACCTAAACAAATCGCCCAGCACTAACCTCAAGAATGCAGTAACCAAAAAGGGGGGAAAAAAATAGACGACGGAGACTTGAATGCAAAGTTATTGATTGATAACATCCGTGTTCCCATACAAACACCCACTACAACATGTGTGCACGGTTGAGCAAACACAGAAGCTCCAGAGAAGAAATATGACGGGGCTCTGCTACACGTCACAGACGTCTGGAGTTCAGAGATAACAGAGCATCAAGATCCTGAGGGAAGACACACACACACACACACACACACACACACACACACACACACACACACACACACACACACACACACACACACACACACACACACACACACACACACACACACACACACACACCACTTCAACTACTCTTATCAGTATACAGTCCTTCCTTTGTCTTCCTTCCAGTTGATGGAAATTTCCCATGGCTCTTTGAGAGGTTACCATAACCCGTCTATATGACATCTGGCATCTGCAAACTGTTTCCATTGACAGAGGCCGTCCTTTCAGTCGGAAAAATGGAGTAAAAACACTAAAGCTTCTGTCTTCTGATATCAAGTGTGTTGTATGAATGGTGGGCCGACTAAAAGCCAAGTAGTTTTCTTGTAATAAATCCCATCAGAGCAGATTTTATTGTTGTCGGTGGGCAAAGTTGATAAGATAATTAGATGCAGATCATTCCAAAACCTAAGAACAAATTTCAATGTCAGTTTATTCTCTAGAAATAATACATGTATCTTGTAATTCTCATGTAAACATAGCATGCACAGCCTCAATGATGGAATGTGAAAAGAAACGCCTTAGGCCACAAACTTAACACTAACTTTTAGTTTAAATGAATCCAATCAGTATTCATTTTGTAAAATGTAGATTCATTTGTTTAATGTTGTTGGTTACGTGACGATCTGCACCATGTATTCTTGACATTCCACAATCACCATTTTACTGTATTTATATATCAGCTGCAAGATCTGTTTTCAGCCAATTTCTACCGCTTGTTAATTGCTGCTGAAGAATAACAAGATCACTGCGACGGAGACGAATTCCAAAGAAATGAGTTTACAGTAAAGCCGAGATAACTTTTTGAAGAAGGCACTATTCTGTGTATGAGCGGACAGGACCGGCTTCATGGTGACTGATGGAGTCAGAAGAAATCTGTCCCCCAGGAGACACACAGCAGGCTTTATAAATAACCACAGAGTGATCCTCTGAGGGTTGGGGAATGAGAGTGGTCAGGGGAAGAGAGGAAGACGGTAGACCGAGGAAAGGAAGGAAGGAAGGGAGGGGGGGAGAGAGAGAGAGAGAGAGAGAGAGAGAGAGAGAGAGAGAGAGAGAGAGAGAGAGAGAGAGAGAGAGCGAGAGAGAGAGAGAGAGCTAGCTGCAGGGAGGGACTCAGTGCAACTCCCCTCTGAGCAGTAATATTCCCACAGCACAACTCTTGGTGACATTATTAAATTAACTGACAAGCACAGAAGAATGAGCTGTGGGAAACAAAGATGTCTCCATGGACAATGCTTGCGTGCAAACATATAGGCATATATGCACGCCCCCACCCACCCACCCACCCACCCACCCACCCACACACACACACACACACACACACACACACACACACACACACACACACACACACACACACACACACACACACACACGCAGAAATATATAGGGAGAAATATACCGTACAGGCTCACAAAGACAGACATTTAACATTGTTCACATCTCTAGCACACACAAACGCACACCGGCACCTCCCTAAAACAAGCTCTACCCACTCGTCCTTCATGTGTCACTGTGCATGAAGTCACACTCGCTGCTCCGCATGAAGAGGGAGGGTATAAATAAACAGGAAAACTGTGGGATGCACTGGCCACTCTGCCGTGAGCAGGAGAACATCTGTCCCCATGGATACTGATAGATGCCTTGCTTCTGCCGAGCTATGCTGCATGCAGATTCTCCATAAGGGCAAAATGATGTTTGCAAAGCAGAAAGGTGGATGTTGATTACACGTTTCCTCAATTCTCCTGCAGGTGCTCCTCTGTGTCAGGTTCAGTGTTGTTTGGTACATTTTTACTTGCGGATTATCTAATTGACAAATTGTTTAGTCTATGAACTATCAAAGTTTAAGCTCAAGATGCCGTCTTTAAATTGCTTTATTTGTTTGACAAAAAAAAAAGAAAAAAAAAAGAATATTTCATTTATTATTATATGACCCAAAAAAAAAGCACATTTTCACGTTTGAGAAGAAAGTGCCAGCAAATGTTTGGCTTTTTTGATTAAAAATGATTAATAAAAAATGTATCAAATGATTAAAATAGTTGCAGATTCATATTCTTTCAATTAATGTATTGATTAGTCTGTCACTTTAACATATCATTTTTTTCTCAAAATGCTCTTGTATAGATGTTTAGATTCGATTTCATATATATTAACCTCCTATTATCTATTTATTTTACTTTCTCTTTTTATCGGTACTTATTGCTGCAACAACAGAATTTTCCCGCTGGGAATCGACAGAAGTTTATCTTATCTAAACTGTTGCAGCTGTAGTTTTTATTGTCCACTTCCAATCGACACGTACTGCTCTGTGGTGGTCCTGAATATGACGAAAGTCCACATCCAAACGGAGGCGGAGTAAAAAGAGCAAGGCAGCGAAAAACGGAAAGAGGCTGAGCCTCGTACTTCCTCAAGAATGATACAGCCATGACCGCTCTCAGATGAGGGAAGTCCTGAGCGACACTGGACAGTGATCGGCAATGTGTTTCTAAGTAAGTTGAGAATGGTTCTCACCTTGCACGATACCCCAGGGGTACTGTCTGGCCCTCACGGTTTTGTTACCCACTTTGACCTCTTCCACGCTCCCGACCACAGCAAAGGGCAGATGGGCCTACACACATAAGAAAAAGATGTGTGTTAAAAAGGTCAAGAGGCCACAGATGTAACTGGAGCCATTAAAAAGGGGCGGAGTCCCAGCACCTTCTTTCTTAAAGAGTTTCTTCATGCGGATATTCTTTGTAGCACACTGAGCATTTCACGAGTTGCATTTCACTAGACACAAACATTTTATGTACAAATGACACAACAAACAAGAACAATGAAGATTAAGTGTTTACTTCCAAATAAAACTTAAATGTGGCTGTTGTCCCCATTATCGTTCACAACCAGACCACACCAGAGAGAAGTGTGACCGCGTCGACATGCGAGCTGCACCAGAGTTGTGTTTTAACTTTAACATGTGGCTCAGCTGGGGCTGAGAGGCCTATTTAGTCTAAGTGATAAAACACACACACACGCACACTTTCTTACTGCTCTCAGGGCTACTACAGCCTCGTTAGGATCGACAGTGAAGCATCATGGGAAGAACACGCCCGATACGCAACCTCAAAAATTAGGTGGCGGGTTGAAACCAGCTGGCTGGTTGCAGCTCAGAGGAACAAGCTGGTGAGTGTGGGCGCTGATGTAAGCGACTATGAATAGATGGGGATACAGTACGAGGACCGTGTCTGGGCAAACCAAATCAAGTCTGATTCATCCATGAGAGAATTTACTGTTTGTGGATCTGTGCATGTGTGGGTGTGTGTTTGAGCACAGTGTGATTATATGCATCATCCCCATTATAAAATCTGAACTAAAAAAGGCCAAAAGAATGTGTATATTCAGTTTTATTGCTAAATGCATATTCTTATTTCAATATAACTGGTTTATTTTGACAATGGAAAATGTACAAATGGACGTAAAGCCAGTCGTAGGAAAGCTTGCTGCCACTGAGCTCATAAAATCTTTATTTATAATGGAAAAAACTGATAAAATGCAATGAAATAGAACCAGTATTCATACAGTTTTGTGTGAAACCCTATGTAATGTTTGCATATACTGTATGTCCAGGGTCAGCAGGTATTTTTTTCCCCTTTATACACTCACCGATTTGTGGGAAGTGTCTAAATAAGAGAAACAAACTAACTTTTCAGCACGTCTTAAAAGCAATAAAATGGTGTCAACATATGCTGCTGTTACCAGATGTGTGACACATGCTAAAGGCATGATGTTACTAGTCAGTAGGCACGCATTGATCCTTTTTAATCCAACAATGTTGAGAAGTGTCACGTCCACAGAGCATAGTATCATTTTACATTCAACACATTCATGTGCGTACTAAAACACATTTCTAGTAAAAAAGTAAAAATGATTGGAAGAGGAATGTGCGAGTGTCACAACGCGACTTACGTTCATGGAGGCGTTGATCTCACTGACGGCGTCGTCGTCTGTTGGGAACTGATATATCTGGACACCGTTGCTCACCAGCTCACTCATAATCTTTATTTTGAATTTATGGAGCTCACTCTTGGAGATTGTGTCCGCTTTGGCAATGATGGGAATAATATTGACCTGAGGAAAGGAGGAGAAAAAGAGGAGGAGAAGATTTAATAAACAGTTATTGAATGTGTGCAGCATCGTCCTTGTTTGTTGCCAAAAATATACATGCATTCGTGTATTGAAAGCTGCTTTGTGTTAAAGCGAATACGTGGAATTCATTATGTAATGTTTTTCCTTCTAGTGTGACATGCATCTTCATGACAAGACAAAATGCACTTGTCAATCTTAATATGATGAGAGCAGATGCACAGATAATCAACACACTGTCTTTAGATTAGAGCAATTAACCTCCCCATGTCAGCGGGTAATGAACAAACACTGAATAAAGCAATGAAGATGTTGAAGACCCAATTACAAAACAAAAAAACAGCGCATTGCTATTTATGGCCATATGCAGCAACACTGTACAGTGAATGAGCTCAGTCAGAGCCCCAACAGATACATAAAACAAACAGTGATTATGAAAACAAACTAGGCTCCGATCAGCAGCAGATGTGCAGAAATAAACACAGTTTGTCTGCATTCCTTTCTGTGCGGCTGCGTTACCCCCGATCACTAACCGGGAGGACGAGGAGGATCCCCACAGATTCACTCATCACTTCCATAGTGTGCCTCGGAGGCACAACCAGAGCTTGTTAGCAGTCAAATTACAGGCTCATCATACTTTATGGGATCATTAATTTAGAGCAGGGCAGCCAGCATCGTGATTTAAGCCTTATTAACAAACCACGTTCACTAACCAGTGCTGACGGAAGACTCGTGAGGGGGGGGGGGGGGGGGGGGTCACTTCCCACAACCCAGTTTTCCCAGCTGGCCACAGAGTATTCCCAAATAGTTCTCAGTGTTTGTTCTGAACAACTAGGAGCACCAGATGGGTAGATGTAGCCTCATCAAAGCAGGTTGCATGTGAGATAATTATTCAAGAAGAAGAAATTAACATATCCTGATATTTCTGGCTTCTTCTTCTTTTTTTTTTTTTAATCTTGCACAGGTAAAATATCTGTATATGAACAGATTGAGGAGAGTGTCAGCGCTCAAGGGATATAAGAACCATGTTGATACATTCTGAACTGTACCCGTCTCTTTTACCTCAGACAGCCTCTTAGATAATTAACTAGTAATGATTTCTTCTTATTCAAAGAAAACATATTTTAAACAAAAAAGATGCCTCCTTCAGACCCTTATCTCTCATCCTGTCTTCATTCACCACAAACCAAACTCACTCTAGTGGGCCTTCAGCCGTCCTCTGTGGGGTGGGGGGGGGGTGAATCAGACTCCATTTACCAGAAAAACACCATTGTCTAGAACCCTACAGAGTGAGGGAACAGTTGTCTTTGGTCTGCTGCCCTGGCGTTTCCTGCTGCAGGGCTATCTGGTAGACAGCTCTGTTCATTTATCTTTAGTTTCCAGATAAACGTGCATTTTCACATGTAGTTAAGAGCGGCTCAATCTTCATCACAGTAGAATTGGGGAGAGTAGAATCGCTGTGGGGTCTGGTAACATATGGAGGGCCTTTTTTTCAGTATTTTCGACATTTTACATACTAAAACAGTGAATCGGTTCATTGAAAAATAACTAGTATGATGAAAATAATTATTAGTCGAAGCCCTAGTTAATTTGTAAAATAGTCAGGCTTTTGTTTAGGCCTATTAGAGCAAAGCAGGTACTTTTGTGGTGGACCTGTAGCCATCTAGAGCTTATAGAAATGTGCAAAGATTGATAGTATGTGGTGAGCGGCTGCTAATATTGCCTGCAACACATTATTATTTCATGTAGAATGAGACCACTGCATAAAACACCCCATCAAGGCTGTAAAATAAAACGGCGTCGCCTCCACACTGTGGTCCCTCAACACTGGCATGCTGTCAGATAAAACAGTGGACATATTTCACATCGTGGAAAGATTGCTGGGACGGAGCCGCCGGGGTCGGAGTGGTGTTCACCGTGGTGGCCACCCACTCAGCCTAAAACTCAACCCACTGCTGCACTCTCAATGCTGTAAATCATTTTTGGAGAAAAGGGCCTGCCGCCATCACTGCTGTTATTTTACACTTTCAACACTTCCTGGCACTGTGCAAATTAAAAGGAAAGTCCTGTGCATAACCAAAATGTTCCTCACAGACATACAGGGGGTTCACATGAGTGGATTATTAGGAGAGAGGATAGCAGGGAAGCTGCTATACGGTAGCTAACACAATTAGCTCATGTTCACATATGGATAGTCTCTTTAGCTCAGGTGAGGAGGGTGCAGAGAGTTTGGATGGCGTCAGGAGGCGGTTGGCACGCCCATGGTGCCAGGTTTTGATCACTCTATTGGCCGGTAAAGGCAGCACAGAGGCTCAGCGGTCAGGGCTGGCGCCTCACAGCAAGAAAAGTGCTGAATTTGGATCCGGGCCCTTTATCTATGTGAGGTCCTCTCTGCTGAAAGGTATTCTGGTCCGTGACTTTGGCCTTAGAAATACAGCTGGTGCTCAGGGGAAAAAGCAGTAAAGATGGCTCAAATTGGAATAAATGACAAAGTATAATGTGACTGTGTTCGATGAAGTGAAATAGTACCAGGAGACATTTGGCAGCCGTCCGTTGATAGCTGGCGGAGGTGAGCCGGCAGGTTTTGGTCACCAGCTGACCATCTGCTTTGTCCTGGACTCATTATCATTGCATCACCAGACACAAGCAGAGCTCAAGCTTCCACTTTTGCCAGTTACACAACAGTGGGATCAGTTGACTGATGGAACTAAACCTTCATCCATCAGTGAACCTTACGGTGTTGTGAAAGGATATTAACAAGCTTATACACGTCCCTAAAAATCACACAAGCAGAGACACATACCTCAACAAGAGGACATAAATGACATTTTGTGTTCTACGTGCGCGCAGCTTTCTCAGGTTAAGTGTTTGTAGATATCCAAAACGTCAGTGCAATCCTTCTCGCCCTTAGGTCGAACAAGCACCAGAACATACTGACTTAAAGTCGCACAAATCTTTCCCTTTTCCATTTTAACAGCCTCTTTCTCGGTTGTTTCTTCTCTTCTGGGCTTTGTGAACACGTGCTTTAAGATGTTTTGAGGCTCTTTTTTTTTTATTGAAATTCCACACTTCCCACACGCTGAAACCAAGATTTAGGACTAAAAAAAAAAAAAGCGGTTTTAGCTGTGTTTATCGCCGAGCCGTTTTGTAAAACATGTATTTAAAATGTCAACAGGTTGAATCTAATTAAGCGTATAATTTAATATTCATGCCAATATATTTCTTTGGATTACAAAGAAAGGAGTCTGGGAGGTACCACAAGAGGCTCAATCTTCAACTGGGAAACGTCCGACACAGATAGCACCAAAAAGATAGCCCCAAATATTAAAATATAAACTTAGACCTTAGAATTCACTTTCTAACCCTTTCTGACACTGTCCTCCCCCACTAAAACTCCCCCTCTCCCCCCTCCCCTTCTTTCACGCTCCAAACACGCTGCTGTGATGAGATATTTTTTTTCCCACCAGATTTCTAATTGAGGCCAAGTCAGTGATCGCGCCTCTACTGGGCCACCCTCATCGGACGCACGGCAAAACACACAGAACCACTGATCAATAATCTGTGTAGTAATACTCACACAAAAGCAATCAAAGACTCACTAATCAATGAGGCTCTGAATGGGATTATTGACTGCTGTACTACTGCAAATATGTCAAACGGGAACTCAGTATTAGTAAAACGAGCATCAGGGGGATGTACTTTAGGGTTATTATTTAATCGTATATGCAGTTTTTTTTTTTTATTATATGGCAATTCAGAAAGTGGGCTGGACCTTGACACAGCAAACAAAACATTTTTACTCGCAAAAAATATGCAAACACGATGACTTTTAAGTCTGAAAACCTGTATAGGGCAGGTCTTGTGAACTTTTCTGTGAAATCCTGTCCACCCCCAACCAAAAAGATCAGCGGTCTCTCAGTGAAATACACACCGGTCACAGTGAAAGGGAGGTCGGGTTTCATCAACACTGATAGTTCCTCACAGACAATGGGAAAGGATCAGCAGTGTGTGTGTGCGTGCGTGCGTGCGTGCGTGCGTGCGTGCGTGCGTGCGTGCGTGCGTGCGTGCGTGCGTGCGTGCGTGTGCTTTTTGCTATAGGCCACAGCGTATGAAGGTGGGTTTTGTGTGTACCTTGCTGTCCAGTTTTTTCATCGTGACGAGGTCCAGAGACTTGAGGGAGTGTCCTGTCGGGGCGATGAAATAAAGGCAGATGTGGATCCGGGTGTCGTGGTAGTTAAACAGCGA
Organism: Cebidichthys violaceus; assembly: GCF_023349555.1. NCBI lineage: Eukaryota > Metazoa > Chordata > Actinopteri > Perciformes > Stichaeidae > Cebidichthys > Cebidichthys violaceus. The sequence goes on from NW_027176373.1 coordinate 3,592,829, forward strand.
GCGCTTGATCTTCAGCTCTTCCTGGAGATAGTTTTCAAACTCGGTGTCGATGTAGTCGACGATGGGCTTGTAACTGTGGACGCATCCAAAGAGAAACTGTAAAGAGTCTGTGGGTAAAAGCGTAAATATTTGTCTTCTTATTCATGCGTTTGTAATGAATGTGAAAGGAAATATGGACCATGAACCAAGACAGCTAGGTTTTCAGTAACTGTGTGATCTGATTCAATGCCGAGATCTCAGCTTAGAGCTGTACAGCTTAGTAAAGCAGGAAATGTGTGCTCGGCTTATGGGAGTCTGACTGAAACAAATCACAGAGGATGCAAAACATCCCATCCTCTCTCACACACACACACACACACACACACACACACACACACACACACACACACACACACACACACACACACACACACACACACACACACACACACACACACACAGCGCTCTGGTGGTCTTTGTAGCCTTCAGTGTCACCAGTAAATCACAGCAATTAGGAATGTGCGCAATGAAAACATCAAAGTTTTGGAGCATTTTTGCATGTGCAGCTAAACCAACGAGAGCAGAAAGGAAGGTCAAATTCAACGCATTGCACGAGGAAAATAACTCCGACATGAACAAATACTCAGGAAAATGATAGACCCCTTCTACAAGAAGTGCCTGCTACAGTAAAAGTGCCACTCTGAGCACACCTACAAGAAACAAGACTAAAATACACCGTTTCAGGGCTATGAGGAGACTGATCTCTAGATTGGATAGCCAGCTGTTTCTGTGTGTGCTGGTGGTGGTTAGTGGTAACGATTGCTTAATCTAGCAGCAGTCTTTCCACATTTTACAGCTCGGAGTGACACATAAGTCCACATATATTCTACATCCTCAGCCAGCACCATGTTTACAGTCATCCGTCCTCTCCCTACACATCTCTCTTCTCTGAGGAATGCAACGACTCTGACCTTTTGAGTCTCTCTCAGTGTGCGTTTACAGTCCACAGCAGGGTCCGTCCTCCAGCCCGTTGGTTTATACGGCCTACAGAGAGCGCTGCTATCAAAAGGCCGTGAGAGTGCTGCTCGCTGGCTATGTCACAACAAGAACACTACATTCCACAGCTGCATGTCTCAAAAAAAAAAAAAAAAAAAAATCAGCTATTTCCTCTTTATCGCTGTCCCTCCTCGGCTTATTTCCATCCTCGAGAGAAAAGCCAAACCCGGGCTGATATAAGTTTGTGTTCTCTCATGCATTCAGACATTTTTGACCTGCAAATCAGTGTCAACCCTCTCACCATCATCTCACCACCCTCACCTGTCCTCTTTGTTGATCTGATCGCCGAAGCCGACGGTGTCTACGATCGTCAGTTTGAGGTTGACGTTGCTTTCTAGCAGGTCGTACGTTCGCGGCCGCAGATACACGCCGTTCTGGTAATGGCTCGCCTCCTCGTTCTCAAACATGGTGTTGAAGAGCGTGTTCATTAACGTCGACTTGCCGATACCGGTCTCCCCTGTGGAGGAGAGGGAGAGGGAGAGAGGGAGAGAGAGAGAGAGAGAGAGAGAGAGAGAGAGAGAGAGAGAGAGAGAGAGAGAGAGAGAGAGAGAGAGAGAGAGAGAGAGAGAGAGAGTTCAATTACACATTCTTTCATGCTGTTTGGAGCAAAACAAATCAAGTAAAGATGGAGGGAAAATGTTCACACGCTGCCGTTTGGTACTCACCTACACAGAGAATGTTGAAACAAAATCCCTGTGTGACCGATTTACTGACCAGTTGGTCGGGGAGGCTGTCAAATCCAACATGTCCGCCCAAATTTAGGTTGCGCTTCTCTTCATTCTGAGAGACACAAACAAAAACAAAGCATTTCAAAGACTGGTTGCATGAGAGGAAGGCCCACATGGGGAAGACATTAGTCAGAGCTGAAGCAATCCCATTCCGATGCAAATGAAAAGACCCAGCATGCATTCTACAGATGTAAAACTCATCGCCTAACGTTATGAGATAGATAAGCAGGGCCTGAAAGGATGAGCTTCATGAATAATCGTTCACAAGCATGAGGAACTACATTTCCACATGGGCAAGAGATGCACTTTATAGCAACCAGAGAAATGAACTCATTCAGACATTTAATAGTGTGGAAAGTCACTTAGAGTTGCAGTGTGTAAGCTTAGCACGTCTTTGGAATAATTACAACATAAACATTTCAAAGCTACTCCTTTCTGTTACTTCAGCACTGATGAGTCCCAGCCAGAGCACAAGTAATGTGAATACTTTATATAAAACCATCCATCTTAACTGAGCCCCTATATCATCAGCTTTTCCAGTACATTTGCAGTGAGTGCAACAAGCTGCACCTCTCAAACAACACTTTAAAATGATCTCCAATCACCACTGCAACAGGAAATGATTGTGCACAACCAGTCTATAATCAATGTGCATTTAGGAGAGAGCATCCTGCAACCTAAAGCACAAAGATTATCGATACACGACCAACCGAAGACGGACAAAACTATTGAGTCGTAAGCGTTTTCCTCTTTGATCCCCTTATCTGACCCATCTGAAGGATAGACGGTCGGTGACAAGAGGGAGCGTGTTAGAGCTGGAGAGGAAGACGGACAGACAGACAGCACCTTGAGATGAATGGGGCCACCCGAGCTCGCCTGGCTCGGCCACGAAGGAGCACATACTTGAAGGCTGATGTCACCGAGCACAGGCAGCCTGAGAGCAGAGCTCAGCTGAACGCAGCCCGACTGCTGAGCCGAGAGGTGGAGGCCGGCACTGCATGAGCTATAAACCTCACTGAACTGCACAAGAACGGATGACCACTGCACGCGTGTGTGTGTGTGTGTGTGTGTGTGTGTGTGTGTGTGTGTGAGAGAGTGAAAAAGAAGCAAAAAAAAAAAAGAGAGAAATGGGGCTTAATGTGTCAGGAAACTGGAGTAATCTGACGTGAGCTGAGCTAGGCAATACTGAGCTGAAGCACACTGTGACTTTATTACATTGACATTCGTGTTTAATGAAAAAAAAAAAAAATTCTGTACAAGCTGTAAATGGAGCGATGCACTTCCAGTTCCCTCGTCTCAAAGTCAAGACGAGCTTAAGCTATTTTAACGTCTTGTTCTACGATACAAAATAAGTCCCCTTCTCTTAATAAATATTCTGATGAGTAAACTGAATAAACTTATTGTGAGTCCCTTTTAACAAAAGCATTGACCAAATTAGTGTAAATGTCTGGTTCTCAGTGTTAGCAGGTTAGGGATGAGGAAGTGGCCATTTCTGTGTTTTTCATTCACCGTAAACTCAGAACTTGTCAAACAACATGAATGCTTCCCTGTGGTATTCGGTTTGCTTGTGAGATACTCGAACAGATTGCTGACGGGGGGGTGCGTGTGTGATCTCTGGTATCGGGTCTAGAAGGAAACCAGTGCAATGATGCGCTGGATGCCCGAGTTGTCCACGATGCATGTTAGCCTTTATTTATCCAGGGAAAGGTAAATAAAGGCCTGCATGCTCTTTTCCCATCAACACTCTGTTTCCTTCCCACGTTCCTTCCTTCCCACGAAGCTGCCTACCTGCACACAGTTGGGGATGAGGCCTCTTTCTAAAGGGCACCTTGAGTTTTTTTGTCTGGGAATTTAAACTACGGGTCACACAGAGGTACTTCTGGAAAAGTGGGTCTATTCAATACTTCAGAGAAGCATTGGTCAAAGTAAAGAAGCAAAGCTTATGTCATACTTTTACCTTCCTCCAAACTTATCTAACCACATTGTTGAGATTCTCAGAAAAACAGCAAAAGATCCTGACGTATGAGATAATTCTAGGTTGACCAGACTGAGCCGTCGGTAATCTTTGTGTGTAACTCATAAGAGGCAGACGGGTCTGAAGAGCACAGACCTGACCCACAGCGTCATCTTTACAGATCAGACAGAGAACTGCAGACGTGGACACAAACTCCCTGAGCTGCGACTTAACTGATGAATGTGTGAGCGCTAAAGTCAGTGGTGAAAAAGAGCCAAAAGATCCCTGACTGAAGTAAAAGCAGCAGAGCAACAAGAAGGTAGTTGTAGCGGTACATACGGCAAATAAAGTAGTATTATCAGACAGTAAAACATAATCAGTGACGAAAGTAAAAGTGAGCTACTCATTATGCAGAAATAGCTTCTTTCAATACATCGATTAAATATAGTGGTACAGCCGGAAAAATGTTTCCTTCAAATAGAAAAAGTAGTTGGTTTTACGTTAAGTCTGCTTGTACAAAAATGTTTTGAAAATAGGAATGACTAATGCTGATTGCTGTATTAAAATTAGAAAAGGATTAAACTTGATTATTAGAAAACACTTGACACCCGTTGGTCTGCATTGAGAAACACGGCTTTACTGGCAGGTTTTTCCACTTATTAAAATAAAACACGATTTGCAGAAGCAGAAGAAGAGGAAGAAGAAGTGGATCTATGAAAAATCTTAATCTGCAAAATATCCAGAAACCTGCATCAACAAAAAAAAAAAATGTAGTGAAGTACAAACCTTTGAAATGTAGTAGAGCAGAAGTATATAGGAGTAGGAAAATGAAACACTGACCAGACTTAAGTTGCATGTAAGTCTATGTTTTCATGCAGATATAGTACGTGATTGTTGTCATGTGAAAACATCTCCTTGTTTGTACTTTGTCTGAATGAAGACATTCTTTTCCATCTTATGAAGCTCCCGTCAAGACCGACCGGATTACATGAACCGCGCATCACAAAGCTAAAAACAATCGGTCTACTTCAGCGTAAAGTATGACAGGAATGAAAAGCTTCTGGTGAACAACAGGCCGCTCTCAGGCCACGGCATCACCGGGCCAACAGGAAGTGGCCTCACAGAGGGGCCCCAGGTGGCTCCGAGTGAAATGAGGCACAAACCATATAAGCTAGCTCACAGCGCTGCGTGTTGGTATGCTGGCTGATGGGAACGGCTTCTCTTCCCCCCCTCCCCGTCACCAGTTGGCCTTTTTTTCCCCCCAACAGTCCTCTCACTTTCATGGTACTGAGCATGCTCACTGGGACGCTTGAATAGAACAGAGCCGATCGTTAGCGTTATCAGTAACACCTGTGCTTTTCCTACTACGACAAGTCAAAATGTCTGCAGTGAAAAGGCCCCTCGGTGTCAAATAAAGAGCTGGAAATATATTTCCGCAGTGCTGGTGCTACTAAAAGCCCAAAACTATGAAATGATCTGAAACAACCACACATAGTTTGGTGACAGCAACGCAGTGTATAAATACTCCCACACTCTTAACGACTATTACAGTGTCGGCTGTCATTGTAGGCCGTTCACTAAATGGCTATATGTAATGGCTATTTTCATTGTTGATTTCTCTTTCCATTAAGTTGCTGATTAAATTAATGTTTAGTCAATAAAATGACACATTTTTGGAGCAAATTCACACATTTGATGCTTAAATCAGGGAGTGCGCCCCTTCCCCAAACTCAGGAGGTACAGTATACTGTAGCCGTGTGTTCAGTGAGTTACTCTGTAGGCTTCAAACTGAGCCCTTTCTATTTGTTCACATTTTGAAAAATTGGCAACATTAGCTATTGGCAATTCCTGTGTGCTTGTTTGACACAACCGTCTCAGGATTACTTTGATACTGAAAACATGATGATTCTCAGTTTTGGAGCGTCTTTTTTCTATGATCCCTCTGCAGCTTTATGGATGTTTCTTCACACTGAGCATTGGAGAGAGTGATATCCTCGGGAAGTGTAAGTGACACTGAATCTAGAAGTGTAGGCATGTATGTTTGTAAGTTCAGATTTGACTGAGTTCCCACTTAATTGCCTCGGTGGGCTGTGTGTCACGGCCACTGTTGCAGCTCATAAAGCAGCCAAATCAAATGGGCCAAACTGCAAAAACAAAACTTCCAAGCATTCCCCCGTCCCTTCCACCTCATGTCTCTCCCTGCACCTCCCCACCTTGACCTCGCAGTTTCAAAGCCTCTGATCGAAACTGTTTGTTTTAGTCCAGTATTTAAACTGCAACTCCAGAAGCATTTCAAACAAAACGTCAACTTAAGAAGTTAAGTAAATATGTCGCAGATCCAACCTGATGTGAACTGAAGGCAAAAACAAAGATGTTTTCACTCCAGTGAAACATTTTTGGCAAACAGTCCCAACATGACCTGAAATTGTCGTATCAGTCATTCTGACCGGCTGTCTTTCTGTCCCCTCTACAGCTTCCTTCTCGCCTCCTTTCCCACCTGACTTGTGTGTTTTCAGCTTGTGTCTGCCTCAGTGAGCCTCCACCTGACAGACAGAAGCAACCTGACAGACTGACACACACACACACGCACACACACACACACACACACACACACACACACACACACACACACACACACACACACACACACACACACACACACACACACACACACACACACACACTAAGGAAAGGCCTTTGGAAAGGCTTGAGGTGCACTTTGTGTAGAGCTAGTTTCCCTTCGATGTCTTGTTTTCACATTCAATTTTAAAGAGGACAGATCAACTGCTGGATAGTATTCCATACATTCGGGCATTTTCCACTTCCTTCATCTATTATTTATGTTCATTATTTTAAGGCATATATACTGAGAAAGGATCCTAAAGAATTTATAACAGAAATTTAAGCATGCTAGCTTTTTAGGAGCATGACATGTACGGGGTTCAGACTTGCAAAATCTGTATCTTCCTTTGAGTTATTCTGGAAAAAGAACATACGAAACTACTGACGTCTATTTTGTGACTAAAAATGACTAATCCTCAGTTGTTGTTTTGAAGGATGAGTCTTCTCAACTAAGCCTAAGCGTGCCCACAGCAAGCAACAAAGCTGTGTTTTGTGTTGAGAGCAGATATCATATTTTGGGGGCTTCTGGGGCCGAATTCAACTTAGTGGCGACAAAACCCACGAGCACATCCAGTGCTCTCCAGACGAGGTGGGCGGCGGCTGCTGCTTCCTGTCCAACGACGGTCACGCAGATTCATGAAAGCACCGGACGACCTTTGAATTATAATAATATTCTGAGTGAACTAGCACATTATACTTTCAATATCTGAAGGGGTTTTTTTGCATTATGAATTGCAGAACAAAGGATTTTTGTACCACGCCTACGGATTATGTGTCCTGCAATAGTTGTTGTTGTTCTCCTGCTGCTACGTGTGCTAGCTAGCGGGGATGTTGTAATGGCAAAAATGTTGACGGTTGAGATTCGGATGAGGCGTGTGCCATCAGATGTTTATCATCCTATCAAATGCCTGCTCTCTCTATCTCGCTCTAGTCTCACAGGCAACGCACTACAATGGTACGGCCCCATTACAGCTCAGCCTCATCACTCATCTGTGCCCAACAGGAACGACTAAAAAACACGAGTGAGACAGACGGGAGAGAGAGACAGGAACCATTTTACGAGACAGACGCACGGCTCAATCATCTTTACGGGGCTTTTCAGTTTCCTTACTCTCACTGAGAGCAGAAAAAATATGTGTCGTGACAAAATCATTTTTATAGTTTTGTCAGTCATGTTATTTAACCACAAGCTTTATGATTTCTCTATGGATTAGAGGTAAAGCGTTGATCTCCCATGAATGTAAAAGCTTTCACACGTGTTAAGTATTCCAGAGCTAGAGTAGTTGTGTTACTGAATGCTGTTGAACAATACCAACTGAAATCAGACAGTTCAGGGAGTTACACCTATTATTTTGTGTAGCAAATCCTGTTTTCGTTTTCTGTTTTGATGATTTTTGATGCATTGGGCCGTTTTGACTTGAGAAATCCAAAATGCATTTCTCTTATTTTCCTTTTTGTGTCGCTCTCGCCCTCCTAGATCCGTCTCTGCCAAGTCAGCATTCACAAGCAGCATGGTTCAGAATCCAAAATCAGAGTTGGAAAAAAAAAAAAAAAATGGGGCTCTGTGCAGCCTTTTTACAACCGATAAAAGAAACGCATCCAAATCCCACGTGAGGCAAATAAAGTTTAGAATTAGGGCACTTTGAGCTGAAGAGTCTTTCAACAACACACACATGACTGCTTGGTGATGGATTCACTGGGTGCTGCATATTCAAGTTGTGAGGCTGTGAAACAGTCTTGAACTTCCAGGCTATCCGGTCCACAGCTGTTCAATATGGACCACGTTTTATAGTGAACTTTCCTTACTTTCTTCAAACAGAGAGAGCGCTGGTATTTCAACATCACTGCCTCAAAATCTTCATTCAGCTTTTGCTAAAAAAAAAAAAAAATGTTGGACAGAGCATCACAATTTGGGCTCCGGACGTGTCTTTGGGAAATTCGGACCTATTCGATGGATATTGACTCATCACCACAGAAGCTGCAGCTCGGCTGTCATGATTCATCAGCAGCATGGGATTGGACAGGCTTGCCTGGAGGCCGTTCTGGGCCTGTATGTTCTATATGCGGCTGACATCAGTGCAGTCTGTCGTGAGCAACATGCGGGGGAGCAACACGGAAAAGGCACCGGCTAAGGTTAGAAGGAAGGACTTTTAGAATGCCTTTCAAATGCACAATGAATAAAGCACATATGCAGATCATGTATTTGCAAGTTAATATCACTCACTCTCTGCACAAACAGGCAAAGTGTGTGGTTTTAAAGAGCAAGCGACCTGCCCCCTTATTCCTCGCCTCCCCGCCTTTAAGCACTTTGTGAAGCTAATTTAATTTTATGCATGCGGGCCTCACGGGAGAGACGATGCTCGTCAGGGGTCAGTAAGCACTGTACATGCTGAATATGTTGTAGGGCGTTTCATTACATAACCGTTTTAAATGAACAGCGTCCTCATTCTATATGCCACACACTCGGATGCGATCAATAAGTGCGAACAATAGATGTGTATTTGGCTGCATCGATCGCCTCGTATGGCTCTGGCCTAGAAAGTTTTCCCGATGCTAGCATGTCCAACCGACCACACATCCCTATCGAATAGCTGCACATAATTAACAGTATGCCCTTAAAGCACACTTCCAGGCGAGCCCGTCAGTTTGTTCAATATGGTCTCACTTAGTTCTGAAAGTTAGACAGGAAGTAGGACAGACAGGCTGCTGTTGTTCCACTGGCCTGTTTCACAGCATTCTCAGCATTTTTCTAATAAATCGATTCCCTAATTTTGTATTCCAAAAGAGACAATTTAGAAGTCACAATATCTTCTGTAACCCCCCCCCCCCCCCCCTCTTAAACAATTAAGAAATGCCATGTGTGCAATAACCTGTGCACCTTCTTTTTGGATCCTTTCCTTTATAGCAGAAGGTGTGTTGCACCAAGGAGTGACAGGAGTAGCCCGGAGTGTGTTCTTAATCCTTTTATCCCTGAAACTCAGTGCCGCTTACTGTCCAATTCACTACCGCAAAGATCTCTTCAAGCATCTGCCAAAAAAGTTAATCACACGTCCTTAAGTCCCCTCCCGTTTATTTCGCCTTGTCGCTATAATATTGGTTTTCCAAAAGCTTTTTGTTGTGTGAATTCCCAAAATGCCATTTTTCTTCAGCCTGTATTGCATCACCAAACTGTACAGGGTCACACCTGAATGACAACAGGGCTCGTCACTGTGAAAACAATGCAGGATGCATTTCTCCCTCCCACTCATTCATGCCCAACCTAACACACTGGGCCATCAGCAATGCAGCCACAACTTGTTTAGCATATGGCCGGAAATAAACTGACATGGTGTAAAATGTCAGTCTAGAAAGTGAACCACAAGTTTAATGTTGCACCCTTTGAACAGGAAGTTAAAATGAAGCCACATGGGACTGAGGTCCATCACACTGTACTCACTGCTATATACATACAAGTACTTCAACAGCAAGTAATACACCTGATAGAGGCTCAAGTGTGTCTGTGGTGCACAATAATGAGTTTATACTCACTGTGTCATACTATAAGTATTTGTATCTGATAACTAGCCTCTATACTTGAACAGTGATGTGATACAGTAACGTTAGCCTCCCTACGTGTTTTCTGTTTACAGCCTTTTTTAATAATGTCAACAGTAAACAGTCTCATGGTGTCATGTGCTACACCCATATGTGCAGCAACGCATTGATAAAAACGAAAATAGCCGTAAAACAAGACACGACATTAAAATAGTCAACAAATAAGAAGCTTCATCTTAAATGTGTCGTCAAGTCGCCAATCACAGATATCTGTTTCACCACCATGTCTGACTGAACCCACATTACAAGGCTTCAAAAGAACCGGGAGGGAGGCTTAGCTTCAGCTAACGCAAACACTTTTACTAATCACAACCCAAGTGAGTCCCGTGCTGCACAAAAACAAGAAACCCCCGTGTGGCGTTTACTTACCGAAAACACGTCAACGTCCGTGGCAGCCATGGGTGCGGAATGTATGGTGGTGCAGACTGAAGCAGAGGCGAAAGGGAGCAGCCCTCGTCTCTCCAGTGCAAGCCTGCTAAACTACTAAGCTGACGGAGGGAGGAAGAGAGAGGGACACGGGGACGAGACGGAGACGAGCTGGTGACTGGGCAGGGAGGGCTGCTAAGCTCGGCGGTGAGAGGACTCACTGCAGCTTCGCCCCTGTTTTCGCTCAGTCAGGCTAAATCTTTATCTTTTCTTCGTTTTCGACATTGACTGGGAGTCGATGACTGTGCAAAAGGTTGGTTGCTTTGTTATCTTAACTATGTAGTACGGGACAGCAGACAAATAAATCGGTAAACAGCGATAATATTGGTTTTAATGTACTTCTATTTTGCGCATGCGCGTAAATGCGGATGTCATACATTTAATGAATATTTGCCACGTTTTTCATTATCTTCTGTTTATAATAATGCTAATACTATATTATTATCATTAATATGATAATAATATTTGATATATTTTAAATTTGGAGCAGTTAGAAGTTGTTTCCAGGCGGTGTAACGCTCAACGTTTATGCGTACGTTAAAGTAGGGAGTGAACTATCTTGACGTTCAGGTTACATCTTTGGGCGTGACAGATACGTTCCAATATGGCCACTTCTCGAGAACTCCCATTCAGTCCAGGAATGTCATGTTAAACACATTACAAGCCAGGACAGGAGAGAGAAGCACCGCAGAACGACCGAGGGGGAGCACAAATATGTGTGTTAGCGTTCGAGATAATAAACACATAATCATCACTTCAGTGTATCCAACTGTGTGTGTGTGTGTGTGTGTGTGTGTGTGTGTGTGTGTGTGTGTGTGTGTGTGTGTGTGTGTGTGTGTGTGTGGGGGGGGGGGGGGGGGGGGGGGGGGGGCGTTTTCAATATGGGGCATTCATGTTTAAATTAATTGATGATGATTGCTGGCGTGTGATACCCAGCCAATCCGAGCAAAGCCATCTGCTTTTGTATCTAATTCACTGCTTTTATAAAACCACACAGTGTTCCTGGATTTATTGTACTCTGTGTGTGTGTGTGTGTGTGTGTGTGTGTGTGTGTGTGTGTGTGTGTGTGTGTGTGTGTGTGTGTGTGTGCGTGTGTGTTTAGGACCCGACCCATACTGGATTTTGAGGGTGTTAAACTACCTGGTAGTGATTAGCACGTTTTTGATAATTTGATATAAATTATGGCCATAGCCCTTAATGTGAGCCATAATTACTTAAAAGTATAAGTAGTCTATATGTAAATACAAATGCACTAAATATTTGTAATATTTTATATTTCAAATGGTTAGTAGCCAATGGGATTGAGACTATAGGGTAATAGTTTATATGTGTTTTTTGGTGTAGGCTATTGTGGTTTAATTCTATTTCTAAACTGAGCCTACTGATGAGTTATACCAAAGTCGTTACTTTTATTGTGATAATACACAATGCATTATTCGTCTTTCAAACGAGGTTTCCACTTTCACGTTGCCTGTAGGAAAACAATATGCATATATTATTCAAATTGTGTCCAAGTCTGCGTTCTTCCCCGGAAAAGACTCCTGCAGGTGGGGAGGAGAGAGTGAGCGGCCAGGTGAGTAATCTCACCGGGACAAAGGTATCAGGAAGACAGCGCGCGGCTCTTGGAGTTAGAAGTTTTCACTTTAAACCGAGTCTATATCGTCATAATGGCTTTGACGGAGGAATCCGTCCTTTTGCTGCTGATAGCGGAGGGGGGCAAAGTGAAGAAATCCGACCTGGTGGGGAAATTTAAAGGCTCATTAGACTGCGATGATCCCGCAGAGAAAGAACGGAACAGGGAGCTTTTCAAGACCTTCGTCAACAACGTCGCCTTCGTTAAAGAAATCGACGGTGTCCGGTACGTAGTCGTGAGGAAAACGCATAAGCATTTGCTGGACGGCGCCCGGACTGCGAAGAGCCGCGCGGAGGAGCCCGAAAATAAAGAGATCCCGCTGACAGGTGAGAGGACCGGAAGCTCCGATGATGCACGCGGGGAGAGATCAGCTGTTTCTGAGCCCGATCAAGAGCAGGCAGGTGAAGGTGGAGACAATCCTGCAGAATTACTTACTCCTATACAGCTGGCGTTGCAAAGGAGCAAATACGTGAATGTTAAAGTTAAAAGAACGCTGAGTTTTGAGAACCAAAGGCAGGACACCCGTGGAGATAATAGTTCAAGGGTGGGTGCATTAAATGAGCCCACCACTGCAAAGAGCAAACCATATGCCTTGCCCCTGAGGATGCCACCCAGCTCCACCCAGGTGGAGATCCGCAAACTGAAAAAGGACCCGGACTACCCACCTAAAAGCCCTGAGCTGGACCCCTTCCAGGGCAAGAGACGGGCCCCTTCAGTGGGGACCAGCATCTGCGGCTCACCCCAGCTGAGAGGGTCAGTGAGGAGCACCAAGGAGTCAGAGGAGCCCAAAGAGACGAGGGTCCCCTCCTCGGTCCCCCTGGAGCATTCAGAGCATGAGTGGCTGGTCAAGTGCGCCGCCGGCCTCTGGAGCCAAGTTTACGGCCTGCTACTGAGAGACAACCAGCTGGCAGAGAAGAGGGACTTCATGTCGGGGTTCACCGCTCTGCACTGGGCCGCCAAATGTGGAAACAGTGAGATGCTTGTGAAGATTGTCGACCTATCCAGGAAAGGGGGGGTCGATATCGACGTCAACGCCAGAACACACGGCGGCTACACCCCTTTGCACATCGCGGCCCTGCACGACCAAGAGTTCATCATGGAAATGCTGGTGGGGGAGCTCGGGGCCGATCCGAGCGTCAGGGACAACTGCGGGAAGAGGGCCCACCACTATCTGCACAAAGGCATTTCTGAGAGGGTGAGAGAGATGCTGGGTGAACCCAAAGCCCGGGAGGCTCAGGACCAGGCCCCGCACGACAAAGAGGAGCTGGACCTGTTCCCGGATCTCTCCAAGGGCCTGTATTCAATAAGCCGCCTCTTCCAGCCCCACGTGACGGGCAACAAGAAGAAGCACAAGCAGAGGCCCGGATTTTACTCACTGAGCGACGAACCCAGCGAGGACCGAGAAGGCAGCGGCTTCAGACACAGAGTCATGTCGGAGGCTTTTATGTAAACTCAGAGGACTTTCTGGTCTCGTATTCATGAGGAATGGGCGTCACCCGCCACAAGAGTTTGACCGTCAATCCTTTGATTTACAGGCCTTTTTCAACGATGACAAAAACTCCAAAAGAAATCAATGACTTCTTTCTTGTTTTATGCTTTATATATTTTCTGACATTTGTCAGATGACATCAAATTCTCATCAGCAAGGATGACTGAGACAGTTTGGGTGGGAGACGTCACCTGGATGAGTTGCAGCCTAAGGCAGAGTTTACAGGTGTAGAATAAAACATGATTCAGAGAATATTCCAGTGGGTCATGTGAGTCGTCTCATTACTCACCATCTGTGGTCTCTCAAAGGCCCTTAACTTCAGTCTTCATGCTTCTTTTATGTTTAATTACTGATTGTCATGAATTCCTGTTTTTCTAAATTAAGAAACACACACATGACTTGATTCAAATGTATGTTCTCTCTGTGTCTATGTTTGATCAAAATGGGACATCGATCTGCCTCAAAGACATTCTGTTTCTGAAGTAGCAGGAAAAAAAAAAATCAAGACCGGACTTGTGTGTTTCCATATCTGAGTGAGGTCATCCTCTCGATTCCCAGAGGCAAACATGCACAACTAAAAAATAAAAAATGTGCTGACTTATGGGTGATTCAAACCTCTGGAAGCAACATAATTAATATAATATAATAAATACAAATCTGTGCCTCTGAGGAGGATTTCGAGGACTTGCCTCTTTTTGTCACGGATTAATTATTAAACCCTGTGAACCATTTAGGAAAAGCAAACATCCCAATTAAATTCCCTGGTGGAAGGAAAACATTAGATTTCTCTGGATTACAATTTTATTTGAAAGGGCAAAAGGGTGTGTCATTCATAAAAGAGGTGTGCAGGTGCTCCATAAATCCTTTGAGTCCCTTTGCATGCCAAAACTGCGGCTTGAATCCATCCTCTGGTTTGTTGAGACAGCTGGGATCCAGTCACACGAGCAGCTGACTAGGAGTGAGCGTATGTTTGCATGTGGATGCCTGAAAGTGTGTGATAATGCTGCCTTGTTTCCTGTCTGTCACGGTTCCTGGTCCCTGGTTGACCAGAGTAGAATAAAAGTAAGGGTTTGAATGTGTCAACATGGCGTGCTTAGTGGCAGCTTGTTTGGGAGATTAAAAGAGTCCTGCGTTGAGAAGAAGCTGTGTTAAGAAATAGTATATAAGCATCCTGTGGTCAGCCTCGGTCTCAGACTGCTCGCCTTGTCCCCCGCCTCGAGTCGTCTCCCTCTGTTTTCTTTCGTGTCTCATGATGTCACTTCCCCGGCAGCTTACATTGTCTTTACGTCAAGACGATGTTTCATCTCAGAGCCTCAGGGTTTTATTAAGCAAATGTTCTTTTCTGCTGCTGCTGCTGCTGCTGCTGCTGCTGCTGCTGTGAGGAGAAAGGCCAACACAGGGTCAGGAACAAGACCCGGAGTGGTTGAGAGAAGTACTCTTCAGATACAAGCAGCAGAAATACTATGATGTTAGATGACAGTATTGAAGGAAACGTGTGTGTGCAAGGTGGTTGTCAAAATTAGAATATGTAAGTGTGACAAAGTTAAAGGTTACATTTTATTATGGTGTAATTGTATTAAACCACTTCAGGCTTTATTACTTAGAGCCTCTCTGAATTTGTGGAGGATTAGAGCTGCCATTAAGAAAAATAAATACATTGATAAATAAACTATGGAGCTGGAACCAGGGCAGTTAGCTTAGCTTATAGCTGGAAACAGCTAGCCTGGCTCTGTCCAAATGTGACAAACTGAATGCTTCACCTTGTTTCCAGGCTATATGCTAAGCTAAGTTAACTGACTATTGGCTGTAGCTTCATATTTTTCCGACACACATGAGAAGTGGTGTCAATCTTCTCCTCTAACTCTAATAATCTGTGACTTTCATTGATGTCCGCTGATGTTGAGTAGGATTTGATTGAACTTGTTTTCTCCTCTTCTTAATACTGTTGCACACAATCCAGTGTAAATATGTCACGGCTGTATTTGTACAGATTAACAGCACAACATGAGTTAGGCCTGCTGCCTGGTGAAGAAAGCTCCACATGATCCTGGGTTTACTCACATTTCAGTTTTAATCATTAGGCTGCGTGTCATAAAACCGGAGGCAGTAGAGGAATGTAAAGGAGTGCCTGGAATGCATTTTCATTGTGAGCTGTTAATGTGTGTGTGTGTGTGTGTGTGTGTGTGTGTGTGTCAGGTGGTTACAAACGAGTTAGCTTAATTAGAGCAGCGCTCCGACAGAAACAATCTAACGAAGAGGCGATAAATCTCGGTATTAAACCAGCAGAGTATTTTGGCTTGAAAACAATTAGGGTGTTGTTTAGTCAGAACTGCGCCGTGTAATGACCGCCTGAGGTTAGAGCTAGAGGAGGAGACTGAAGGTGTGCTGACGTTCCCGCGGGTGCAGAGTTCAGGTTCAAAAGCCAGATTTGGAGCCATTAATCTGAGCACTTGGCAGAATAATCAGAGAGTCATGGATGTGATCTGCACACCTCCCTGTAAATCACAGCCAATTTAACAGTTATTTGGTTGCATGAAGTGAACAAAATCCCACTTTGTGCCCCTTCACGGTTGTAGACATTGCTTCCCAACTGGAGATCTATGTTTCGAGCACCATTTTCTGTCTCCCTGTTGAGGCAGAAAAACAGTAAGTGATTATCAGCAGCAAAGCTCTTCATTACCCAGCAGCACTGTGCTGCAGTGTTTCAGACCATTCTGTTTTCTTGTCTGCCGCTGACACCACAAAACACTCCATAACTTACACCGCCTTTGTTGTGACGCAAAAACCTAATTACCATGCAATTAGTGTCTGACAAAGACCTTTCTTGTTGAGAATTTCATGAGTTGTGTTTTACGTCCCTGCTGCCTTCAGTGGGAATCTGATTCAAAGTGGGGGGTTTTATTTTTTAAAGTACCCTAAGTGCTGTCTGGTGTCTCTCACTGTCTCCATGGGGGTTCATCTGCTCATGGGAGAAGTTTGCCTTCAGGCCTACTTTCTGCCAGAAACCTCCTTAGTTCTAGGCAACAAACCTACTTGGTTTGTTCTAGAAAAGGATCATGGTTTGGGTAAAAATAAACACTTTCTGCCCTGAAGGGAAACGTTTCATGTGCCACTTGCCAACTTGAGATCAGTTTGTTTTTTTCCTCAGTCCATTCTTTTAGTAAGCATTTTATTTTGCTGACAAACACACTGGACATCATTCCACTGTGAGGCTGAACAAACGAGGGCAGAGAAGTATAAAAGAGACAAGAGAGGAGGAAGAGACTGCTGACAATAAATCCCCTTAAATGCATCATTTAGTCCCTAAAATGTGATGTTTTTCACAGATTATTTCGCTTATTTGCGTCCTTGCAGAGCGCTAGGGAGCCGATTAGCTTAGCGAAAAGCACCTATAAAGCTCACTAATTAAACACGTTATACCTTGTTTGTTTAATCTGTAAGAAAATAATTTGTAAAAGTTACAATGTTAAAAAAAAAGTTACAATGTTACAGGCATTATGCCCCAAACTATTTCTTCTGTTTTCCCTTTTCCAATCTTTACGCTAAGCTAAGCTAACTGCCTTATTTTGTGATGAAACATGACAGTATTTAACATGAGACAGATTTGATGCAGTGCAGAGTTCAATTACATAACAAAAAAATCCCACTTGCAACAAAGTAGATTTAATCCCTGGTTATATTTGTTTGGTTGGTTGCACCAGTGTTCCTGCAGTGCCACACTGTTGGACTCTCCGCAGCAGTGTGTCGATTCGCCTGCAGAGGGCAGAGACGAGCTCTACGAAGAGCAACTGTTACAGGACAGCCTCAAATACTAAGAAAACTTCAGACTTTTAAAAGGATGAGAGCTTTATGAGAAATAATGTGACAAAACTATCCAATGTGACTTGTTCTCACATTTCATATTGCTATAGCAGCACAACACATAAGTCACTCTTTGCATAAGTAGTTAATGTAGCCTCAACTCGTATAAGAAAAGTTCACTGTGGGGAAAACAAGAGAAATGTGGAACACTGGAGGGAGAGGGAGAGCTTAATTTATTCACAAAATTACAAACAGCGTGGAATTTACAACTCCAAAGAGGCACAAAGAACAACTCAAACACACGTGTGAAATAGAGCAGAAAATGTGGATTTAGAAATGTCTCTGTTGACATCCCAGCAGCTCGGACTCATTGAAATATGTCTTTCTTTGAAACAGATTCTGTTCATATCAATGTCACAACGTCTCCGGTATTTGAAACAAGCTAAACAGACATAATCCTTCTTCAAAAACAGGCCTGTTTTCCTGCGACCTCACCAAAACACTGCTCTGATCGAATGACAGAAACAAGACGCGACTCAGGAAGTTGTCACTTCTTTGTTAGTATGCGCACATATCAAGAGCTAGAATGAGTATCCGTCCATGTGCTGCTCCTCCTCCTCCTCTGTGGGAGCCTTTTCCTCACGTCCCCCCCCCCCCCCCCCCCCCCATCCCACAGTCTTTCTTTCTCCAAAATGTTGCATTCCTAAGGAATTCCAGCAGGAACAACGTGAGAGTCTTTCTAACCCTTCAGCCCCGCGTCAGCACAAAGGCCAAAACAAACATACATTTGTTTAGCAAACGGAAACGGACAGGGCCGTAAATCTCCAGAGAAATGTTTCAGGGCTGGGGGGGGAGGGTTTAGCAGAAGAAAGCAGAAGAAACTGAAACGGAAAACATCTTTCAACATAAAAGAGTTTTTCAGTTTCTTTTTTTGACAATTTGAGTTAGTGAGAAAATGTTTGTTTTTTTATGGTTAGAGGCTGCTCATGATGCTCTGCCGCTTTGTGGTCATTAAAACATAAATATCATATACATAACAAGCAATCCATACACTGGATCAGTTTTTTGTTTTCAGTACAGCCAACGGGACGGTAACATTTTGATCACTTTATGACTTCATAGGAGTTTTGTTGAAAACTTAAAACGGCAAACACCGAGAGGAGTTCTGTCTTTCTGTTCAACAACTAATCTCTACACACATGACATTAAGACATTCATGATTTCAAGCACACACACACACACACACACACACACACACACACACACACACACACACACACACACACACACACACACACACACACACACACACACACACACACACACACACTGCACACAATCTGGCGTAGAGCTACAGCTCACATCACCGATGCCTCTGGCTGAAGATTCAGTACAAAGAAATTAACACATCTATAAAAACGAATGCCAAATATTAACAGATGCAGTTCTTAAAACATGAGATTCTTTCAAAATTAGAGAGAAAGTCATTTGATTCAAGAGTCTGTCTTCATTCAAAGCTGTTTGACTACCGTGTAAATTGAAATAAGCTTAAAGGTTACATATGTCTAAAGGGGGCTGAACAGTGGAGGTAGAGAATAGAAAATGAGTTGAAGACACCTGAAGTGAACGTTGTGGACTTTCCTCTTTCATAAAAAAGTCTTTCAAGTATCACGTGTAACCTCTGTGACGAAGGGACAGGAAATACTCAGTGATATAATTGTTGCGTACTTATAATCCTCTTTAAAGAGGTTTAGCACCTCCTTATGAGGAACCGGTCCAGCATGAAATCATCGAGACTTAATAACATTAAGTATGAAATGAGCTGGAAAGGTATTTCAACACAGTCCGTAATGTTGCTGGGTGTGCTCATGTTCCTGTTTTTATTTTTTCTATTCCTATTTAAAATGAGTTCAAGCGGATGGAGTAAGGCTTTCAACTGAAATGACTTGAATCTGATTTGAAGAAATGTGCATTTATGAATTATTACAAAGTGCTTTTTTTTTCATTCACCCTTTTTGGTTTTTAGTGCCTTAATTTGAAAAACATTCAAAAAATAAAACATTCACAAAACAAAAAGATTAAATGGACTACATCTATTGTACATTTCACCGACGTGACACGACACACCGCCCCCTCTCCGACTACGCTCCTCCATTGAAGCCTTCTCACAGGTCCAAATACAATCTTAAAGCTTATAATAGGTTTCCTCAGGTGCAGATACAGGGCTGTAGCACTACCATCTCATTGAAGAAGTGAAGGACAGTTTGCTGAATTGCTAAGGGGGGGACGCAAAGTTTCCACACAGCAGCTCTAATTGGAAAACGTTCCACAGCAACACCAACGTCAAGGCACACAGAAAAAGAAAAAAAAAATACAGCTCATTCCTCTGTTCAAAGTCAACGGAAAACATGTGCGACACATTGGGAAAAAGTCTTCAGGTGCACGTTGCACAGTGGGCGGAGCGTCCCGGGCATCCTCGGTAGATGGAAGGAAGAAGCTTCAGTCTCAACGGTCCTTGTTGCTCATCTCACATGCAGCCTAGTAGTAAGAGAGGAGCAGCAGGTTCCACAGACGCCCTGACAAACTCTTTTACAGGAGTGCAAAGTGTACAGCCAAAACTCTCTACAGGTCTGTTTTTTTTTAATAAGCCATCCTCCTTCCAAGGCAAGTCAAGGAAAAGAGAAAAGGAGGAATCTGTGCTTGCTTTGCTCCTCCCTTCACAGATGCAGGCTGTTGGAAAGGGCCTCCAGCTGCTCCTCGCCCAGCCTCTGCTTCTCCTCCAGGTCCTTGTGCCGGATGAGCAGCGAGGCCTTGGTCTGGACGAAGTGCCGGTAGTCCCGCAGCTGCTCGGCGGACAGCTGGCGCGACAGGAAGGTGGAGACCTGGTTCTCTCTCCGGTCCAGGTTGTCCTTCAGATCTTTGGCGTCCTCCCTCTGTTTGCACAGCAGACGGTGGCGACTGTCCAGAGATTGCTGAGTGCAGAAGCAGAGAATGAAGACCATGAGTTACACCTGATATAGTTAAAAGGTTACATTCAAATTCTAACCTTATTCTGGTGTTGAATTCATGCCTTGCAGAGCATTAGACACATGCTCATAACATTGAATGGATAATTAAATATGCTGCTGTGAGCAAAGTCAAACAAAAACAGAATTTGAAAGGACTGCTGAGAGAAAATCTGAAAATAAATAAAGTGTCCAAAACTGTATTTTGGGTCATATTTTGTTTGTTTGAATTGAAAAGGAATATGTTGTTTGATGTAATAGAGAGCTGGGAAAACTGCAAGATCACGTTTCAAACAGCCACGGGGCAGGAGGTGCAGTTTTACCATATGTCAACAGAGGGCAGGGTAGATATAAATGTCATCGAAACCGGGCTGGAGTTTCGGTGAGTCAGTGTAAATACTAGTGTTGCTGATAACAGCAAGAATATAAATGAGCCTCTGACAAGCCCTCAGTATGCAGCACGTTCAGCCAGGCTGTTACAGATGGACCAACTGACAAAGCGCCCTTTCAGGGATGAATCAATTTCTGTTTGCATCCATGCAAACAGAAATTGATGCCGTAAATACTGGGACGCATAATGAAACAGGATATTCAGAGGGAAAACAAAGCAAAGCACAGAGCTCAAGTCAGATCCTGTGACACAACTCATGCTGTTTGAATTAAAGACCTTAATGACAGTAAACGTATCCCAATGAATGGTAGCTACCTCAGATGCAGCATGATGAAATTTAAGGATTTTCTTTCCCAGTACATCAAATCAAGAAGTAGCAGTTCTGCTTCTATTTCATAATCTTCAAACATCTGATAAAGCGTTTGGCTTAAACACAGATAAGCTAAAAAAAAAAAAAAAAAAAGGCAATCAAACACAGATAACGACATTTTTTGAATTCCACACGGTGAGAAACCTTGACCCCTTTTAAGTCACCCTTAAACGTTTTCCAAATGGCATGTGTTTGCTGTTCTAAAGTAAACAGAACGGGAGTATAGCTGAGGCCATGGGAGCAGGCACACACTTCTAACACTGAATGAGAGCAGTAAGGTTACATAACATCAACACCCGCTGACAGTTTCACACTTTTATTCACATGTATTAGTGTTTATGTGTGAACTAATTCAGGGGGAAAGACAGGAGTGCAAATGGACTGTGCATTACAGTACATCAGTAGATTTAGCCTACAGACATGAATGACAAACAAAGGCTGTCTGCAAGATAGGAGGAATCTTGAAAAAAAACCTGTAGTTTGTGAACCCACTGATCTCCAAAGAAAGAGGATGAAAAAAAAAAAAAGGTTTGGGTTCCTCACCTTCTCCTCGGCATCTGTGTGTTGGTCCACGGTGCTCAGGGCGTTCTGCACCCTGGCCAGTCGAGCAGAGAGGCACAGAAGCAGGCTGACCACCCTCTCCAGGTCTCCTATGAACAGGTTGTACCTCTCTAGCTCCACAGGCAGACAGCGGTCCCGGACCAGAACCTCCAGGGCCCCTCCGTGGGCCACGTTCTCCTGAATCTCTGCCTGGAGGGCGTCCCGCGTCTCTTCCAGCGAACGTAGACGCTCCTTGATGTACGATGCTAACAGACGCTGTTAATGTTAAGCAGAGGAGGTGATGTGTAAGAGATTTAAGGCCATGATGCTACAGAAGAGATACACATGGTAGAGATATTTCATATCTACTGTAGAATAAAGGGATACTGTATCAAGAGTGAATGTGGGAGGCAGTCAGGAAGAGGGGGAGGCTATCTGCTAAGCTAAACATTAGGCAAGTGGGAGATACTGATAAGAAGCAGACAATACGTCATGTGATAAGAAACACACAACTATCTCAGTCTGAAATGAGTCCACTTCAGGCCAAATAGCAACCACATGGTTTTAATATGAAATTACCACAGAGTTAATGTTTTATGGTTGTGGTTAAAAGTCCTACTGTCCTGTCTGCTTTCTTGTAATTTGTAATATACATGCAGCAAATCTCTGACGATTTTAGAGACATATTGACCATCCACTATTTTGCACAAATGAATAATTACCTTTTTCTCAGTGAAGTCAGCTTTGCTCTGCAGATCTGCACACTGAGGTTTAAGGCTGTCAGGAGCAGAAGGACAAGGCGATGGTTCAGCCGCTTCCACCATTTCAGCACTAGAAAAAGAAACGTGTTTAGCTCAAGCTAGCTCTTTTGCACCCTGTTACTTATAGTGTCTTCACAGGTAACGTACTCCACTCCTATTCACTTATTACAAAGCTCTGAAATGCAACTGCGCATTCTCTATGTATCTTCACTGTGCTTACACAAGCAGAACGGTGATGCAACAAGAGGTAACAGAGCACTGGTGGAGCTCAGTTCTTCATTAGAAACTAGTATCAAGTTTCATAGAGGAACATCAAACCAGGAACCCTAATTAACTTGGCACTAAAAACACTATTTCCATTCTAAACTAGTTTTAAAAGGATTATTATCTCAACCTACACAGCTGTGTAGGTTTATCTATACAAGATAAAGCGTTTACACTTACAGACACCTGAAAGAATGGGAAGCCGAGGATTTGGGAGGGCAAGTAATCTTACATTACTATGCCAATTAATTTATCATTATTCTTATCTTATTCATAATTGCACAACAATTATTCTCAGGGTTGTGCTGTCTTCTCTAACAAAGACATTAAAATGCTCTCAATGGAAACTACTGGGAATGTATTTATGACAACCAGAGGTGGGTTTAATTTGAATGTTGTGTTCCAGGACCTTAACGTTTACCTTTCTGCAGCTCCTTTCCGCTCCTGTTTCTTTTTGTAGTGCTCCTCCATCAGCAGCGTGTCCTCTGACAGCAGCTGCTCCATCAGCATCAGTGCCGTCTTACGATTGGCCAGTGGGTAGAGCACTCTGGCCAGTGATTGGTCGGCCTTGACCGCCGCTTCCACCAGCTCCTCCCACTGAGGTCTCTCAGCGGGCCTCTCCAGGCTCTCCGTCTCCCCCTCCGGTCTTCCCCTCTCCTCTATCTCCCGGGTTTCTCCCGACTTCTCATCTTCCGTTTCTGGATGTTTCTCCGCCTCCACCTGCTGACTGATGACTGTGTCGGAGACGGAGTTGCAGGAGGACACAGAGGTTTTCCTTGTCTGCGTTGGAGGGGCCACGCTGGTGGACTCGTCGTCAAAAACATCCGTCAGCGGCGAAGTCTGGACTTCCTCTTTGATCTCTTCCTCTGGACGGAGGATCCACAGTGACGGATCCGTGGTGACGCCGCAGCTCAAAGACACCTCATGGTTTGAATCAAGCTGTAGGGCGACATTGCTTGGTTCATCCACTGACTGCTCTCTGTCTGATCCAGTCACAGACGGAGAAGTCCTGACTCTACTGGAAGTCAAACAAATGATGGTTAAGAATCACACCTGACAATGCAATGCATGTCAGGAAGTTGTAATAGTAGCACGTTCAAAAAAGTAAAATCAATTAACTGGAGGAAACAATTGCTGCATTGACGTTGAGTCTAGTCTTACCCGGAGCTAGGCGTGTTTTCACAAGGAAGCTTTGTCTGGGTGGGGGTGGACGTGGTGGATTTGATCTCCCTCTCACTGGTCTCTAGACATCTGGGGGAAGGCGGATCAGATGTAGTCTCGTTGGGCGGCGTACTGGACCTGAACTCATCTGTAACCGGGCCGTGAGAACCAGGGGGTCCAGAGTGAACCCTGGCCCGGGAAGAGTAGCAGGAGGCCGGGGAAGTGGATCTGCTTGGATTCTTTGTTCCTACTGTGGCATCCTCTTCTGGTGCCGAGTTCTCGTTCAACAGAGACCTTTTCTGGGTTTGGGTTTGTGTCTGTCCCTGGGTGCTCTTCTCACCAACAATCTCTGGTTCTTTGCCCGCTTGCTCCGTTACATTTTGTTTCTTCCTCCCCTGGTCCGGCCCCTGGGCTTCTCTGACTTCCGCAAAGAACGGAACATCCCTCTTGTCTCCGTCAGGTCCTACTGGTCGAGTCGAATCCCTCCACAGTTGATCTAGTTGCTCAGAACTTTTACTCAGGGCTGATGGTCTTGTTAACTTTGATGCCCCAAGCTCTTCCATGGACTTCCCCCTCTGTGCGACCACGCGGACACGCTGCTGGACCTCAGGGGCTGGCTTTACTAAGGAGTCCTCGGTGGCATTCGTCTGGGGACTGACATCGACAATCAGTGTTTAAATGTGAAACAAAAGACATCAATTTATACAAACAATGATAGAACTTTGAATGAAAACAAAAACTGATAAAAGCAACACTTTTCACAATTTTCACATGCAACTTCTTTAAAGGCAAATACAAATTAATCATACATGTGGTCGGTAAAGTTTTACTTCAAAGACAATAACAATTTGAACTCATAATGTAGTTCTGAGAAATAGGCCTTGAAAACGGTTGAGTCAAGGATTCTTCTTTTACAGCCGATGCATTAATCTTTTAAAAGGAATGCTGGTTTGCTGGAGCAGGTGGGTGTTGACTTTTCAGTGCCACAATGAATCAAGTGGAGATTTATAGTCTGTGCAACAACGCACACTCACTGACCTAATACTCTCCTGACCTAAAACCACTAAAAACGTCCCTATTTGTCTGCAGTGCTGGTACATACCTCCAGGTTTCCATAGCATCAGCTGGTAATGGATCCTCCTCATAGTCGAGTGCCTACAGACGCAGAAGAAAATCCAAAAGGCAACACGTGAATTACACTTGAATCTGTAGACACTTAAATCCTTCTGAATTCAATCGCAAAGATTGTTCTAATGGTAATTTAATTTTATATATTTGTGCTGGAGAGCTCATCAGACACTGACTTATGTGTTATGTGTATGTCTTATATTTTTAATCGTCTCAATCTGAACAGACTTACCTGAAATGCATGTGGTGTGGATGTGGATCTGATCCTGAAGAAACTAGGTGGTTCTGGCTGGTCCAAGAGACTCTCCACTGAGGCAGACTTCCCCTGAGCTGGACCTTGGCTCTCCCTCCATCTGGGTTTATTCAACTGGCCTGCGTACTGGCCTGAACAAGATTGAGCGGAGAAGAACTGGGCATACCTGTTTTCGTGAGAATTTAAATACAATTTTAGATGATTTGATCCATACAACAAAAAGCATCACACACGTTTTCTTGCTCTCTGGCTCCGCTTCTCTTTCGTACCTGATGGCGCTGGTGGAGGAGTCAAGGATGCGGCCTGCAGAATGGGGTCTGGGGAGTTTCTTCTTGGTGTTTTTGCCTTCATGATTTCCTAATAGAGGCCTGGGAACCCAATCGAAGGGTTTCTCCCCCAGAGAATGCCTCTGTCTGGATGGAGATGGTATCTGCGGCGCCGGTTGCTGTGGCTCAGTCACTTTCTGGCCCGTCTTACGCTCCATGTACGCCACCAGGGCCTTGTGTTGCAGATTTTTTAAGTTTGTCTTTGAAGCGCTAGAGGCCGAAAGGGCTCTGACTCTTGTCTCAAACATCCTCCTCCGTGCTGCGACCAGTCCCTGCTCTCCTTCCTGCCAACGTTCCTCTCCATCGCTTTCGTTGCTAAAGGAGCGGCATGCAGAGTGGGTGGGGGCGCCGCCACCGAGCTGGTTGAGTTTCTCTGGTTCAGAGAAGCACATCTTCTTCTGCTCTTGAGTCAGTCGCTTCCTCCCTCCGATGCGTGCTACCTGGGGCTGGGCCACATTCGCCGGTCTCCCGTTTTCCTTTTCAGTCTCTTTGTCCCTCTCCTCCTGACTCTCCCTGACTTCTTCTTTAATGCTCCCCCTCTCTGTCTCCTCAGAGGTCACAGAGGGAGTGAGTGTGTCTGTGGAAGTCTCAGAGTCCTGTGATGGGGAGAAAGCGTGAATCACTGTGGGCCTCAACTCAGGTTTTGGCCTGATTCGGTGTGGCCATGACAGCTGCAGGTCCCTTCTTTTAAAGGATGTCTCCCTTAGGACCTTCGACTGGGCGTCCTTCAGCTTCTCTTTGTAGTACTTTTTAAATGAGTCATCGAGAGTGTTGCAGGCAACGGAGATAACTTCCCCCCTATCTTTGCTGCTTGTGTCACTTTTCGGAGCTCTCTCCTTATCTTCAACAGCCACGTCTTCATGACCTATTCTGTTTGGGATTACTTCATTGCCTTTTATGCTGAAATCAGCATCCTTTTTAGGCTGCAACGCTGCCCTGCTGGCTCCAGTGAGGTGGTACAGAAGCGGGGTTGTTTCTTTGTTTATCCTCTCGCTGGCTACATCCATCAATGGCTGCCGTTTCCCTCTCTTTGCCTGCTCCTCTCTCTTGTGGTAGTTGGGCTGTTCGTTGTTTATCAGCGGGGTGACCTCCTTCGTATGTTTGGTTGCATGCGGTGGACAGTTTCTGTCAGGTCCACAGTAGAATATAGGGTTGTTGGCAGTGTGGCGCCCAATATCTCGACTCTGAATCGTGTCGATTTCTTCTAAGGCCTCGAAACTTCGAGAGGACTGGGTCGAGATGTAGGACAGTCTGTGGTTCTCCTGATCCGGGCTTCTGGAGGAAAGATCCATGCTCTGGGAAGTGAAAGTCTCTCTCTCATCTGGAATTACACCGCTGGACGAGCGAGAGCTCTCTTGGAGTGGTCTAAATAAATTATCCATTGTGCTGTGGCTTCTTTCTTTTTCTCTTAGCCGGTGTGTCTCCAACACGGTGGAGCTCTCGCTCCCAGCCTCAGACCCACACACAGATGCAGAGTGCGTCCTTGATCCGGATTCAGACTTACACACTCCTGTGACAAAGTAGAACTGACCCTTGTGCTGGATGCTGCTGTTGATTAAACTCTGACCAGCATTCCAGGGGCTGGCAGCTCGAGTTGGCTCTGAACCAAGCCAAACATGAGCAGAGTCCGCCCTTTTGCGCTGACTCTCAAAATGGCTACTGCTACCGCTGGACTTGTTGGGATGATCTTCATTACATCCACCACTGCTTGAGGGCTGTCTGACTTTCAGGTGCTCGGGCTGACTCGTGCCTCGGGGAGGTGATCGGCCTAGGATGTTCGTTGACTTCTGTTGCTCAGAGGCCGCTTTGCTATCCGTGATGAAAATGTATTCTGGGTTCAACAGCGCCCTGGTCTGATCGTGAGCCTGGAGGTGGGGGCGGTAGCTTGGTGGCTGCTGGACCCGCGGCTGTTGCTGTTGAGAGCCTCTCCAAACTGAGTAAACTGGGTCAGAATTTAAGCTTGATTTACACGTGTCTGGGTTAGCCGTCTCAGCTTTTGGGGTATTCAGACCATGGGGCTGTGGATGGAGTCGGTTGTGGGGTTTGGGCTGTTTTTGAGGCTGTGGCTGCTGGGGTTGAACCCCAGTACCTTGATGGTGGACCCTGCTGTTTTCAAAGTTTTTTGTGGCTATAAAACTATCCAGGCGTGCTGGGACCGGAGGAGGACGGACAGGAGGGTAAGCACCTTGGGATGGAGCGCCCAAAGGCCCTTCTTTTTTAGAGAGAGCTTTGTTGTTGTTATAGAGACTGTCATAGCCATTTTGGTTGTGGTGGTTTATATTGGTGCTGGTATTGTTGCGATACTGCTGTGAGATCGCTTCCACAGAGCGATAGAGCTGGTCCATGGTCTTTGAGTCGGACTGCAGGACTTGGGTTGGATGGTAAATGGATTTTACGTACTTAAGATCAGCATAGTGGCTGAAGGAGCTGGACTGGAGGTCGTCTGGGAGAAAAGGAGAGGGGTAGTCCGGGGCAGTTGACCCGCCAGAGAAGGAGCTGTATGCAGAGTCTCCTTTGCCGTGTTGGTGGTGGGTGAGTTGGTCGGCAATGCTGCCGTTGGACTTGGCTGGGGAGAGCCGGCTGACGGGCAGGCTCAGAGGATGCAGGTCCACGTTGCTCATTCTCTCAAAGTGTAAGTTGTAGGAATCCATGGAGGACTGGGGCGGATTGGCAGGAAGGGAAGGGCAGGGTTTGTACATACGACATACGTGTATGTGCGCTGATGCATGTGTCTTCCTTGTGGGTGAAACTGGGGAAATTACCACCAACACATTTGCATCAGGTTGTCCGTCACGCTTGTCGCTATTTAGGTCATTTTCTTTTTGTTTCTTCAAAGTCTCTTGAAACTCAGCAGCTCCTGGGGGAGGAAACACAAACAAATGTATCATCAACATCAAATCTTGACTCAGGATTCACACTCCTGTGTTGGCAAATGACTGCTCAGATGTGTAAAGGTTAGACAAAATGTGTGTTCAAACAGCCATTACAAAAAAAAAAAAAAAACGGAGTGACGGAGCCATACTCAACATATCATGTGGTTTCCCGAAAGACGTACCATTGCATTGCTGTTTTGAGTGCTTTGCAACGGCATGACAACTTTACACAAACACAGATGTTTGTGTTAGATTGTCAACTTGGCATGTCCACTATGTTAACGCTAGCCACAGCTACATACCCATATGAAAGAATAAACACCTTCATACCTCATCTTTGCTGTATGTGAATTCTCCATCAGCTACCCTGCAAAAATAGCAGCTTTCTGCTCAAACACTATAAAGATCCCAGAAAACAGTTAGTAACCACAGAAAAATCTTTGCCTGGCATTTCTAGGTCAAATTCTTTTAGTGAAAGATTAGGCTCCAGCTGTTATAAATTGAAAAGACAAATCGTATACCTCTAGATGTAATTTTTTTTTTCCCCAGTAGAAAACTGTTTAAGCCTCTCCAGCAAAGTGGAGGTGCTGGTACCAGCACCAAGGGAGAAATCCTTTATTTTTCTTAATTATGACTCCTGTATTTTACTTCATGTTTTAATCTCTTATGAAGTAAAGTCTATTGTAATATTATTGTTCATTTGGGATAGTTTTCACTCATACCTTCTTTTTACTTTACTTCTGTCAAAATTTGATATTTTGCTTATTTTTACGTTTCACTGCTCACACGGTTTACTGCAGCTTGGTTTAGTGGGGCAGAACAGTTAACCACCTGTCGAAGGAGTCTGGCCCCTAATTAACTACCTTGAGGTTGGCGGTGCATGTTGCAGCACACACATGGAAATATGTCAGGAATTCCATATGGAGCTACAGAAATCTGGGAGGATTAGTCATGTGATGGATGTATAATGCCTTGTTATACAGAACTGAGACCTGTAAAGACTTTTCTACCTTTTACCCTTTTATTGTTCTTGGGACAGAAACATATGCTTTACCTATTTCTAGACAAATAATCACCTAAAATATAACAATTTGTCACTTAACTATACAAGCACTATGAATGAGACTGAAACCTTTACAGGGTATTATTCTGTGCAACAAGCTGTAATGTTTTGCAGATTGCTGTAAAGCTATATCAACCAATGAAATACTTGCAAATACCACTTACTCAATAGTCTTTGGGCCTTTCAATCTGAGGCTGCAGCAGCACTCATAACACAGGCCATTTGTTTTGACTGGGACTCATCTTTTAATGGACAGAGACCAATAAACTTAATTAACTTAACTTCATTTCAGTCTATGGTGGGCTTCTTCATACTCCTTGAGTACTTTTTTCCCCAAGTTTACCTATTTACTGTAAAAGTACAGTTAAAAATGTACAGAACAGAACCCTGCTGCCATCATGAGCTATCCGAAAACTCATCTCCAGTCCAGAAACCAGCCCCTACAAGGTAATGATATGTTTATGTTTTATGGTGGACTCTAATGACAGAGTAGATGGAGTCTTCTCTCTCCCATGACATGCATGCCTTTCCATGACCCTGTCATCAAGTTGAAGCTACATACCTGTCGTGCATGTACACAAAGGTCAATGCTGCCAATAAAACAACCAGCTAATCAGCTCTGACGCTGCAGGATGAGAGTTGGACCTCAGCATTGATGGAAGAGCAAGAAATGTTGTGGACGAATTTAAGTTATTCTAGCCAACAAAAATCTTGACGTAAATGACCACTCACTAACTTAGACTGACGACTCAAAACTCCTTTATAATCAGTTCAAATGAGCAACATCTTCCCAGTATTGTCATGTCTGGTTGCCGAGCTGAAAAGCCCAAATCAGAGATGATCCTAGGTGGTCGTTTTGCATACACACAAAACCCACCTCTCAAGAGCCGTTCAAACTACAGTGTTAAGGGGGGATTCCATGTGTTTATGAAGGCCCTTCTGATCTGTGGTGTGTCTGCATGTGTGTGTGTGTGTGTGTGTGTGTGTCTGCGAGTGTGTGGGGTTTCCAGCCCTCCTCTTCCCTCTGCAAAAAGAGAGGGAGCGCTCAAGTGGAAGTGATGGAGGGGACAGGCAGTGACAAAATGTACAGAGAGGAGGAGGGGGGGGGGGGGGGTTGACTGGCCCAGACAAATACCCTCACACGCAAACCACAACAACAGGAGACAAGAGAAGTGAACAATGACAGCCGGAAAGCTGAACACAAGTTGGAAGGCTGGATCAACAGTCACAGCAGCGAGGCAGAAGGCTACGAAGCCGCTCAGAGATTAACCACTCGCAGACTGATGTGAATGGAAGTGTATAAAGTTCAGAGAGAAAGAAAGAAAAACTCACCCAAACTTTGAGTCTAAGTCGCTGACCTTCCTGATTTCCATTTGAGAAAGAAAAGTGTCCTAAGTTTCAACTTTTAAATAAGGATTTGCTGAAAGAAACAGGTTTTTTCTTTCAGAACATCTTTCTTGCTCTAAAAGAGGGACCAGACCAAGTAACCAGGAGAGCTAGATATCAGAGAGAAGGACTTCTAGTGAGTCCCCTTCTCCCCCCACCGAGACCCGAAGCTGCATAGCGGGAGCCACTGATTGGCCAGCCGATGACGTCCGGCTCTGTGATGCACAATGAGCGCAGCGGAGGGAATATTTCACTGCCGCAGATAGCTGCTAGTGCTGCCGGCTGCCTGAACAACAGAGAGAGGGGAGGAAGAGAAAAAAAAAAAAAGAAAAAAAAGAGAGGCCTCGCATTCCTGGCTGGCTTCAAAGACGGAGCAGAGGCCGGGCGCCATTCATTCCCAAGGCCCTGAGCTCGGCACATGGAGACTAGCCAATGCAGGAGGGAGGACGGAGGAGGGGAGGGGGTATAGTGGGTGGATGGGTGACCTCCCCAGCCTCCACCCAAGAAGAAAAAAAAAAACGGTCACAAAGACTAACTATCCCCCACCATTACCCTCATTTTCTCTCTTATTCATGACAACTAATAGTTCGTATTCTTCTCTTCTTTAAAACCCATTTAAAACCCTGTTACTGACAGTCGTAAAGAAATTACACAGCTAACCATTAACCTGCTGCAGTAATCTCTAATACTCACTACTAAGACTGATGAAGGTCATCATTAATGTAATATATTGCAGGAGCATTGAGTTTAATTCATGTAGAAATTGCCTCGTTTAAATTTTTCGAAAGAAAAAAAAATCTTGTTCACGATACAATCAGTGTGTAAAATGAGAATAACACTTTAAATAAACAAGATGTGGGCTTTATTACATCATAAAGATGAGGTGGCAACTGTCTTATCTGAACATATAGTACTAAATTCACTCAAATAGCTTTAAAATGTTGAATACACAATGAGACACTGATCTGTCTTTTGCATGAGGCAAACTCTCTCTCTCAATGACACGTCAGAGAAAGACCCTAGTTGCCCTCTCTATTGTTTTCTATGGTGGCTGGCAGTGCTCGTGCTCGTCTGTGCTGAGTTGTTGTTACTGCTGGCACAGAGTCAGACAAAGAGGTGCAAAGAGCGATGTGCTGTTGTTGCTTTTACTACTGCTGCTGTTCCACCTGATGACAACGCAACGTTTCTTTGTGACGTAATACTGAGACGGGGAGAGAGCGGCTGTAGCTTTACATTTTTTTAAGATACAAAATTAAAGAAAACCCAAGCTGACAACGCTTGCTATACAAGTTGTTTTATCCAGTTTCTATTCAGCTTTAAGATGATAATAAAGGATTTATTCAGTCACATTCCACACTAAATACAACATTAAATAGAGATGCGTAAACAAGGATAAGCTCAAGACCACTTACTGCCAGCTAACTGAGCTAACTAAGTACTATATCATGGTGGAGGGAGGAGAGATTGTGCCTTAAGAACCGCAAGAATTTAAAGACCATATGTTTTTAAAAACAATCCCAACGAGGTCAGGCAAGTTTGGAAGATTGTATTTATAAAACTAATGAGAGAGAGAGAGAGAGAGAGAGAGAGAGAGAGAGAGAGAGAGAGAGAGAGAGAGAGAACACAGAGTGAGGCTGATGTGAGAGAGGAATGATGGATGATGGGAAGGGGGGGGATTGTTAAATTCTTTCAGATTTTTTTTTTTGTCATTCATTGGTGATTATGTGTTCCAGCGTGACCTTCCCCATGCAGCCACGAGACTGGACCACCGGCCGTCTGAAATAGATGGATGGAGAATGTAATCAATGATATTATTCATGGCTGCAAACATGGCTGCAAACTATTTACTGTCAGTGTAACAAAACTGATATTTTAGACTGGTCTGTAGTGTCAGGGCCAGACTAAATTGTGCTTTTGATGACTGTCAGCCATCAGTGATGGACGTTGGCATCCGGTAGGCTGAAGAGGCGTACAGTAACCACTAGAAACGTATCCCAGACAAATGCTGGTGTCTTCCAATCAGAAATCATTAAAAACTGCATTAAATGGATAAAGGAGGCCTCACACACTTCTACACTGCACTATGACTTCACTTCTGGTCTCCAGTCTCCCACAGGACCTGAAAGACATCATTCCTATTGTCCCCCGATCAAACAGAGACAGACAGGAAGCTGTGTTTGAAAAGGTGGAAGTGGCCGGTTGATGACCACTGACAGAGCAAAGCATCTATTAGCGGGAAAAAGGGAAAGCCGTGTTGCCATGCACCGTTATGGCCAACGTCTGCGATTGCAATCTCTCCTGTATGTGCGTCAGACACAAAACAAAAAAAAAAAAGACATGTCTCTGAGTGTCCAGGGGAGAGAGACCGTGGCTGTGTGTTGCCGGGCAGTGCTCACATCGCTGTCTAAAATCTCTAACTGATCAAGACAAGCTGTCACACTCTAATAAGCTCTGCATTCCTGCCTTGATCTGGCCTAAATACTTACTTGACAATATTAACATTTGGACTACTTAATTACACGTTGTTCAAAAAAGTTGCATACGCCTAAATAGACCGACGACGGCAGGGCAACTTGCTAACAGCCCTGCTACCACACACACACACACACACACACACACACACACACACACACACATACATGCACACATTATGCAACAAGGTCAATAAGAGTGTATTATTATTATTGTCCGCTATATAAAAATAGAAAACAGTTAAGCATTCTGTATCCTCGCTTGTCAACCATTAACCAGGAACAGCAACGTGCCCGGCAGCACCGAGCTTTAAACCCAAACACTCTGTGAATGATAAACTTTGTATTACTGCAAGTGGCTTCTGAGAAGACAATTACTTTTGTATTAAGGACCCCCCCCCCCCCTGTGGGGGGTCTGCAATATGATCTAGTCACGGTGAATTTAACTGGATACTGTAGGAATGCCTCCACACTAGAATAGTACGAGGCTGCAGGCGATAGGAGTTTTGTTAGAGTGTAGGTGCGTTCGGTCTAAAAATGGGGCATGCAAATTCACCCATTACTGCAGCGTATCGTTTCCAGTCTTTGGTATGTGTATTAAAATCTGAGAACATAGTGTTCTGGGTCAAAGTCGGAATGATTATAAAAAAGGACGTTTATGGAAGCGAATGCGTTACCGGGAACTTAATACCAAACTGAACTCTGTCAAAGTTTTAGACATGAAATAAAACATTACGCAGCAAACAATGCGTCTTGTACCTTTAAGAAGAAATAACATTCATTTGTGCTCACATGTTTCGCTGGCTTAAAACAAGGACAGCATCAAATCACAACTCTTCAAAGCAAAAAGATTTCCTTATTCAGCGCAAAGGTGTGATACCACCAACAACAACAAGGGAGCCACAGCGACAAAAGAGTTCCAGGACGAGGAAAGGAAAGGAGGAAGAAGAGGCAGCCCGGCAGGAAGCTGAGGACAAACACCACAGGAAAAGAAACGCACAATAACAAACGAACCACTTCCTGTTCAAAGGTGGGAAAAGCCTCAATGACTCCATCATTACGGGAAAATAATATCCTTAAAAAGAAAAGAAAATACATCTATTGTTCTTGGGTCCCAAGTGTCTCCTATAGCTGAGGCCTCATCTCTCAAGGCTCAGGTGAATTTATCTCAATCATGAATCATTCATCTCACAGTGGCTTCTATCTCATGATTGAGAGTCTGTGATACACTCACCACTGAATCACTGAAACAGATGCTAACATCAGATTAAATACTGGTTAGAGGAAAGACAGCATCAAGACAAATCCCAATAAAACACAAAGTGATTTAGAGCCATTAATGAGAGCCCATACGGGGCATCAGTTTTGTGTTTCATAAAATGTCGACATGAAATAAAGCTTAGCAAATAAGTCTGAATGCAAACAATGAAGTCCTTGTGGAAGCTGCTATATACTGGATGTACATTTCTCAAGTATTTATTGTTACTTATGTATTAATGCTTGTAAAATCCGTGGCAAAATCTGTTAATAGACTTATCAAACTTCATTAAAAAAAAAAAAAAAGAGTACAATATGTGCTGGTTCTTTCTTCTGTTTTTCACAATTTTAATAAAGTGACTTCTGTTCTGCTAAGCTTGGAGGATCTAGTTGCTTACCACAGACAACAGTACTGAAAAGTAAATAAATTAAAAGACAATTTGCTTGAATGTTGCGTCTTAAAGAAGAGTGAGTTATTTAGAGTTTATGAGGTTGTGTTGTATGCACAATTCTACTTCTATACTGACACTGAGCTAATGCAGTAGTAAAAACACAATACTATTTTAGTTCTTAATGTCTAGGTCCGTCTATGATAGTAGCAGATATCCAGAGAAATCTATAAAGTGGATTGGGACAAATCTTTGTGCAGACATTCATTGCTCCCAGAGGATGCATCCTAACAACTTTGGTGATCCACTGACGTTTCCTCCATCACACCCACAAGGTGAATAACTTGGATGATCCCTGAAGTCATAGATTTAATATGTCAATTACAAATAACCAAATACCCGATAAATTAATGGCCTTCCCATCAGCCTCAGCTGTACTTTATGTTTAGTGCTAATACAGATGTGAGCATGTTCTCGTGCTTAACGTATTAGCATGGTGATCTTTAGCATTTAGCACAAAGCACCATTGTGGTGCAGAGGAGAACGTGACAGACAGTGAGACTCAGGCTGTCTGCCAGACAACGTTAAACAACTAACAATATAAAAACCATACAATAAAACCATCGCTATCAGTATTAGGTAAGCATGGGGATAATATCGATCAGCAGGCCAAACACCTGACACTTTATGGCGGCGTGGCACTCTGACCCACTGTGCCTTATCACTGGTTTGGTTGTTTGGCACACTGAAAGGAATGTGCCTGATAAACAGCTAGGGCAGGTACAGATATACAGTACGCAAAGCAAACAGGTTGTTACATTCAGCACAGGGCTCTCAGTTCAAGGATGTAAAACTAAACATGCAAATCAAAGAATCAAGACTTCCAGCAGCTTGTAATGCTCTGTTTATCTCACACATCCACACCTCAAACCGCAGAGAGTATTCAACCATCACCATGTTAGGTAGGTAGTAATCACGCAGTGGCATCGCCAGTCAAATATCGTTATTTGTGCTCAAAAAGTCATTGAGTTCACTGAGTATTAGAATATCACTTACATGACGCATCTGTGCAGTGATATCACGGAGTCATTTACTGCCCTGTTCAGACGTCAGGTGAAGATAAGAGAATAGCCTGCAGGACACTTCCTGGTTGAACGAACAGCTGTGCAGAAAGATCACAGGAATATGATCCTGTGGGCTTACATTCAATAAAGCAACGCGGTGACTTGTTGCAGAGTGATATTAGTTCAAAAGGAAAGTTATGGTTTTCTACAACTGACCAAAAGTCGCAAACCCCAACAATATTCAGTTTACTATCATAGAGGACAACGAAAACCAGAAAAATATTCACATATGAGAATATGGAGCGAGGCATAGGCGTCATATTCAGTAAGGCATCCTGATTATTTCACATCAAGAGGCTGTATTAAATCACAAGGACAACATTTCAGTTTCAATACCCATTACATATTGACATTAGATATTTAAGCCTGCAGTAATGGGAATATGCAAGGGAACAAGTGCCAGATTAACGACGCGCCAAGGGCAACTTCTGCAGAGAGGCCTCAGCGCCGATCGTGAATTGCCAAAAAGAGACAGAGTACGCCTTCAACGATAGAATGTTCTATTCATCTGACTTCACTTAGTCTTCTCCAGACATTTCAGCTCCAACAGATGGACGTGCAGCGTCTAAATAACCCAAGGCTGTAGACACTGCACAGCAACATCTTCCATGGGAAAACACACAAAACTTTATCCCCATTTTTCAGCAGTCAAACAAATCATAAATCCCCACATCAACACGCTATCCTTTTCCCTTTCAGACCACATAATTACGAGTGTGTGTGTGTGTGTTTTCCCCTCCTGGAATCGTCCGACCTCCTGGAGTGGCCAAAGTCAGGTTACAGTACTGAATGACCTGCTGAGCTCCGCGACAGCAGCATTCCTCGTACGGCCTTATTGCTCCCATAGACCCATCTAATATGAGGCAATTACAGCCAATGAACGGACATTTTAGACCACAGAATATAATGAAAGCTATACAGGGACTAGTTTAAAAGGGGAAAAAACACATTCCAGAGTCCAACAGTAAATACACTCCCCCCCACAGCTACCCAAAAAAACCTGCTAGATTTAAGCATTAAGCAAAGTACCATTCTGTACTTGTTAGGGGTCTTGCAGACCCTCACAGGTGTTTTCTCTCGTGTCTGAACACTAATACGAAGCTACAGCTAGTAGGCAATTAGCTTAGCATAAAGAGTGGAAACAGGGGGAAACAGCTAGCCCTCAGTCCAAAGTAATACAAAAAAGCAGCAACTCTAATTTTGACTAATATGTTTTATCTTGTTTGCATAAAAGGGGTCCTTCCTCTAGTCTCAGAACATTTCTAACCAATTCATTTCAGCGATGCGTGCATCCTTGTGGTCATTTTATTGGCTCACATGCACACGAATGCTGCACTGACGTCAGAGGGAAAGGCTCCCTGACAGCGGGAGTCACTCATGCATGGAGCTCCCGCTGTTACACTCTGACATCACGTCTGGGGATGAAGGAGAAACAGCCGAAAAAACAAAAAGAAATATGAGGATGAATAAGAATAAAAAGGTGCGAGAAACTGGGTCACCGTCAACGATCTAATACGGCGTGATGAAAGTGAACAGACGGGCCTCTGATCTCTCCTTTCATACCTGTCAGGATGCTTTAAGCAGCATGAAAAAGGACAGTCCAGATACACAACACGCTGCCTTGCAGAGCGGCGGCAGGACAACAAGGAAGCGTTTGCTCAGTGTTGCGCCAGAGATTTGAATTGCAAAAGAACCCGCCGGTGTGTGAGGGCGAACTGTTAAAATTCACTTCCCCCACTGACCCCAACATGGCTGCCGCTGAAGTCAACAGCATATCTGAGCCAACGCTTGAGAAAGTGCGTTTTTAATCTACTTGAGGAACGACTGTCGGGGGAAATAAAGCAAATAAAATAGTGTCCATTGCAAAAGTGTGCAAATGATCCTGAGCTCATTAATCCAAGAGGAAGTGATGATCCACAATGAAGCAGGTGAAGATACAGATGTCTTGTGGATAACAGGTGTCCTTACATGCAAAATCGTTCCGTCTCATGTTACCTTTCTTCAAAAT
This sequence comes from Cebidichthys violaceus, assembly GCF_023349555.1. Classification (NCBI taxonomy): domain Eukaryota; kingdom Metazoa; phylum Chordata; class Actinopteri; order Perciformes; family Stichaeidae; genus Cebidichthys; species Cebidichthys violaceus. The sequence continues at coordinate 3,630,881 of NW_027176373.1, forward strand.
CCTGTAATTTATTGGCCTTTTAAGTCTCCTCCTCAGTTTACACCTCTGTTTATCACTAATATCGAAAACACAGACCAAGGTTAAAGCAGGTGAGTGGAGTACCGACAGATTTCCTGTCGAAAACGATACGTTTCAATATTCACACTTGTTTCACCTGATCTACTTTGCTGATTTTAAAGTCTGAATGAAATACATGAGGAAATATTTACTTTGCATTTATCTACCCAGTTCAGTTCTTTGTGAATCGTCGCTGTAAAACACACAAAAAACTGACTGCTTTCACCGTTATCACAATCACTGGTCAGAGATCACTTTGGCTCTCTATTTGTACAAATAAGCACTTTTTCTCCATAAACTCCATAAACTCTGAGACATGTTTGTCCCCCCTGCAGACAGACGCTGACCTACAAACGTTTAACTGATTGGTCCAGAGCAGACCTCAGCAAACACCTTGTGAGGCACAATTTGATATGGAAAAGAAAAATCCAAGGCACACAAAATATCAGATGGCTTCATCACATCCCTCAAGGTGTACGATTTAGCCGAAGCTGCCATTTCTGGTGGCCTGAGCTGTTTAATTTATGTGAAGCGCTGATGGAATATCCTCACTGAAGTCCACTGTGTTGGCTCAAGCTCATATTATTGCTTGAATTCAGTTGAAAAGTTTGAGACGGACTGTGTCTTTGGCTTCCTTACATACAAATACAAACATCCAAAAGCTATAAAGGAAAAAGAACTTCCAAAAGAGTGATAACAGAATTTCAATTACAGCTGATGACCCCTCAGCAGCTGTTATTACATAATGAAGAGCCTTTGCATCATAACTGTAAAAGGCCTACATTTGGGCCCCAAACACACAAAGGGAAGGTTTCCAATAAATTGGATCATTTTTCTCCTCTCTCCTGCTTCTCACGTGCTCAGTCTGCACATCAAGCCTACAGGGGGATTTTTCTGTAAAATGAGCCCTTGAATAAATGTGATTTAGTGGACAGTTTAACGCTAGAAAAAGCAAAACTGCAGCTTTAAATTTGAGAGTGCAAAGAGCTCAGCTTTCAACATGTTCCTCAATGGCTTCTCCATGCCCACATACTGTACAGACTAGTGCTGCTACATTTCTTTAAAGCACACTAGTGGACAGCCTAGAAAAACACTTTCTGTCTTAAAGCACCAACAGCTTCTGACATGGAATTCATCTTTTCCAGGTGAACACTGGGTTAGCATTCAGCCAGTGTTGTCATAGTTCAGACCATGAAGCTGATGATCAACGTAACACAGCCAACCATTTTTCCCTAAGTCTCTCAAACTCAGTAATCCTGGGTAAGCGCTTTTCCTCCTGAGAAGTTTGCTTTATGCTGCAGAAAGCTATATAATGAAAATAATGTAACAATGAAAAAGAAAATTATTGTTTTATCCGGAATTCAGTTGTTCTTTGTTAGCGCCGTTGCCCGCGTGGATTGTGATTTTGCAGCCCTCCCACCTCCATCTCAGTAGACTGTGACAACATGTGTCAGAGCTCTATTGAAAGAACAAAGTGAGTCTAATGTGCTGATAATTAGAATCCCACCTGCTCCTCAGGCTATAGATCTGCAGGCTATAGATCTCCCATCATACCTGCGCCTCTGCAGACACTGAACACTTTGTGTTCACTTTTAATTGTCCCGCTTTTGAAACTCATACAGTAGCCTAATAGCACTGATCATCGCGCTCAGGAGTCAAGTGATTTCTAATCTCCATTGTGTTTCCACCGTGGTTAATTTTGGGGGGGGGCTGATCACAATGGGCTCCTTTTACTGCTGGCAGGGCAGGTTTCCTACCTCAGAGTGAGGGATGAGAGGGGTATTAGAGGAGGGGGGGGGGGTTAAGGCTGTAAAATAAATTACACAGAGATTAAAATTCACCAGAAAACTCTGCACACACTCTGGACTTTGTAACCCGGGAGAAAAAAAACTGGTGTGGTAGTCAGATGTGGTGCCTGAGGAAGTAGTATTTCCTTATTAAGATTAATCGTCTATTAAATGTAAAAGAAAAAAAGTTTAAAAAATGCCCATCATAAGGTGACATCCTCAAATGTCTTGTTTTGTCCAAAGCCCAACGATATGCAGTTCACAATGATGCAACAAATCCTCTTGCTTTAGTTCTGGAGAATGTTCACTATTTTTTGCTTTCAAAAATCATTGCCACTAGATTTAATCTATTCTCAAAATATTTTCCAATTATTGAGTAATTATTTCACAGCTAACCTACTTGAAATGGCGTCCTTTATCTAATCAACTGGCACGCTACTCATCAGTAATATTTATTTACTAAGCTGTTTTATTTCAGCAACTTAAGACACCGAGTCACAACCCCGGTGTCAAAGCCACTCGAGCTCTGACTGGACACACACGTAAAAATAGACCTGAAGCCTCTACTTCCTGCCATGTCAGACAGCTGTAAGTGACTCTTTTATCCCACAATATCAGAGCCATATCACTGAGTCCCTGGCCGGCTCAAGTCCCGGTGACAACCCCTCACCCCACACCTTTTCATCGGGAGGCTGTGAAACGTGAGACGTCCCTCCAGCAGACCTGTTCACACAGCGTGTTGTGGAGGTACAGTGATCACATGAACTCTCAAGCAGACACAGCAGATGAGGGGTCGCTGTGTGGTACAAACTGCAAGAGAGCACCTTTACTGACTCCATGACTGTATTTACATTTAAGAGTTTTGTTTGTTTGTCTCTCTACATTTCCCCCAAAAGCTAGAGAAAAAGGAGTAAGACGTGTTTAAAAAGCTGCCAATACCAGGTTACTCACACACATGACATATGACACTGGCACATCCCGGTGGGTCCTATAGTGCCATACAATAGTGTAGGTGTGGTGCTGTCAGATAACCAGAACAGGCAGACAGACATATAACCACACACACTGTCCAGCCCGCCCTCAGGGGGTCTCGCATTAGTCAACAGTAACCTCGGTGAGCCGTTTGTCTCCTGCTCGTCCATCTGCTCTCTGGGACCTGAAGAGGCCTCTCTGTTCCCCTGACAAAAGAAGAACCATCTGAGAATAACTCATCACAACTGCAGACCAGTCGGTGGTCAAACCCAGGTAAAAAAAAAAGAAAAAGCCCTCTGGAGAAGAATAAACAGGACAAAAGGTGGTGAAAGAGAGCTGGGAGGACTGTTAATGTTTGAGTCAATAAATAAGTGACTTAAAACACTTATGTATTACAGGAAGGTGTTTTTCCCTTCAAGGCCAATAACTGAAAAAATATTAAACCAACTTGTAACAAGGTAGGAACTAGTAACTTAAAACCTGCATCAACTTCCATAAGATATGATATGATATGAACAGTTTACACATCCGGCAGTCATTGAGCACCATTAGTATTTAATTAGTTGCGTTTCTGGCCACCTGAAGAAGCTTTGTCTAATATTCATTCTCCTTTTAGCTCTATTTTGCTCTATTTACAAACTCCTGAGGGAAATATCAGGTTCTCTATGTGCTGAAAGCTCCATGATGCTGACCTCCATACAAAAGCCATAATACTATACAGGAAAGTCTTTACAGTGATTATGGATATGGCGGTCACGCCAATGGTTCTTACACTGAGTCGCCTCACCTTCATATTTATGACAATACCACTAAAAACACGGTCACAAGTTTTATTTCCAATTTAGAAAAAAACACACCACAATGACATAATTGTGGTTAAAGTAATATTTACTCACTTCCGTGTTCATCCTGATTAGCTACAGTATATCCTGATAAATCCTTTCGCAACATGTCAGCTCGTTACAGCGACCGCAGATTTCCCTCACTTGCATGTGGCGTCTTAAGCAGGCCTCTCTCTTCCTCCTCTGCGCTATGAATTTAGAGAATCAGATATTCCACCTTCATCTTCAACCTACCAACTAGGAAGTCTTGTTTTTGTCCTATACTTTTCGTCTGTAAATTAAATGTTTTAAAAATAATAATAAAGGTGTTTTGTTCTTTTTTTCAGATGACCTTAATGACATAACCTATAATGTTTTAGGAAGAAATAAGTTAACATTTTGCTAAGATGGTGATTTCTTCTATTAGTTCATATTCGGGGTCCCCAGTTGGTAGTAGCTCTATGTTAAATGTGTTGGTAGGATGAGGGTTAAAGAGACCTTCCTGTAATGATGTCATACGCTCTGAGCCTAACTGAACACCTGTATGTCACGATCACACACTAAAAGGTGCATTCCTCGTCTTATCAACCTCTACAGGGTCACTAGTTTCAAAACAGAGCATGGCGTCATGATGACTTTCATAAAGCAGGATGCCACACCTCATGCTAACTAGCCTACATGCTAACTGCAGTTTAATGATAATGTTATAGCTCTTTATTAACTTTATAACTTTATTACCCATTAAACGCTTGATAATAACGGCTCAGATGGACTTTGGGCAGCTGATAAGTTTTCCTGTTGTTGCTCTACTTTACAAGCACAATCTCACTCTTTTGGGGCTAAAGTGTATTCCTGACCCCCTTGCTTTACTTTTAATTAAATCTTCGGTTCTTATTAAAATATTACATAAAAAAAAAACTGCTGGTATTTGATCACACCAGCTGATTTCTATCTAAATCATGTTAGCGGTTTTATTACAAATCCTCTCTTGTGCCTGATTAGGTCGATCATTTCACTGTTAAAAGACACAATTGAATAACACATTTATTTCCCTGAAACCAGCAATGTCTCACGTCATGCATAGTACAAAGGGTGAGGTGGGACTACAACAAGATCACACTTCCATTACGGGAACGTGTAAACATCACAGGTATAAAAATAAAATAAATACAAGAAACCAACATGCTGTTAACTTATTTACAAGTCTGACACCTTCCTGCTACATCCTTGTCCTTTATCTCACTCTGACACCTTCAATAGATTTCAAAGAGTGATAATGATTTCACTACAGCAGCATTAGGCTATTTGATAAAGGAATTTCCTTATTATTTTCTAAATCTGACATAAAGTATCCCTTGCATGATCCTACCATTTCATTTGGATCACTTTCAGCAACATTTTCACATGTTTTTAGAATGTTATTTCTTTGGCTAGTGCCTCCACTCCTCCTTATTGCTGCTGAACCTGATCTAACCTTACTCCCACAGCCAAACCAGTTAGTTCATCCTCGTAGAGGTGGGCTGTGTGAAAGGTCACTGAAAGAATGTAAACATCCGAGCGAAAACCACACACACCGAGATTCATTCTCCACTGTTAAAGGAACAACCGGCCCCACGAAGTAAAAAGCAAACTACAAATCGCATGCAGTTCCAAACCCCTAACTAGTGCTTTGAGCCTGAAATGTCCTAAAATGACTGCACAACTCAAACTTATTCTATTTTGTTGAACTTTGTTGCGGTTTGTGCAGCACATCTTATTGTTACCTGAGACAGAAAAGGAATAAGAGAGACATATGGAGAAAGAGGTCATGTTTCAACACCCAGAGTAGGTTTACATGTATGGCCCATGGCTTTGTGACCCTCTTTGAGACTCTATTTGAGACTCTATTTGCTTCCATCTTTTGTTTCTGCCTTTCTTTCTTCTTTAAACTTCCTGCAAAACACTCAGACCACCAACTCATGCAATCACATGTACGATACAACCACGTGAATGCAACGACAGCCAGATGTGTGTATTCATTGCCACAATGTTTGTCTGTTTTTGTCTCTGTGTCAACTTATCATGCACTGTGTAAGTACAACCATCCACAGCCAACGACCAACCGAGTAGTGCAAACTCAGATGACTTTTGGATCAACAGGTGTTGGATGCGGGCACCTGTGTGTGGAAGGCGGACGCATGCTTTTCGGTTTGCACGCCTCTATGAGTTGTCTGTACGTACGCATGCATTACACCAACGTGCACGTCTCCTCTGCACAAACCGTCTCCGTCAGGGTCCAGGTCGGACTGTAATGGGTGCAGCGGAGTCGAGCCGGGTCAGCGGCCTGAGCAGGGGGGCTCCTCCTCCAGCAGCAGCACAGAGGGACCAGTGTGCTCCTCCTGCTCCCAACCATCTGACCAAATGCACCGCATGAGTGCTTCAGTTTCAGCCACAGCACAAAACACCAGTGTCTGGTTTCCCCCCACCACCTAAGCGACACTGCCACAGCCGCGGGCGCCTTTTGTTCCCCACTTTAAATAAAACATAGTGCAGTCATTAGGCAGAAAGGCCCTCCTGTGCATAATTCAGGGCCAGGTATCAATTTGAGGCGAGGAGATAAGGTTAAGGAGGGACAATAGAGTTCTGTTCTCACAGCGCTGTCGAACAACAGATATTGCAGACGTTATGTGCAACAAACTATATCAAAATGTCAATTAAATGTGGTGATAACAGTAGTTTGGGTTGCTGTTTGAATCCAGTTCACAATATCCATTACAGGGCTGCAACTAACCATCATCAACTTCATCATCAATGACTCTGCTAGTTATTTCCCCAGAGCCCATGGTGACATTGAATTGCTTGTAAACATCCCAAAATATTTAAGGTGTAAACTGAGAATTAAATTTTTTCTAAAATATCATCCATTATAAACTATTAAGATACATTTGAACGTGTCACGTTATAGCTAAAGATTAAACTAACTGCAGCCCTAGAAGGCTTCCAACACGAGAATAAAGACTTAAAATTTGAATATATATTTTTAAATTACAAAACTTACTATACACCTACTATCTTACAACATGAAAATGAAGCAGCAACAGCCTACTATTATAAAAAAATAGAATCAACCACTATGAACACTAACAAGGACTAATTGCGTTTGCTCCAAACAGACCTAAGCTGAGTTCAGTTGTCGCTTATTTAAGGACTTTTAAAAACTACACCCAAATAGAAATATTCAAGATAAGCGGATCCCTTGCAGCTGTTCTGACTGGAAGTAGTCTGCAACAGGTTGACAGTTGACAACCGAAACTGCAGAGCCGCAGCGATACTGGATGCACCTGCTGCTACCAAAGTCCCCTTCACGTACCTGCTGACTCCCGGTCACTCCGCTGTTTTCAACTCCTGTTTCTCTCGGGTGCGTTTTTTCCTCTTCTCGAGTGAATTACGGTAAAAACAACAACAACATAAACTAACGGACAGATTCACTTTTTTTGTTGTTGTAGTCGGCTAACGTGCCTCACCGCCCACCCCGGTAATGAGCTTTCCTTTTTCCATCGCTCGCAGTTAGCTCACCTTATTCCCTGAAGTGGGAGAAGCGGATGAAAGGTAACAGATGACCACGTTGACCAATCGGATGCGGCGGGAGGCGGGAACGTTTAGGATTACACGACACCCTATTGGTCAGTTGTGTCAATGGCGGAGCAGTGGAAAAAGGGGAATTTCTCTGTATTGTTTTGATGTTCTTTATTCCACTGGAAAGAGGCAGAAGCCCAACCACAGCAGTGACATTAGGCTGCTAAACTCACTGAAACCCATGTGGTGTAAGTGAATTGTTTAGCAAATTAAATATTCATGCAGTAAAGGAAAATACTAATCTTTCAAATAAGTAAAAACTGTCAAGGCAAAACAAATAGAGAAAAATAAACCATCAGTCTCCATAAGAGTTATTGTTCTCAGGGCTGCGCAATGTGGATTGGAAGGAGCTAATCATTCCTAAGAGGCTCTGCAATGCAAAGCTATACAAACTACTTTGAATACCTTTGTTTCATGCACAGAACGATTAACCAAGCACCATCTATTTCTTGTTATAATAGACACAACTGAGGCTGCATTGTTTGGATTGCTCAGGATTCAGTAGAAGAACTAAATATGTTTTATCTTTATCTTCTATACATATTTGTTATTGCTACTGAATGTCAGACATATTGGCACAGATACTTTTAGTTGGCCTATATTATATATTTTATATCTTTTATATTTAGGGCAGGTTCACAATTAGTTCTAATTACATTAAGTCACATATGTACGGGGTGGCTAAGTGGCGAGCAAGGCCGCCTTTCAATCAGAGTCGGCGGTTCAATCCCCTGCGAATCTCCTGCTCAACTAGTCTCATGTCAATGTGTCCTTGAGCAAGACACTTAACCCCAAAATTGCTCCCGTAGCTGCGTCTATGGTGTGAAGATAGATACTGAATTGTAAGTCGCTTTGGATAAAAGCGTCTGCTAAATGACTGTAATGTACAAAATAATGTAATTATGAGAAAAACAAAAGACAGATATGAGTTGGATCCAGTTTCAGTTTTATTTTTCTTCCCCTGTAATCTGAATTGTACATTTTTCTTCATTTTAAAACCATCAATCCGACCTGAAAGCCATCTACTGTATTGGTGAATGC